>NC_135118.1:305267-610535 GCF_050908995.1 Andrena cerasifolii
TTTCGAACGCCTCTTGAAAGGCCGCGCCTCTTATTTGCAACTTTAAGGCGATGCCTTAAATGCTGAAATTTAGTATACCTCTTTCCACTTCATGTTCTCCTGATATATTGGACATAATCTGGCGAAAATTTTCAGAATGCACAAAATTGGGTTTTGTAACAGGAGAACATGCCGTCGAAAGCGATGGCACAAAGTAACGTCTCCGGAGAGCAAATCAAATAGCGAGAAGCGCAGATGTTTCGAGACCGTGACTGTTTAACGAACAGACGCATAATTTTCGAGCGCCTCTTGAAAGGCCTACGCCTCTTATTGGCAGCTTTAAGGCGATGCCTTTGAAGCTGAAATTTAGTATACCTCTTTCCGCTTCATGTTCTCCTGATATATTGGCCAAAATCTGGCGAAAATTTTCAGAATGCACAAAATTGGGCTTTGTAACAGGAGAAAATGTCGTCAAAAGAGATGGCACAAAATAACGTCTCCGGAGAGCAAATCAAATAGCGAGAAGCGCAGATGTTTCGAGACCGTGACTGTTTAACGAACAGACGCATAATTTTCGGGCGCCTCTTGAAAGGCCTGCGCCTCTTATTTGCATCTTTAAGGCCATGCCTTTGAAGCTGAAATTTAGTATACCTCTTTCCACTTCATGTTCTCCTGATATATTGGCCAAAATCAGGCGAAAATTTTCAGAATGCACAAAATTGGGTTTTGTAACAGGAGAACATGCCGTCGAAAGAGATGGCACAAAATAACGTCTCCGGAGAGCAAATCAAATAGCGAGAAGCGCAGATGTTTCGACTGTTTAACGAAGAGATGCAGAATTTTCGAGCGCCTCTTGAAAGGCCTGCGCTTCATATTTGCAACTTTAAGGCGATTCCTTTCATGCTAAATTTTTAGTATACCTCTTTCCGCTTCATGTTCTCCTGATATATAGGCCAAAATCAGGCGAAAATTTTCAGAATGCACAAAATTGTGTTTTGTAACAGGAGAACATGCCGTCGAAAGCGATGTCACAAAGTAACGTCTCCGGAAAGCAAATCAAAGAGCGAGAAGTGGCGCAGATGTTTGGAGACAGTGACTGTTTAACGAACAGACGCATAATTTTCGAGCGCCTCTTGAAAGGCCTGCGCCTCTTATTTGCAACTTTAAGGCCATGCCTTTGAAGCTGAAATTTAGTATACCTCTTTCCGCTTCATGTTCTCCTGATATATTGGCCAAAATCTGGCGAAAATTTTCAGAATGCACAAAATTGGGTTTTGTAACAGGAGAACATGCCGTCGAAAGCGATGGCACAAAGTAACGTCTCCGGAGAGCAAATCAAAGAGCGAGAAGTGGCGCAGATGTTTGGAGACAGTGACTGTTTAACGAAGAGACGCAGAATTTTCGAACGTGCCTTGAAAGGCCTGCACCTCTTATTTGCAACTTTAAGGCCATGCCTTTGAAGCTGAAATTTAGTATACCTCTTTCCACTTCATGTTCTCCTGATATATTGGCCAAAATCTGGCGAAAATTTTCAGAATTCACAAAATTGGGTTTTGTAACAGGAGAACATGCCGTCGAAAGCGATGGCACAAAGTAACGTCTCCGGAGAGCAAATCAAAGAGCGAGAAGTGGCGCAGCCGTTTCGAGACAGTGACTGTTTAACGAAGAGACGCAGAATTTTCGAACGTGCCTTGAAAGGCCTGCACCTCTTATTTGCAACTTTAAGGCGATGCCTTAAATGCTGAAATTTAGTATACCTCTTTCAACTTCATGTTCTCCTGATATATTGGCCAAAATCTGGCGAAAATTTTCAGAATGCACAAAATTGGGTTTTGTAACAGGAGAACATGCCGTCGAAAGCGATGTCACAAAGTAACGTCTCCGGAAAGCAAATCAAAGAGCGAGAAGTGGCGCAGATGTTTGGAGACAGTGACTGTTTAACGAACAGACGCATAATTTTCGAGCGCCTCTTGAAAGGCCTGCGCCTCTTATTTGCAACTTTAAGGCCATGCCTTTGAAGCTGAAATTTAGTATACCTCTTTCCACTTCATGTTCTCCTGATATATTGGCCAAAATCTGGCGAAAATTTTCAGAATGCACAAAATTGGGTTTTGTAACAGGAGAACATGCCGTCGAAAGCGATGGCACAAAGTAACGTCTCCGGAGAGCAAATCAAAGAGCGAGAAGTGGCGCAGATGTTTGGAGACAGTGACTGTTTAACGAAGAGACGCAGAATTTTCGAACGTGCCTTGAAAGGCCTGCACCTCTTATTTGCAACTTTAAGGCCATGCCTTTGAAGCTGAAATTTAGTATACCTCTTTCCACTTCATGTTCTCCTGATATATTGGCCAAAATCTGGCGAAAATTTTCAGAATGCACAAAATTGGGTTTTGTAACAGGAGAACATGCCGTCGAAAGAGATGGCACAAAGTAACGTCTCCGGAGAGCAAATCAAAGAGCGAGAAGTGGCGCAGCTGTTTCGAGACAGTGACTGTTTAACGAAGAGACGCAGAATTTTCGAACGCCTCTTGAAAGGCCTGCGCCTCTTATTTGCAACTTTAAGGCGATGCCTTTGCAGCTGAAATTTAGTATACCTCTTTCCACTTCATGTTCTCATGATATATTGGCCAAATTCTGGCGAAAATTTTCAGAATGCACAAAATTGGGTTTTGTAACAGGAGAACATGCCGTCGAAAGCGATGGCACAAAGTAACGTCTCCGGAAAACAAATCAAAGAGCGAGAAGTGGCGCAGATGTTTGGAGACAGTGACTGTTTAACGAAGAGACGCAGAATTTTCGAACGTGCCTTGAAAGGCCTGCACCTCTTATTTGCAACTTTAAGGCGATGCCTTAAATGCTGAAATTTAGTATACCTCTTTCAACTTCATGTTCTCCTGATATACTGGCCAAAATCTGGCGAAAATTTTCAGAATGCACAAAATTGGGTTTTGTAACAGGAGAACATGCCGTCGAAAGCGATGGCACAAAGTAACGTCTCCGGAGAGCAAATCAAATAGCGAGAAGCGCAGATGTTTCGAGACCGTGACTGTTTAACGAACAGACGCATAATTTTCGAGCGCCTCTTGAAAGGCCTGCGCCTCTTATTTGCAACTTTAAGGCCATGCCTTTGAAGCTGAAATTTAGTATACCTCTTTCCACTTCATGTTCTCCTGATATATTGGCCAAAATCTGGCGAAAATTTTCAGAAAGCACAAAATTGGGTTTTGTAACAGGAGAACATGCCGTCGAAAGCGATGGCACAAAGTAACGTCTCCGGAAAGCAAATCAAAGAGCGAGAAGTGGCGCAGCTGTTTCGAGACAGTGACTGTTTAACGAAGAGACGCAGAATTTTCGAACGCCTCTTGAAAGGCCTGCGCCTCTTATTTGCAACTTTAAGGCGATGCCTTTGCAGCTGAAATTTAGTATACCTCTTTCCACTTCATGTTCTCATGATATATTGGCCAAATTCTGGCGAAAATTTTCAGAATGCACAAAATTGGGTTTTGTAACAGGAGAACATGCCGTCGAAAGCGATGGCACAAAGTAACGTGTCCGGAAAGCAAATCAAAGAGCGAGAAGTGGCGCAGATGTTTGGAGACAGTGACTGTTTAACGAAGAGACGCAGAATTTTCGAACGTGCCTTGAAAGGCCTGCACCTCTTATTTGCAACTTTAAGGCGATGCCTTAAATGCTGAAATTTAGTATACCTCTGTCCACTTCATGTTCTCCTGATATATTGGCCAAAATCTGGCGAAAATTTTCAGAATGCACAAAATTGGGTTTTGTAACAGGAGAACATGCCGTCGAAAGCGATGGCACAAAGTAACGTCTCCGGAAAGCAAATCACATAGCGAGAAGTGGCGCAGATGTTTGGGGACAGTGACTGTTTAACGAAGAGACGCAGAATTTTCGAACGCCTCTTGAAAGGCCGCGCCTCTTATTTGCAACTTTAAGGCGATGCTTTTGATGCTAAATTTTTAGTATACCTCTTTCAACTTCATGTTCTCCTGATATATTGGCCAAAATCTGGCGAAAATTTTCAGAATGCACAAAATTGGGTTTTGTAACAGGAGAACATGCCGTCGAAAGCGATGGCACAAAGTAACGTCTCCGGAGAGCAAATCAAATAGCGAGAAGCGCAGATGTTTCGAGACCGTGACTGTTTAACGAACAGACGCATAATTTTCGAGCGCCTCTTGAAAGGCCTGCGCCTCTTATTTGCAACTTTAAGGCCATGCCTTTGAAGCTGAAATTTAGTATACCTCTTTCCACTTCATGTTCTCCTGATATATTGGCCAAAATCTGGCGAAAATTTTCAGAATGCACAAAATTGGGTTTTGTAACAGGAGAACATGCCGTCGATAGCGATGGCACAAAGTAACGTCTCCGGAAAGCAAATCAAAGAGCGAGAAGTGGCGCAGCTGTTTCGAGACAGTGACTGTTTAACGAAGAGACGCAGAATTTTCGAACGCCTCTTGAAAGGCCTGCGCCTCTTATTTGCAACTTTAAGGCGATGCCTTTGCAGCTGAAATTTAGTATACCTCTTTCCACTTCATGTTCTCATGATATATTGGCCAAATTCTGGCGAAAATTTTCAGAATGCACAAAATTGGGTTTTGTAACAGGAGAACATGCCGTCGAAAGCGATGGCACAAAGTAACGTCTCCGGAAAGCAAATCAAAGAGCGAGAAGTGGCGCAGATGTTTGGAGACAGTGACTGTTTAACGAAGAGACGCAGAATTTTCGAACGCCTCTTGAAAGGCCGCGCCTCTTATTTGCAACTTTAAGGCGATGCCTTTGCAGCTGAAATTTAGTATACCTCTTTCCACTTCATGTTCTCATGATATATTGGCCAAATTCTGACGAAAATTTTCAGAATACACAAAATTGGGTTTTGTAACAGGAGAACATGCCGTCGAAAGCGATGGCACAAAGTAACGTCTCCGGAGAGCAAATCAAAGAGCGAGAAGTGGCGCAGATGTTTGGAGACAGTGACTGTTTAACGAAGAGACGCAGAATTTTCGAACGTGCCTTGAAAGGCCTGCACCTCTTATTTGCAACTTTAAGGCCATGCCTTTGAAGCTGAAATTTAGTATACCTCTTTCCACTTCATGTTCTCCTGATATATTGGCCAAAATCTGGCGAAAATTTTCAGAATGCACAAAATTGGGTTTTGTAACAGGAGAACATGCCGTCGAAAGCGATGGCACAAAGTAACGTCTCCGGAGAGCAAATCAAAGGGCGAGAAGTGGCGCAGCTGTTTCGAGACAGTGACTGTTTAACGAAGAGACGCAGAATTTTCGAACGCCTCTTGAAAGGCCTGCGCCTCTTATTTGCAACTTTAAGGCGATGCCTTTGCAGCTGAAATTTAGTATACCTCTTTCCACTTCATGTTCTCATGATATATTGGCCAAATTCTGGCGAAAATTTTCAGAATGCACAAAATTGGGTTTTGTAACAGGAGAACATGCCGTCGAAAGCGATGGCACAAAGTAACGTCTCCGGAAAACAAATCAAAGAGCGAGAAGTGGCGCAGATGTTTGGAGACAGTGACTGTTTAACGAAGAGACGCAGAATTTTCGAACGCCTCTTGAAAGGCCTACGCCTCTTATTGGCAGCTTTAAGGCGATGCCTTTGAAGCTGAAATTTAGTATACCTCTTTCCGCTTCATGTTCTCCTGATATATTGGCCAAAATCTGGCGAAAATTTTCAGAAAGCACAAAATTGGGTTTTGTAACAGGAGAACATGCCGTCGAAAGCGATGGCACAAAGTAACGTCTCCGAAAAGCAAATCAAAGAGCGAGAAGTGGCGCAGCTGTTTCGAGACAGTGACTGTTTAACGAAGAGACGCAGAATTTTCGAACGCCTCTTGAAAGGCCTGCGCCTCTTATTTGCAACTTTAAGGCGATGCCTTTGCAGCTGAAATTTAGTATACCTCTTTCCACTTCATGTTCTCATGATATATTGGCCAAATTCTGGCGAAAATTTTCAGAATGCACAAAATTGGGTTTTGTAACAGGAGAACATGCCGTCGAAAGCGATGGCACAAAGTAACGTGTCCGGAAAGCAAATCAAAGAGCGAGAAGTGGCGCAGATGTTTGGAGACAGTGACTGTTTAACGAAGAGACGCAGAATTTTCGAACGCCTCTTGAAAGGCCGCGCCTCTTATTTGCAACTTTAAGGCGATGCCTTTGCAGCTGAAATTTAGTATACCTCTTTCCACTTCATGTTCTCATGATATATTGGCCAAATTCTGACGAAAATTTTCAGAATACACAAAATTGGGTTTTGTAACAGGAGAACATGCCGTCGAAAGCGATGGCACAAAGTAACGTCTCCGGAAAGCAAATCAAAGAGCGAGAAGTGGCGCAGATGTTTGGAGACAGTGACTGTTTAACGAACAGACGCAGAATTTTCGAACGTGCCTTGAAAGGCCTGCACCTCTTATTTGCAACTTTAAGGCGATGCCTTAAATGCTGAAATTTAGTATACCTCTTTCCACTTCATGTTCTCCTGATATATTGGCCAAAATCTGGCGAAAATTTTCAGAATGCACAAAATTGGGTTTTGTAACAGGAGAACATGCCGTCGAAAGCGATGGCACAAAGTAACGTCTCCGGAAAGCAAATCAAAGAGCGAGAAGTGGCGCAGATGTTTGGAGACAGTGACTGTTTAACGAACAGACGCAGAATTTTCGAACGTGCCTTGAAAGGCCTGCACCTCTTATTTGCAACTTTAAGGCGATGCCTTAAATGCTGAAATTTAGTATACCTCTGTCCACTTCATGTTCTCCTGATATATTGGCCAAAATCTGGCGAAAATTTTCAGAATGCACAAAATTGGGTTTTGTAACAGGAGAACATGCCGTCGAAAGCGATGGCACAAAGTAACGTCTCCGGAAAGCAAATCACATAGCGAGAAGTGGCGCAGATGTTTGGGGACAGTGACTGTTTAACGAAGAGACGCAGAATTTTCGAACGCCTCTTGAAAGGCCGCGCCTCTTATTTGCAACTTTAAGGCGATGCTTTTGATGCTAAATTTTTAGTATACCTTTTTCCGCTTCATGTTGTCCTGATATATTGGCCAAAATCTGGCGAAAATTTTAAGAATGCACAAAATTGGGGTTTGTAACAGGAGAAAATGCCGTCGAAAGCGATGGCACAAAGTAACGTCTCCGGAAAGCAAATCAAAGAGCGAGAAGTGGCGCAGATGTTTCGAGACCGTGACTGTTAAACGAAGAGACGCAGAATTTTCGAACGCCTCTTGAAAGGCCTCCGCCTCTTATTTGCAACTTTAAGGCCATGCCGTTGAAGCTGAAATTTAGTATACCTCTTTCCACTTCATGTTCTCCTGATATATTGGCCAAAATCTGGCGAAAATTTTCAGAATGCACAAAATTGGGTTTTGTAACAGGAGAACATGCCGTCGAAAGCGATGGCACAAAGTAACGTCTCCGGAAAACAAATCAAAGAGCGAGAAGTGGCGCAGATGTTTGGAGACAGTGACTGTTTAACGAAGAGACGCAGAATTTTCGAACGCCTCTTGAAAGGCCGCGCCTCTTATTTGCAACTTTAAGGCGATGCCTTAAATGCTGAAATTTAGTATACCTCTTTCAACTTCATGTTCTCCTGATATATTGGCCAAAATCTGGCGAAAATTTTCAGAATGCACAAAATTGGGTTTTGTAACAGGAGAACATGCCGTCGAAAGCGATGGCACAAAGTAACGTCTCCGGAGAACAAATCAAATAGCGAGAAGCGCAGATGTTTCGAGACCGTGACTGTTTAACGAACAGACGCATAATTTTCGAGCGCCTCTTGAAAGGCCTGCGCCTCTTATTTGCAACTTTAAGGCCATGCCTTTGAAGCTGAAATTTAGTATACCTCTTTCCACTTCATGTTCTCCTGATATATTGGCCAAAATCTGGCGAAAATTTTCAGAATGCACAAAATTGGGTTTTGTAACAGGAGAACATGCCGTCGAAAGCGATGGCACAAAGTAACGTCTCCGGAAAGCAAATCAAAGAGCGAGAAGTGGCGCAGCTGTTTCGAGACAGTGACTGTTTAACGAAGAGACGCAGAATTTTCGAACGCCTCTTGAAAGGCCGCGCCTCTTATTTGCAACTTTAAGGCCATGCCTTTGAAGCTGAAATTTAGTATACCTCTTTCCACTTCATGTTCTCCTGATATATTGGCCAAAATCTGGCGAAAATTTTCAGAATGCACAAAATTGGGCTTTGTAACAGGAGAAAATGCCGTCAAAAGAGATGGCACAAAATAACGTCTCCGGAGAGCAAATCAAATAGCGAGAAGCGCAGATGTTTCGAGACCGTGACTGTTTAACGAACAGACGCATAATCTTCGAGCGCCTCTTGAAAGGCCTGCGCCTCTTATTTGCAACTTTAAGGCCATGCCTTTGAAGCTGAAATTTAGTATGCCTCTTTCCACTTCATGTTCTCCTGATATATTGGCCAAAATCAGGCGAAAATTTTCAGAATGCACAAAATTGGGTTTTGTAACAGGAGAACATGCCGTCGAAAGAGATGGCACAAAGTAACGTCTCCGGAAAACAAATCAAAGAGCGAGAAGTGGCGCAGATGTTTGGAGACAGTGACTGTTTAACGAAGAGACGCAGAATTTTCGAACGTGCCTTGAAAGGCCTGCACCTCTTATTTGCAACTTTAAGGCGATGCCTTAAATGCTGAAATTTAGTATACCTCTTTCAACTTCATGTTCTCCTGATATATTGGCCAAAATCTGGCGAAAATTTTCAGAATGCACAAAATTGGGTTTTGTAACAGGAGAACATGCCGTCGAAAGCGATGGCACAAAGTAACGTCTCCGGAGAGCAAATCAAATAGCGAGAAGCGCAGATGTTTCGAGACCGTGACTGTTTAACGAACAGACGCATAATTTTCGAGCGCCTCTTGAAAGGCCGCGCCTCTTATTTGCAACTTTAAGGCGATGCCTTAAATGCTGAAATTTAGTATACCTCTTTCAACTTCATGTTCTCCTGATATATTGGCCAAAATCTGGCGAAAATTTTCAGAATGCACAAAATTGGGTTTTGTAACAGGAGAACATGCCGTCGAAAGCGATGGCACAAAGTAACGTCTCCGGAGAACAAATCAAATAGCGAGAAGCGCAGATGTTTCGAGACCGTGACTGTTTAACGAACAGACGCATAATTTTCGAGCGCCTCTTGAAAGGCCTGCGCCTCTTATTTGCAACTTTAAGGCCATGCCTTTGAAGCTGAAATTTAGTATACCTCTTTCCACTTCATGTTCTCCTGATATATTGGCCAAAATCTGGCGAAAATTTTCAGAATGCACAAAATTGGGTTTTGTAACAGGAGAACATGCCGTCGAAAGCGATGGCACAAAGTAACGTCTCCGGAAAGCAAATCAAAGAGCGAGAAGTGGCGCAGCTGTTTCGAGACAGTGACTGTTTAACGAAGAGACGCAGAATTTTCGAACGCCTCTTGAAAGGCCGCGCCTCTTATTTGCAACTTTAAGGCCATGCCTTTGAAGCTGAAATTTAGTATACCTCTTTCCACTTCATGTTCTCCTGATATATTGGCCAAAATCTGGCGAAAATTTTCAGAATGCACAAAATTGGGCTTTGTAACAGGAGAAAATGCCGTCAAAAGAGATGGCACAAAATAACGTCTCCGGAGAGCAAATCAAATAGCGAGAAGCGCAGATGTTTCGAGACCGTGACTGTTTAACGAACAGACGCATAATCTTCGAGCGCCTCTTGAAAGGCCTGCGCCTCTTATTTGCAACTTTAAGGCCATGCCTTTGAAGCTGAAATTTAGTATGCCTCTTTCCACTTCATGTTCTCCTGATATATTGGCCAAAATCAGGCGAAAATTTTCAGAATGCACAAAATTGGGTTTTGTAACAGGAGAACATGCCGTCGAAAGAGATGGCACAAAGTAACGTCTCCGGAAAACAAATCAAAGAGCGAGAAGTGGCGCAGATGTTTGGAGACAGTGACTGTTTAACGAAGAGACGCAGAATTTTCGAACGTGCCTTGAAAGGCCTGCACCTCTTATTTGCAACTTTAAGGCGATGCCTTAAATGCTGAAATTTAGTATACCTCTTTCAACTTCATGTTCTCCTGATATATTGGCCAAAATCTGGCGAAAATTTTCAGAATGCACAAAATTGGGTTTTGTAACAGGAGAACATGCCGTCGAAAGCGATGGCACAAAGTAACGTCTCCGGAGAGCAAATCAAATAGCGAGAAGCGCAGATGTTTCGAGACCGTGACTGTTTAACGAACAGACGCATAATTTTCGAGCGCCTCTTGAAAGGCCTGCGCCTCTTATTTGCAACTTTAAGGCCATGCCTTTGAAGCTGAAATTTAGTATACCTCTTTCCACTTCATGTTCTCCTGATATATTGGCCAAAATCTGGCGAAAATTTTCAGAATGCACAAAATTGGGTTTTGTAACAGGAGAACATGCCGTCGAAAGCGATGGCACAAAGTAACGTCTCCGGAAAGCAAATCAAAGAGCGAGAAGTGGCGCAGCTGTTTCGAGACAGTGACTGTTTAACGAAGAGACGCAGAATTTTCGAACGCCTCTTGAAAGGCCTGCGCCTCTTATTTGCAACTTTAAGGCGATGCCTTTGCAGCTGAAATTTAGTATACCTCTTTCCACTTCATGTTCTCATGATATATTGGCCAAATTCTGGCGAAAATTTTCAGAATGCACAAAATTGGGTTTTGTAACAGGAGAACATGCCGTCGAAAGCGATGGCACAAAGTAACGTCTCCGGAAAGCAAATCAAAGAGCGAGAAGTGGCGCAGATGTTTGGAGACAGTGACTGTTTAACGAAGAGACGCAGAATTTTCGAACGCCTCTTGAAAGGCCGCGCCTCTTATTTGCAACTTTAAGGCGATGCCTTTGCAGCTGAAATTTAGTATACCTCTTTCCACTTCATGTTCTCATGATATATTGGCCAAATTCTGACGAAAATTTTCAGAATACACAAAATTGGGTTTTGTAACAGGAGAACATGCCGTCGAAAGCGATGGCACAAAGTAACGTCTCCGGAAAGCAAATCAAAGAGCGAGAAGTGGCGCAGATGTTTGGAGACAGTGACTGTTTAACGAACAGACGCAGAATTTTCGAACGTGCCTTGAAAGGCCTGCACCTCTTATTTGCAACTTTAAGGCGATGCCTTAAATGCTGAAATTTAGTATACCTCTTTCCACTTCATGTTCTCCTGATATATTGGCCAAAATCTGGCGAAAATTTTCAGAATGCACAAAATTGGGTTTTGTAACAGGAGAACATGCCGTCGAAAGCGATGGCACAAAGTAACGTCTCCGGAAAGCAAATCAAACAGCGAGAAGTGGCGCAGATGTTTGGAGACAGTGACTGTTTAACGAACAGACGCAGAATTTTCGAACGTGCCTTGAAAGGCCTGCACCCCTTATTTGCAACTTTAAGGCGATGCCTTAAATGCTGAAATTTAGTATACCTCTTTCCACTTCATGTTCTCCTGATATATTGGCCAAAATCTGGCGAAAATTTTCAGAATGCACAAAATTGGGTTTTGTAAAAGGAGAACATGCCGTCGAAAGCGATGGCACAAAGTAACGTCTCCGGAAAGCAAATCACATAGCGAGAAGTGGCGCAGATGTTTGGGGACAGTGACTGTTTAACGAAGAGACGCAGAATTTTCGAACGCCTCTTGAAAGGCCGCGCCTCTTATTTGCAACTTTAAGGCGATGCTTTTGATGCTAAATTTTTAGTATACCTCTTTCCGCTTCATGTTCTCCTGATATATTGGCCAAAATCTGGCGAAAATTTTAAGAATGCACAAAATTGGGGTTTGTAACAGGAGAAAATGCCGTCGAAAGCGATGGCACAAAGTAACGTCTCCGGAAAGCAAATCAAAGAGCGAGAAGTGGCGCAGATGTTTCGAGACCGTGACTGTTAAACGAAGAGACGCAGAATTTTCGAACGCCTCTTGAAAGGCCTCCGCCTCTTATTTGCAACTTTAAGGCCATGCCGTTGAAGCTGAAATTTAGTATACCTCTTTCCACTTCATGTTCTCCTGATATATTGGCCAAAATCTGGCGAAAATTTTCAGAATGCACAAAATTGGGTTTTGTAACAGGAGAACATGCCGTCGAAAGCGATGGCACAAAGTAACGTCTCCGGAAAACAAATCAAAGAGCGAGAAGTGGCGCAGATGTTTGGAGACAGTGACTGTTTAACGAAGAGACGCAGAATTTTCGAACGTGCCTTGAAAGGCCTGCACCTCTTATTTGCAACTTTAAGGCGATGCCTTAAATGCTGAAATTTAGTATACCTCTTTCAACTTCATGTTCTCCTGATATATTGGCCAAAATCTGGCGAAAATTTTCAGAATGCACAAAATTGGGTTTTGTAACAGGAGAACATGCCGTCGAAAGCGATGGCACAAAGTAACGTCTCCGGAGAGCAAATCAAATAGCGAGAAGCGCAGATGTTTCGAGACCGTGACTGTTTAACGAACAGACGCATAATTTTCGAGCGCCTCTTGAAAGGCCGCGCCTCTTATTTGCAACTTTAAGGCCATGCCTTTGAAGCTGAAATTTAGTATACCTCTTTCCACTTCATGTTCTCCTGATATATTGGCCAAAATCTGGCGAAAATTTTCAGAATGCACAAAATTGGGCTTTGTAACAGGAGAAAATGCCGTCAAAAGAGATGGCACAAAATAACGTCTCCGGAGAGCAAATCAAATAGCGAGAAGCGCAGATGTTTCGAGACCGTGACTGTTTAACGAACAGACGCATAATCTTCGAGCGCCTCTTGAAAGGCCTGCGCCTCTTATTTGCAACTTTAAGGCCATGCCTTTGAAGCTGAAATTTAGTATGCCTCTTTCCACTTCATGTTCTCCTGATATATTGGCCAAAATCAGGCGAAAATTTTCAGAATGCACAAAATTGGGTTTTGTAACAGGAGAACATGCCGTCGAAAGAGATGGCACAAAATAACGTCTCCGGAGAGCAAATCAAATAGCGAGAAGCGCAGATGTTTCGACTGTTTAACGAAGAGATGCAGAATTTTCGAGCGCCTCTTGAAAGGCCTGCGCCTCATATTTGCAACTTTAAGGCGATGCCTTTCATGCTAAATTTTTAGTATACCTCTTTCCGCTTCATGTTCTCCTGATATATAGGCCAAAATCAGGCGAAAATTTTCAGAATGCACAAAATTGGGTTTTGTAACAGGAGAACATGCCGTCGAAAGCGATGTCACAAAGTAACGTCTCCGGAAAGCAAATCAAAGAGCGAGAAGTGGCGCAGATGTTTGGAGACAGTGACTGTTCAACGAACAGACGCATAATTTTCGAGCGCCTCTTGAAAGGCCTGCGCCTCTTATTTGCAACTTTAAGGCCATGCCTTTGAAGCTGAAATTTAGTATACCTCTTTCCACTTCATGTTCTCCTGATATATTGGCCAAAATCTGGCGAAAATTTTCAGAATGCACAAAATTGGGTTTTGTAACAGGAGAACATGCCGTCGAAAGCGATGGCACAAAGTAACGTCTCCGGAGAGCAAATCAAAGAGCGAGAAGTGGCGCAGATGTTTGGAGACAGTGACTGTTTAACGAAGAGACGCAGAATTTTCGAACGTGCCTTGAAAGGCCTGCACCTCTTATTTGCAACTTTAAGGCCATGCCCTTGAAGCTGAAATTTAGTATACCTCTTTCCACTTCATGTTCTCCTGATATATTGGCCAAAATCTGGCGAAAATTTTCAGAATGCACAAAATTGGGTTTTGTAACAGGAGAACATGCCGTCGAAAGCGATGGCACAAAGTAACGTCTCCGGAGAGCAAATCAAAGAGCGAGAAGTGGCGCAGCTGTTTCGAGACAGTGACTGTTTAACGAAGAGACGCAGAATTTTCGAACGCCTCTTGAAAGGCCTGCGCCTCTTATTTGCAACTTTAAGGCGATGCCTTTGCAGCTGAAATTTAGTATACCTCTTTCCACTTCATGTTCTCATGATATATTGGCCAAATTCTGGCGAAAATTTTCAGAATGCACAAAATTGGGTTTTGTAACAGGAGAACATGCCGTCGAAAGCGATGGCACAAAGTAACGTCTCCGGAAAACAAATCAAAGAGCGAGAAGTGGCGCAGATGTTTGGAGACAGTGACTGTTTAACGAAGAGACGCAGAATTTTCGAACGTGCCTTGAAAGGCCTGCACCTCTTATTTGCAACTTTAAGGCGATGCCTTAAATGCTGAAATTTAGTATACCTCTTTCAACTTCATGTTCTCCTGATATATTAGCCAAAATCTGGCGAAAATTTTCAGAATGCACAAAATTGGGTTTTGTAACAGGAGAACATGCCGTCGAAAGCGATGGCACAAAGTAACGTCTCCGGAGAGCAAATCAAATAGCGAGAAGCGCAGATGTTTCGAGACCGTGACTGTTTAACGAACAGACGCATAATTTTCGAGCGCCTCTTGAAAGGCCTGCGCCTCTTATTTGCAACTTTAAGGCCATGCCTTTGAAGCTGAAATTTAGTATACCTCTTTCCACTTCATGTTCTCCTGATATATTGGCCAAAATCTGGCGAAAATTTTCAGAATGCACAAAATTGGGTTTTGTAACAGGAGAACATGCCGTCGAAAGCGATGGCACAAAGTAACGTCTCCGGAAAGCAAATCACATAGCGAGAAGTGGCGCAGATGTTTGGGGACAGTGACTGTTTAACGAAGAGATGCAGAATTTTCGAACGCGCCTTGAAAGGCCTGCGCCTCATATTTGCAACTTTAAGGCGATGCCTTTGATGCTATATTTTTAGTATACCTCTTTCCGCTTCATGTTCTCCTGATATATTGGCCAAAATCTGGCGAAAATTTTAAGAATGCACAAAATTGGGGTTTGTAACAGGAGAAAATGCCGTCGAAAGCGATGGCACAAAGTAACGTCTCCGGAAAGCAAATCAAAGAGCGAGAAGTGGCGCAGATGTTTCGAGACCGTGACTGTTAAACGAAGAGACGCAGAATTTTCGAACGCCTCTTGAAAGGCCTCCGCCTCTTATTTGCAACTTTAAGGCCATGCCGTTGAAGCTGAAATTTAGTATACCTCTTTCCACTTCATGTTCTCCTGATATATTGGCCAAAATCTGGCGAAAATTTTCAGAATGCACGAAATTGGGTTTTGTAACAGGAGAACATGCCGTCGAAAGCGATGGCACAAAGTAACGTCTCCGGAAAACAAATCAAAGAGCGAGAAGTGGCGCAGATGTTTGGAGACAGTGACTGTTTAACGAAGAGACGCAGAATTTTCGAACGTGCCTTGAAAGGCCTGCACCCCTTATTTGCAACTTTAAGGCGATGCCTTAAATGCTGAAATTTAGTATACCTCTTTCCATTTCATGTTCTCCTGATATATTGGCCAAAATCTGGCGAAAATTTTCAGAATGCACAAAATTGGGTTTTGTAAAAGGAGAACATGCCGTCGAAAGCGATGGCACAAAGTAACGTCTCCGGAAAGCAAATCACATAGCGAGAAGTGGCGCAGATGTTTGGGGACAGTGACTGTTTAACGAAGAGACGCAGAATTTTCGAACGCCTCTTGAAAGGCCGCGCCTCTTATTTGCAACTTTAAGGCGATGCTTTTGATGCTAAATTTTTAGTATACCTCTTTCCGCTTCATGTTCTCCTGATATATTGGCCAAAATCTGGCGAAAATTTTAAGAATGCACAAAATTGGGGTTTGTAACAGGAGAAAATGCCGTCGAAAGCGATGGCACAAAGTAACGTCTCCGGAAAGCAAATCAAAGAGCGAGAAGTGGCGCAGATGTTTCGAGACCGTGACTGTTAAACGAAGAGACGCAGAATTTTCGAACGCCTCTTGAAAGGCCTCCGCCTCTTATTTGCAACTTTAAGGCCATGCCGTTGAAGCTGAAATTTAGTATACCTCTTTCCACTTCATGTTCTCCTGATATATTGGCCAAAATCTGGCGAAAATTTTCAGAATGCACAAAATTGGGTTTTGTAACAGGAGAACATGCCGTCGAAAGCGATGGCACAAAGTAACGTCTCCGGAAAACAAATCAAAGAGCGAGAAGTGGCGCAGATGTTTGGAGACAGTGACTGTTTAACGAAGAGACGCAGAATTTTCGAACGTGCCTTGAAAGGCCTGCACCTCTTATTTGCAACTTTAAGGCGATGCCTTAAATGCTGAAATTTAGTATACCTCTTTCAACTTCATGTTCTCCTGATATATTGGCCAAAATCTGGCGAAAATTTTCAGAATGCACAAAATTGGGTTTTGTAACAGGAGAACATGCCGTCGAAAGCGATGGCACAAAGTAACGTCTCCGGAGAGCAAATCAAATAGCGAGAAGCGCAGATGTTTCGAGACCGTGACTGTTTAACGAACAGACGCATAATTTTCGAGCGCCTCTTGAAAGGCCGCGCCTCTTATTTGCAACTTTAAGGCCATGCCTTTGAAGCTGAAATTTAGTATACCTCTTTCCACTTCATGTTCTCCTGATATATTGGCCAAAATCAGGCGAAAATTTTCAGAATGCACAAAATTGGGTTTTGTAACAGGAGAACATGCCGTCGAAAGCGATGGCACAAAGTAACGTCTCCGGAAAGCAAATCAAATAGCGAGAAGTGGCGCAGATGTTTGGAGACAGTGACTGTTTAACGAACAGACGCATAATCTTCGAGCGCCTCTTGAAAGGCCTGCGCCTCTTATTTGCAACTTTAAGGCCATGCCTTTGAAGCTGAAATTTAGTATGCCTCTTTCCACTTCATGTTCTCCTGATATATTGGCCAAAATCAGGCGAAAATTTTCAGAATGCACAAAATTGGGTTTTGTAACAGGAGAACATGCCGTCGAAAGAGATGGCACAAAATAACGTCTCCGGAGAGCAAATCAAATAGCGAGAAGCGCAGATGTTTCGACTGTTTAACGAAGAGATGCAGAATTTTCGAGCGCCTCTTGAAAGGCCTGCGCCTCATATTTGCAACTTTAAGGCGATGCCTTTCATGCTAAATTTTTAGTATACCTCTTTCCGCTTCATGTTCTCCTGATATATAGGCCAAAATCAGGCGAAAATTTTCAGAATGCACAAAATTGGGTTTTGTAACAGGAGAACATGCCGTCGAAAGCGATGTCACAAAGTAACGTCTCCGGAAAGCAAATCAAAGAGCGAGAAGTGGCGCAGATGTTTGGAGACAGTGACTGTTCAACGAACAGACGCATAATTTTCGAGCGCCTCTTGAAAGGCCTGCGCCTCTTATTTGCAACTTTAAGGCCATGCCTTTGAAGCTGAAATTTAGTATACCTCTTTCCACTTCATGTTCTCCTGATATATTGGCCAAAATCTGGCGAAAATTTTCAGAATGCACAAAATTGGGTTTTGTAACAGGAGAACATGCCGTCGAAAGCGATGGCACAAAGTAACGTCTCCGGAGAGCAAATCAAAGAGCGAGAAGTGGCGCAGATGTTTGGAGACAGTGACTGTTTAACGAAGAGACGCAGAATTTTCGAACGTGCCTTGAAAGGCCTGCACCTCTTATTTGCAACTTTAAGGCCATGCCCTTGAAGCTGAAATTTAGTATACCTCTTTCCACTTCATGTTCTCCTGATATATTGGCCAAAATCTGGCGAAAATTTTCAGAATGCACAAAATTGGGTTTTGTAACAGGAGAACATGCCGTCGAAAGCGATGGCACAAAGTAACGTCTCCGGAGAGCAAATCAAAGAGCGAGAAGTGGCGCAGCTGTTTCGAGACAGTGACTGTTTAACGAAGAGACGCAGAATTTTCGAACGCCTCTTGAAAGGCCTGCGCCTCTTATTTGCAACTTTAAGGCGATGCCTTTGCAGCTGAAATTTAGTATACCTCTTTCCACTTCATGTTCTCATGATATATTGGCCAAATTCTGGCGAAAATTTTCAGAATGCACAAAATTGGGTTTTGTAACAGGAGAACATGCCGTCGAAAGCGATGGCACAAAGTAACGTCTCCGGAAAACAAATCAAAGAGCGAGAAGTGGCGCAGATGTTTGGAGACAGTGACTGTTTAACGAAGAGACGCAGAATTTTCGAACGTGCCTTGAAAGGCCTGCACCTCTTATTTGCAACTTTAAGGCCATGCCTTTGAAGCTGAAATTTAGTATACCTCTTTCCACTTCATGTTCTCCTGATATATTGGCCAAAATCTGGCGAAAATTTTCAGAATGCACAAAATTGGGTTTTGTAACAGGAGAACATGCCGTCGAAAGCGATGGCACAAAGTAACGTCTCCGGAAAGCAAATCACATAGCGAGAAGTGGCGCAGATGTTTGGGGACAGTGACTGTTTAACGAAGAGATGCAGAATTTTCGAACGCGCCTTGAAAGGCCTGCGCCTCATATTTGCAACTTTAAGGCGATGCCTTTGATGCTATATTTTTAGTATACCTCTTTCCGCTTCATGTTCTCCTGATATATTGGCCAAAATCTGGCGAAAATTTTAAGAATGCACAAAATTGGGGTTTGTAACAGGAGAAAATGCCGTCGAAAGCGATGGCACAAAGTAACGTCTCCGGAAAGCAAATCAAAGAGCGAGAAGTGGCGCAGATGTTTCGAGACCGTGACTGTTAAACGAAGAGACGCAGAATTTTCGAACGCCTCTTGAAAGGCCTCCGCCTCTTATTTGCAACTTTAAGGCCATGCCGTTGAAGCTGAAATTTAGTATACCTCTTTCCACTTCATGTTCTCCTGATATATTGGCCAAAATCTGGCGAAAATTTTCAGAATGCACGAAATTGGGTTTTGTAACAGGAGAACATGCCGTCGAAAGCGATGGCACAAAGTAACGTCTCCGGAAAACAAATCAAAGAGCGAGAAGTGGCGCAGATGTTTGGAGACAGTGACTGTTTAACGAAGAGACGCAGAATTTTCGAACGTGCCTTGAAAGGCCTGCACCTCTTATTTGCAACTTTAAGGCGATGCCTTAAATGCTGAAATTTAGTATACCTCTTTCCACTTCATGTTCTCCTGATATATTGGCCAAAATCTGGCGAAAATTTTCAGAATGCACAAAATTGGGTTTTGTAACAGGAGAACATGCCGTCGAAAGCGATGGCACAAAGTAACGTCTCCGGAGAGCAAATCAAATAGCGAGAAGCGCAGATGTTTCGACTGTTTAACGAAGAGATGCAGAATTTTCGAAAGCGCCTTGAAAGGCCTGCGCCTCATATTTGCAACTCTAAGGCGATGCCTTTGATGCTAAATTTTTAGTATACCTCTTTCCGCTTCATGTTCTCCTGATATATTGGCCAAAATCAGGCGAAAAATTTCAGAATGCACAAAATTGGGTTTTGTAACAGGAGAACATGCCGTCGAAAGCGATGGCACAAAGTAACGTCTCCGGAAAGCAAATCAAAGAGCGAGAAGTGGCGCAGCTGTTTCGAGACAGTGACTGTTTAACGAACAGACGCATAATTTTCGAGCGCCTCTTGAAAGGCCTGCGCCTCTTATTTGCAACTTTAAGGCCATGCCTTTGAAGCTGAAATTAAGTATACCTCTTTCCACTTCATGTTCTCCTGATATATTGGCCAAAATCAGGCGAAAATTTTCAGAATGCACAAAATTGGGTTTTGTAACAGGAGAACATGCCGTCGAAAGCGATGGCACAAAGTAACGTCTCCGGAAAGCAAATCAAAGAGCGAGAAGTGGCGCAGCTGTTTCGAGACAGTGACTGTTTAACGAAGAGACGCAGAATTTTCGAACGCCTCTTGAAAGGCCTGCGCCTCTTATTTGCAAAATTTAAGGCGATGCCTTTGCAGCTGAAATTTAGTATACCTCTTTCCACTTCATGTTCTCATGATATATTGGCCAAATTCTGGCGAAAATTTTCAGAATGCACAAAATTGGGTTTTGTAACAGGAGAACATGCCGTCGAAAGCGATGGCACAAAGTAACGTCTCCGGAAAGCAAATCAAAGAGCGAGAAGTGGCGCAGATGTTTGGAGACAGTGACTGTTTAACGAAGAGACGCAGAATTTTCGAACGCCTCTTGAAAGGCCGCGCCTCTTATTTGCAACTTTAAGGCGATGCCTTTACAGCTGAAATTTAGTATACCTCTTTCCACTTCATGTTCTCATGATATATTGGCCAAAATCTGGCGAAAATTTTCAGAATGCACAAAATTGGGTTTTGTAACAGGAGAACATGCCGTCGAAAGCGATGGCACAAAGTAACGTCTCCGGAAAGCAAATCACATAGCGAGAAGTGGCGCAGATGTTTGGAGACACTGACTGTTTAACGCAGAGACGCAGAATTTTCGAACGCCTCTTGAAAGGCCGCGCCTCTGATTTGCAACTTTAAGGCGATGCCTTAAATGCTGAAATTTAGTATACCTCTTTCCACTTCATGTTCTTCTGATATATTGGACATAATCTGGCGAAAATTTTCAGAATGCACAAAATTGGGTTTTGTAACAGGAGAACATGCCGTCGAAAGAGATGGCACAAAGTAACGTCTCCGGAGAGCAAATCAAAGAGCGAGAAGTGGCGCAGCTGTTTCGAGACAGTGACTGTTTAACGAAGAGACGCAGAATTTTCGAACGCCTCTTGAAAGGCCGCGCCTCTTATTTGCAACTTTAAGGCGATGCTTTTGATGCTAAATTTTTAGTATACCTCTTTCCGCTTCATGTTCTCCTGATATATTGGCCAAAATCTGGCGAAAATTTTCAGAATGCACAAAATTGGGTTTTGTAACAGGAGAACATGCCGTCGAAAGCGATGGCACAAAGTAACGTCTCCGGAGAGCAAATCAAATAGCGAGAAGCGCAGATGTTTCGAGACCGTGACTGTTTAACGAACAGACGCATAATTTTCGAGCGCCTCTTGAAAGGCCTGCGCCTCTTATTTGCAACTTTAAGGCCATGCCTTTGAAGCTGAAATTTAGTATACCTCTTTCCACTTCATGTTCTCCTGATATATTGGCCAAAATCTGGCGAAAATTTTCAGAATGCACAAAATTGGGTTTTGTAACAGGAGAACATGCCGTCGAAAGCGATGGCACAAAGTAACGTCTCCGGAAAGCAAATCAAAGAGCGAGAAGTGGCGCAGCTGTTTCGAGACAGTGACTGTTTAACGAAGAGACGCAGAATTTTCGAACGCCTCTTGAAAGGCCGCGCCTCTTATTTGCAACTTTAAGGCCATGCCTTTGAAGCTGAAATTTAGTATACCTCTTTCCACTTCATGTTCTCCTGATATATTGGCCAAAATCTGGCGAAAATTTTCAGAATGCACAAAATTGGGCTTTGTAACAGGAGAAAATGCCGTCAAAAGAGATGGCACAAAATAACGTCTCCGGAGAGCAAATCAAATAGCGAGAAGCGCAGATGTTTCGAGACCGTGACTGTTTAACGAACAGACGCATAATCTTCGAGCGCCTCTTGAAAGGCCTGCGCCTCTTATTTGCAACTTTAAGGCCATGCCTTTGAAGCTGAAATTTAGTATACCTCTTTCCACTTCATGTTCTCCTGATATATTGGCCAAAATCAGGCGAAAATTTTCAGAATGCATAAAATTGGGTTTTGTAACAGGAGAACATGCCGTCGAAAGCGATGGCACAAAGTAACGTCTCCGGAAAGCAAATCAAAGAGCGAGAAGTGGCGCAGATGTTTCGAGACCGTGACTGTTAAACGAAGAGACGCAGAATTTTCGAACGCCTCTTGAAAGGCCGCGCCTCTTATTTGCAACTTTAAGGCGATGCCTTAAATGCTGAAATTTAGTATACCTCTTTCCACTTCATGTTCTTCTGATATATTGGACATAATCTGGCGAAAATTTTCAGAATGCACAAAATTGGGTTTTGTAACAGGAGAACATGCCGTCGAAAGAGATGGCACAAAGTAACGTCTCCGGAGAGCAAATCAAAGAGCGAGAAGTGGCGCAGCTGTTTCGAGACAGTGACTGTTTAACGAAGAGACGCAGAATTTTCGAGCGCTTCTTGAAAGGCCTGCGCCTCTTATTTGCAACTTTAAGGCCATGCCTTTGAAGCTGAAACTTAGTATACCTCTTTCCACTTCATGTTCTCCTGATATATTGGCCAAAATCAGGCGAAAATTTTCAGAATGCACAAAATTGGGTTTTGTAACAGGAGAACATGCCGTCGAAAGAGATGGCACAAAGTAACGTCTCCGGAGAGCAAATCAAAGAGCGAGAAGTGGCGCAGCTGTTTGGAGACAGTGACTGTTTAACGAAGAGACGCAGAATTTTCGAACGCCTCTTGAAAGGCCGCGCCTCTTATTTGCAACTTTAAGGCGATGCCTTAAATGCTGAAATTTAGTATACCTCTTTCCACTTCATGTTCTCATGATATATTGGCCAAAATCTGGCGAAAATTTTCAGAATGCACAAAATTGGGCTTTGTAACAGGAGAAAATGCCGTCAAAAGAGATGGCACAAAATAACGTCTCCGGAGAGCAAATCAAATAGCGAGAAGCGCAGATGTTTCGAGACCGTGACTGTTTAACGAACAGACGCATAATCTTCGAGCGCCTCTTGAAAGGCCTGCGCCTCTTATTTGCAACTTTAAGGCCATGCCTTTGAAGCTGAAATTTAGTATACCTCTTTCCACTTCATGTTCTCCTGATATATTGGCCAAAATCAGGCGAAAATTTTCAGAATGCATAAAATTGGGTTTTGTAACAGGAGAACATGCCGTCGAAAGCGATGGCACAAAGTAACATCTCCGGAGAGCAAATCAAAGAGCGAGAAGTGGCGCAGCTGTTTCGAGACAGTGACTGTTTAACGAAGAGACGCAGAATTTTCGAACGCCTCTTGAAAGGCCGCGCCTCTTATTTGCAACTTTAAGGCGATGCTTTTGATGCTAAATTTTTAGTATACCTCTTTCCGCTTCATGTTCTCCTGATATATTGGCCAAAATCTGGCGAAAATTTTCAGAATGCACAAAATTGGGTTTTGTAACAGGAGAACATGCCGTCGAAAGCGATGGCACAAAGTAACGTCTCCGGAGAGCAAATCAAATAGCGAGAAGCGCAGATGTTTCGAGACCGTGACTGTTTAACGAACAGACGCATAATTTTCGAGCGCCTCTTGAAAGGCCTGCGCCTCTTATTTGCAACTTTAAGGCCATGCCTTTGAAGCTGAAATTTAGTATACCTCTTTCCACTTCATGTTCTCCTGATATATTGGCCAAAATCTGGCGAAAATTTTCAGAATGCACAAAATTGGGTTTTGTAACAGGAGAACATGCCGTCGAAAGCGATGGCACAAAGTAACGTCTCCGGAAAGCAAATCAAAGAGCGAGAAGTGGCGCAGCTGTTTCGAGACAGTGACTGTTTAACGAAGAGACGCAGAATTTTCGAACGCCTCTTGAAAGGCCGCGCCTCTTATTTGCAACTTTAAGGCCATGCCTTTGAAGCTGAAATTTAGTATACCTCTTTCCACTTCATGTTCTCCTGATATATTGGCCAAAATCTGGCGAAAATTTTCAGAATGCACAAAATTGGGCTTTGTAACAGGAGAAAATGCCGTCAAAAGAGATGGCACAAAATAACGTCTCCGGAGAGCAAATCAAATAGCGAGAAGCGCAGATGTTTCGAGACCGTGACTGTTTAACGAACAGACGCATAATCTTCGAGCGCCTCTTGAAAGGCCTGCGCCTCTTATTTGCAACTTTAAGGCCATGCCTTTGAAGCTGAAATTTAGTATACCTCTTTCCACTTCATGTTCTCCTGATATATTGGCCAAAATCAGGCGAAAATTTTCAGAATGCATAAAACTGGGTTTTGTAACAGGAGAACATGCCGTCGAAAGCGATGGCACAAAGTAACGTCTCCGGAAAGCAAATCAAAGAGCGAGAAGTGGCGCAGATGTTTCGAGACCGTGACTGTTAAACGAAGAGACGCAGAATTTTCGAACGCCTCTTGAAAGGCCGCGCCTCTTATTTGCAACTTTAAGGCGATGCCTTAAATGCTGAAATTTAGTATACCTCTTTCCACTTCATGTTCTTCTGATATATTGGACATAATCTGGCGAAAATTTTCAGAATGCACAAAATTGGGTTTTGTAACAGGAGAACATGCCGTCGAAAGAGATGGCACAAAGTAACGTCTCCGGAGAGCAAATCAAAGAGCGAGAAGTGGCGCAGCTGTTTCGAGACAGTGACTGTTTAACGAAGAGACGCAGAATTTTCGAGCGCTTCTTGAAAGGCCTGCGCCTCTTATTTGCAACTTTAAGGCCATGCCTTTGAAGCTGAAACTTAGTATACCTCTTTCCACTTCATGTTCTCCTGATATATTGGCCAAAATCAGGCGAAAATTTTCAGAATGCACAAAATTGGGTTTTGTAACAGGAGAACATGCCGTCGAAAGAGATGGCACAAAGTAACGTCTCCGGAGAGCAAATCAAAGAGCGAGAAGTGGCGCAGCTGTTTGGAGACAGTGACTGTTTAACGAAGAGACGCAGAATTTTCGAACGCCTCTTGAAAGGCCGCGCCTCTTATTTGCAACTTTAAGGCGATGCCTTAAATGCTGAAATTTAGTATACCTCTTTCCACTTCATGTTCTCATGATATATTGGCCAAATTCTGGCGAAAATTTTCAGAATGCACAAAATTGGGTTTTGTAACAGGAGAACATGCCGTCGAAAGCGATGGCACAAAGTAACGTCTCCGGAGAGCAAATCAAATAGCGAGAAGCGCAGATGTTTCGACTGTTTAACGAAGAGATGCAGAATTTTCGAACGCGCCTTGAAAGGCCTGCGCCTCATATTTGCAACTCTAAGGCGATGCCTTTGATGCTAAATTTTTAGTATACCTCTTTCCGCTTCATGTTCTCCTGATATATTGGCCAAAATCAGGCGAAAATTTTCAGAATGCACAAAATTGGGTTTTGTAACAGGAGAACATGCCGTCGAAAGCGATGGCACAAAGTAACGTCTCCGGAAAGCAAATCAAAGAGCGAGAAGTGGCGCAGCTGTTTCGAGACAGTGACTGTTTAACGAACAGACGCATAATTTTCGAGCGCCTCTTGAAAGGCCTGCGCCTCTTATTTGCAACTTTAAGGCCATGCCTTTGAAGCTGAAATTTAGTATACCTCTTTCCACTTCATGTTCTCCTGATATATTGGCCAAAATCAGGCGAAAATTTTCAGAATGCACAAAATTGGGTTTTGTAACAGGAGAACATGCCGTCGAAAGCGATGGCACAAAGTAACGTCTCCGGAAAGCAAATCAAAGAGCGAGAAGTGGCGCAGCTGTTTCGAGACAGTGACTGTTTAACGAAGAGACGCAGAATTTTCGAACGCCTCTTGAAAGGCCTGCGCCTCTTATTTGCAACTTTAAGGCGATGCCTTTGCAGCTGAAATTTAGTATACCTCTTTCCACTTCATGTTCTCATGATATATTGGCCAAATTCTGGCGAAAATTTTCAGAATGCACAAAATTAGGTTTTGTAACAGGAGAACATGCCGTCGAAAGCGATGGCACAAAGTAACGTCTCCGGAAAGCAAATCAAAGAGCGAGAAGTGGCGCAGATGTTTGGAGACAGTGACTGTTTAACGAAGAGACGCAGAATTTTCGAACGCCTCTTGAAAGGCCGCGCCTCTTATTTGCAACTTTAAGGCGATGCCTTTGCAGCTGAAATTTAGTATACCTCTTTCCACTTCATGTTCTCATGATATATTGGCCAAATTCTGACGAAAATTTTCAGAATGCACAAAATTGGGTTTTGTAACAGGAGAACATGCCGTCGAAAGCGATGGCACAAAGTAACGTCTCCGGAAAGCAAATCAAAGAGCGAGAAGTGGCGCAGATGTTTGGAGACAGTGACTGTTTAACGAACAGACGCAGAATTTTCGAACGTGCCTTGAAAGGCCTGCACCTCTTATTTGCAACTTTAAGGCGATGCCTTAAATGCTGAAATTTAGTATACCTCTTTCCACTTCATGTTCTCCTGATATATTGGCCAAAATCTGGCGAAAATTTTCAGAATGCACAAAATTGGGTTTTGTAACAGGAGAACATGCCGTCGAAAGCGATGGCACAAAGTAACGTCTCCGGAAAGCAAATCACATAGCGAGAAGTGGCGCAGATGTTTGGGGACAGTGACTGTTTAACGAAGAGACGCAGAATTTTCGAACGCCTCTTGAAAGGCCGCGCCTCTTATTTGCAACTTTAAGGCGATGCTTTTGATGCTAAATTTTTAGTATACCTCTTTCCGCTTCATGTTCTCCTGATATATTGGCCAAAATCAGGCGAAAATTTTCAGAATGCACAAAATTGGGTTTTGTAACAGGAGAACATGCCGTCGAAAGCGATGGCACAAAGTAACGTCTCCGGAAAGCAAATCAAAGAGCGAGAAGTGGCGCAGCTGTTTCGAGACAGTGACTGTTTAACGAACAGACGCATAATTTTCGAGCGCCTCTTGAAAGGCCTGCGCCTCTTATGTGCAACTTCAAGGCCATGCCTTAAATGCTGAAATTTAGTATACCTCTTTCCACTTCATGTTCTCCTGATATATTGGCCAAAATCAGGCGAAAATTTTCAGAATGCACAAAATTGGGTTTGTAACAGGAGAACATGCCGTCGAAAGCGATGGCACAAAGTAACGTCTCCGGAGAGCAAATCAAATAGCGAGAAGCGCAGATGTTTCGACTGTTTAACGAAGAGATGCAGAATTTTCGAACGCGCCTTGAAAGGCCTGCGCCTCATATTTGCAACTTTAAGGCGATGCCTTTGATGCTAAATTTTTAGTATACCTCTTTCCGCTTCATGTTCTCCTGATATATTGGCCAAAATCTGGCGAAAATTTTCAGAATGCACAAAATTGGGTTTTGTAACAGGAGAACATGCCGTCGAAAGAGATGGCACAAAGTAACGTCTCCGGAGAGCAAATCAAATAGCGAGAAGCGCAGATGTTTCGAGACCGTGACTGTTTAACGAACAGACGCATAATTTTCGAGCGCCTCTTGAAAGGCCTGCGCCTCATATTTGCAACTTTAAGGCGATGCCTTTGATGCTGAATTTTTAGTATACCTCATTCCACTTCATGTTCTCCTGATATATTGGCCAAAATCAGGCGAAAATTTTCAGAATGCACAAAATTGGGTTTTGTAACAGGAGAACATGCCGTCGAAAGCGATGGCACAAAGTAACGTCTCCGGAGAGCAAATCAAATAGCGAGAAGCGCAGATGTTTCGACTGTTTAACGAGGAGATGCAGAATTTTCGAACGCGCCTTGAAAGGCCTGCGCCTCATATTTGTCACTCTAAGGCGATGCCTTTGATGCTAAATTTTTAGTATTCCTCTTTCCACATCATGTTCTCCTGATATATTGGCCAAAATCAGACGAAAATTTTCAGAATGCACAAAATTGGGTTTTGTAACAGGAGAACATGCCGTCGAAAGCGATGGCACAAAGTAACGTCTCCGGAAAGCAAATCAAATAGCGAGAAGTGGCGCAGATGTTTGGAGACAGTGACTGTTTAACGAACAGACGCATAATTTTCGAGCGCCTCTTGAAAGGCCTGCGCCTCATATTTGCAACTTTAAGGCGATGCCTTAAATGCTGAAATTTAGTATACCTCTTTCCACTTCATGTTCTCCTGATATATTGGCCAAAATCAGGCGAAAATTTTCAGAATGCACAAAATTGGGTTTTGTAACAGGAGAACATGCCGTCGAAAGCGATGGCACAAAGTAACGTCTCCGGAAAGCAAATCAAAGAGCGAGAAGTGGCGCAGCTGTTTCGAGACAGTGACTGTTTAACGAACAGACGCATAATTTTCGAGCGCCTCTTGAAAGGCCTGCGCCTCTTATGTGCAACTTCAAGGCCATGCCTTAAATGCTGAAATTTAGTATACCTCTTTCCACTTCATGTTCTCCTGATATATTGGACAAAATCTGGCGAAAATTTTCAGAATGCACAAAATTGGGCTTTGTAACAGGAGAACATGCCGTCGAAAGAGATGGCACAAAATAACGTCTCCGGAGAGCAAATCAAATAGCGAGAAGCGCAGATGTTTCGACTGTTTAACGAAGAGATGCAGAATTTTCGAACGCGCGTTGAAAGGCCTGCGCCTCATATTTGCCACTCTAAG
Source organism: Andrena cerasifolii (assembly GCF_050908995.1). Lineage (NCBI taxonomy): Eukaryota > Metazoa > Arthropoda > Insecta > Hymenoptera > Andrenidae > Andrena > Andrena cerasifolii. Next base: position 333,338 of record NC_135118.1, read on the forward strand.
GCGATGCCTTTGATGCTAAATTTTTAGTATACCTCTTTCCACATCATGTTCTCCTGATATATTGGCCAAAATCAGGCGAAAATTTTCAGAATGCACAAAATTGGGTTTTGTAACAGGAGAACATGCCGTCGAAAGCGATGGCACAAAGTAACGTCTCCGGAAAGCAAATCAAATAGCGAGAAGTGGCGCAGATGTTTGGAGACAGTGACTGTTTAACGAACAGACGCATAATTTTCGAGCGCCTCTTGAAAGGCCTGCGCCTCATATTTGCAAGTTTAAGGCGATGCCTTTGATGCTGAATTTTTAGTATACCTCTTTCCACTTCATGTTCTCCTGATATATTGGCCAAAATCAGGCGAAAATTTTCAGAATGCACAAAATTGGGTTTGTAACAGGAGAACATGCCGTCGAAAGCGATGGCACAAAGTAACGTCTCCGGAGAGCAAATCAAATAGCGAGAAGCGCAGATGTTTCGACTGTTTAACGAAGAGATGCAGAATTTTCGAACGCGCCTTGAAAGGCCTGCGCCTCATATTTGCAACTTTAAGGCGATGCCTTTGATGCTAAATTTTTAGTATACCTCTTTCCGCTTCATGTTCTCCTGATATATTGGCCAAAATCTGGCGAAAATTTTCAGAATGCACAAAATTGGGTTTTGTAACAGGAGAACATGCCGTCGAAAGAGATGGCACAAAGTAACGTCTCCGGAGAGCAAATCAAATAGCGAGAAGCGCAGATGTTTCGAGACCGTGACTGTTTAACGAACAGACGCATAATTTGCGAGCGCCTCTTGAAAGGCCTGCGCCTCATATTTGCAACTTTAAGGCGATGCCTTAAATGCTGAAATTTAGTATACCTCTTTCCACTTCATGTTCTCCTGATATATTGGCCAAAATCAGGCGAAAATTTTCAGAATGCACAAAATTGGGTTTTGTAACAGGAGAACATGCCGTCGAAAGCGATGGCACAAAGTAACGTCTCCGGAAAGCAAATCAAAGAGCGAGAAGTGGCGCAGCTGTTTCGAGACAGTGACTGTTTAACGAACAGACGCAGAATTTTCGAACGCCTCTTGAAAGGCCGCGCCTCTTATTTGCAACTTTAAGGCGATGCCTTAAATGCTAAAATTTAGTATACCTCTTTCCACTTCATGTTCTCCTGATATATTGGACATAATCTGGCGAAAATTTTCAGAATGCACAAAATTGGGCTTTGTAACAGGAGAACATGCCGTCGAAAGAGATGGCACAAAATAACGTCTCCGGAGAGCAAATCAAATAGCGAGAAGCGCAGATGTTTCGACTGTTTAACGAAGAGATGCAGAATTTTCGAAAGCGCCTTGAAAGGCCTGCGCCTCATATTTGCAACTCTAAGGCGATGCCTTTGATGCTAAATTTTTAGTATACCTCTTTCCGCTTCATGTTCTCCTGATATATTGGCCAAAATCTGGCGAAAATTTTCAGAATGCACAAAATTGGGTTTTGTAAAAGGAGAACATGCCGTCGAAAGCGATGGCACAAAGTAACGTCTCCGGAGAGCAAATCAAATAGCGAGAAGCGCAGATGTTTCGAGACCGTGACTGTTTAACGAACAGACGCATAATTTGCGAGCGCCTCTTGAAAGGCCTGCGCCTCATATTTGCAACTTTAAGGCGATGCCTTAAATGCTGAAATTTAGTATACCTCTTTCCACTTCATGTTCTTCTGATATATTGGACATAATCTGGCGAAAATTTTCAGAATGCACAAAATTGGGTTTTGTAACAGGAGAACATGCCGTCGAAAGCGATGGCACAAAGTAACGTCTCCGGAGAGCAAATCAAATAGCGAGAAGCGCAGATGTTTCGAGACCGTGACTGTTTAACGAACAGACGCATAATTTTCGAGCGCCTCTTGAAAGGCCTGCGCCTCATATTTGCAACTTTAAGGCGATGCCTTTGATGCTGAATTTTTAGTATACCTCTTTCCACTTCATGTTCTCCTGATATATTGGCCAAAATCAGGCGAAAATTTTCAGAATGCACAAAATTGGGTTTTGTAACAGGAGAACATGCCGTCGAAAGCGATGGCACAAAGTAACGTCTCCGGAGAGCAAATCAAATAGCGAGAAGCGCAGATGTTTCGACTGTTTAACGAAGAGATGCAGAATTTTCGAACGCGCCTTGAAAGGCCTGCGCCTCATATTTGCAACTTTAAGGCGATGCCTTTGATGCTATATTTTTAGTATACCTCTTTCCGCTTCATGTTCTCCTGATATATTGGCCAAAATCTGGCGAAAATTTTCAGAATGCACAAAATTGGGTTTTGTAACAGGAGAACATGCCGTCGAAATAGATGGCACAAAGTAACGTCTCCGGAGAGCAAATCAAATAGCGAGAAGCGCAGATGTTTCGAGACCGTGACTGTTTAACGAACAGACGCATAATTTTCGAGCGCCTCTTGAAAGGCCTGCGCCTCATATTTGCAACTTTAAGGCGATGCCTTTGATGCTAAATTTTTAGTATACCTCTTTCCACTTCATGTTCTCCTGATATATTGGCCAAAATCTGGCGAAAATTTTCAGAATGCACAAAATTGGGTTTTGTAACAGGAGAACATGCCGTCGAAAGCGATGGCACAAAGTAACGTCTCCGGAAAGCAAATCAAAGAGCGAGAAGTGGCGCAGATGTTTGGAGACAGTGACTGTTTAACGAACAGACGCATAATTTTCGAGCGCCTCTTGAAAGGCCTGCGCCTCTTATTTGCAACTTCAAGGCCATGGCTTTGAAGCTGAAATTTAGTATACCTCTTTCCACTTCATGTTCTCCTGATATATTGGCCAAAATCAGGCGAAAATTTTCAGAATGCACAAAATTGGGTTTTGTAACAGGAGAACATGCCGTCGAAAGCGATGGCACAAAATAACGTGTCCGGAGAGCAAATCAAATAGCGAGAAGCGCAGATGTTTCGACTGTTTAACGAAGAGATGCAGAATTTTCGAACGCGCCTTGAAAGGCCTGCGCCTCATATTTGCAACTCTAAGGCGATGCCTTTGATGCTAAATTTTTAGTATACCTCTTTCTGCTTCATGTTCTCCTGATATATTGGCCAAAATCTGGCGAAAATTTTCAGAATGCACAAAATTGGGTTTTGTAACAGGAGAACATGCCGTCGAAAGAGATGGCACAAAGTAACGTCTCCGGAGAGCAAATCAAATAGCGAGAAGCGCAGATGTTTCGAGACCGTGACTGTTTAACGAACAGACGCATAATTTTCGAGCGCCTCTTGAAAGGCCTGCGCCTCATATTTGCAACTTTAAGGCGATGCCTTTGATGCTAAATTTTTAGTATACCTCTTTCCACTTCATGTTCTCCTGATATATTGGCCAAAATCTGGCGAAAATTTTCAGAATGCACAAAATTGGGTTTTGTCAAAGGAGAACATGCCGTCGAAAGCGATGGCACAAAGTAACGTCTCCGGAAAGCAAATCAAAGAGCGAGAAGTGGCGCAGATGTTTGGAGACAGTGACTGTTTAACGAACAGACGCATAATTTTCGAGCGCCTCTTGAAAGGCCTGCGCCTCTTGTTTGCAACTTCAAGGCCATGGCTTTGAAGCTGAAATTTAGTATACCTCGTTCCACTTCATGTTCTCCTGATATATTGGACAAAATCTGGCGAAAATTTTCAGAATGCACAAAATTGGGCTTTGTAACAGGAGAACATGCCGTCGAAAGAGATGGCACAAAATAACGTCTCCGGAGAGCAAATCAAATAGCGAGAAGCGCAGATGTTTCGACTGTTTAACGAAGAGATGCAGAATTTTCGAACGCGCGTTGAAAGGCCTGCGCCTCATATTTGCCACTCTAAGGCGATGCCTTTGATGCTAAATTTTTAGTATACCTCTTTCCACATCATGTTCTCCTGATATATTGGCCAAAATCAGGCGAAAATTTTCAGAATGCACAAAATTGGGTTTTGTAACAGGAGAACATGCCGTCGAAAGCGATGGCACAAAGTAACGTCTCCGGAAAGCAAATCAAATAGCGAGAAGTGGCGCAGATGTTTGGAGACAGTGACTGTTTAACGAACAGACGCATAATTTTCGAGCGCCTCTTGAAAGGCCTGCGCCTCATATTTGCAACTTTAAGGCGATGCCTTAAATGCTGAAATTTAGTATACCTCTTTCCACTTCATGTTCTTCTGATATATTGGACATAATCTGGCGAAAATTTTCAGAATGCACAAAATTGGGTTTTGTAACAGGAGAACATGCCGTCGAAAGCGATGGCACAAAGTAACGTCTCCGGAGAGCAAATCAAATAGCGAGAAGCGCAGATGTTTCGAGACCGTGACTGTTTAACGAACAGACGCATAATTTTCGAGCGCCTCTTGAAAGGCCTGCGCCTCATATTTGCAACTTTAAGGCGATGCCTTTGATGCTGAATTTTTAGTATACCTCTTTCCACTTCATGTTCTCCTGATATATTGGCCAAAATCAGGCGAAAATTTTCAGAATGCACAAAATTGGGTTTTGTAACAGGAGAACATGCCGTCGAAAGCGATGGCACAAAGTAACGTCTCCGGAGAGCAAATCAAATAGCGAGAAGCGCAGATGTTTCGACTGTTTAACGAAGAGATGCAGAATTTTCGAACGCGCCTTGAAAGGCCTGCGCCTCATATTTGCAACTTTAAGGCGATGCCTTTGATGCTATATTTTTAGTATACCTCTTTCCGCTTCATGTTCTCCTGATATATTGGCCAAAATCTGGCGAAAATTTTCAGAATGCACAAAATTGGGTTTTGTAACAGGAGAACATGCCGTCGAAATAGATGGCACAAAGTAACGTCTCCGGAGAGCAAATCAAATAGCGAGAAGCGCAGATGTTTCGAGACCGTGACTGTTTAACGAACAGACGCATAATTTGCGAGCGCCTCTTGAAAGGCCTGCGCCTCATATTTGCAACTTTAAGGCGATGCCTTAAATGCTGAAATTTAGTATACCTCTTTCCACTTCATGTTCTTCTGATATATTGGACATAATCTGGCGAAAATTTTCAGAATGCACAAAATTGGGTTTTGTAACAGGAGAACATGCCGTCGAAAGCGATGGCACAAAGTAACGTCTCCGGAGAGCAAATCAAATAGCGAGAAGCGCAGATGTTTCGACTGTTTAACGAAGAGATGCAGAATTTTCGAACGCGCCTTGAAAGGCCTGCGCCTCATATTTGCAACTTTAAGGCGATGCCTTTGATGCTATATTTTTAGTATACCTCTTTCCGCTTCATGTTCTCCTGATATATTGGCCAAAATCTGGCGAAAATTTTCAGAATGCACAAAATTGGGTTTTGTAACAGGAGAACATGCCGTCGAAATAGATGGCACAAAGTAACGTCTCCGGAGAGCAAATCAAATAGCGAGAAGCGCAGATGTTTCGAGACCGTGACTGTTTAACGAACAGACGCATAATTTTCGAGCGCCTCTTGAAAGGCCTGCGCCTCATATTTGCAACTTTAAGGCGATGCCTTTGATGCTAAATTTTTAGTATACCTCTTTCCACTTCATGTTCTCCTGATATATTGGCCAAAATCTGGCGAAAATTTTCAGAATGCACAAAATTGGGTTTTGTAACAGGAGAACATGCCGTCGAAATAGATGGCACAAAGTAACGTCTCCGGAGAGCAAATCAAATAGCGAGAAGCGCAGATGTTTCGACTGTTTAACGAAGAGATGCAGAATTTTCGAACGCGCGTTGAAAGGCCTGCGCCTCATATTTGCCACTCTAAGGCGATGCCTTTGATGCTAAATTTTTAGTATACCTCTTTCCACATCATGTTCTCCTGATATATTGGCCAAAATCAGGCGAAAATTTTCAGAATGCACAAAATTGGGTTTTGTAACAGGAGAACATGCCGTCGAAAGCGATGGCACAAAGTAACGTCTCCGGAAAGCAAATCAAATAGCGAGAAGTGGCGCAGATGTTTGGAGACAGTGACTGTTTAACGAACAGACGCATAATTTTCGAGCGCCTCTTGAAAGGCCTGCGCCTCATATTTGCAACTTTAAGGCGATGCCTTTGATGCTGAATTTTTAGTATACCTCTTTCCACTTCATGTTCTCCTGATATATTGGCCAAAATCAGGCGAAAATTTTCAGAATGCACAAAATTGGGTTTGTAACAGGAGAACATGCCGTCGAAAGCGATGGCACAAAGTAACGTCTCCGGAGAGCAAATCAAATAGCGAGAAGCGCAGATGTTTCGACTGTTTAACGAAGAGATGCAGAATTTTCGAACGCGCCTTGAAAGGCCTGCGCCTCATATTTGCAACTTTAAGGCGATGCCTTTGATGCTAAATTTTTAGTATACCTCTTTCCGCTTCATGTTCTCCTGATATATTGGCCAAAATCTGGCGAAAATTTTCAGAATGCACAAAATTGGGTTTTGTAACAGGAGAACATGCCGTCGAAAGAGATGGCACAAAGTAACGTCTCCGGAGAGCAAATCAAATAGCGAGAAGCGCAGATGTTTCGAGACCGTGACTGTTTAACGAACAGACGCATAATTTTCGAGCGCCTCTTGAAAGGCCTGCGCCTCATATTTGCAACTTTAAGGCGATGCCTTTGATGCTGAATTTTTAGTATACCTCTTTCCACTTCATGTTCTCCTGATATATTGGCCAAAATCAGGCGAAAATTTTCAGAATGCACAAAATTGGGTTTTGTAACAGGAGAACATGCCGTCGAAAGCGATGGCACAAAGTAACGTCTCCGGAGAGCAAATCAAATAGCGAGAAGCGCAGATGTGTCGACTGTTTAACGAAGAGATGCAGAATTTTCGAACGCGCCTTGAAAGGCCTGCGCCTCATATTTGCAACTTTAAGGCGATGCCTTTGATGCTATATTTTTAGTATACCTCTTTCCGCTTCATGTTCTCCTGATATATTGGCCAAAATCTGGCGAAAATTTTCAGAATGCACAAAATTGGGTTTTGTAACAGGAGAACATGCCGTCGAAATAGATGGCACAAAGTAACGTCTCCGGAGAGCAAATCAAATAGCGAGAAGCGCAGATGTTTCGAGACCGTGACTGTTTAACGAACAGACGCATAATTTGCGAGCGCCTCTTGAAAGGCCTGCGCCTCATATTTGCAACTTTAAGGCGATGCCTTAAATGCTGAAATTTAGTATACCTCTTTCCACTTCATGTTCTTCTGATATATTGGACATAATCTGGCGAAAATTTTCAGAATGCACAAAATTGGGTTTTGTAACAGGAGAACATGCCGTCGAAAGCGATGGCACAAAGTAACGTCTCCGGAGAGCAAATCAAATAGCGAGAAGCGCAGATGTTTCGACTGTTTAACGAAGAGATGCAGAATTTTCGAACGCGCCTTGAAAGGCCTGCGCCTCATATTTGCAACTTTAAGGGGGCCGTCTCCTTTTTGTTATGGTCCGAATCGATCGAAGTGCCCTTGTAAACAGACGGACCCTAATGAAACTACTGCGGTCGGTAAAAAGAAGTTGTACAATGGTGACATCTACCGGTACTCTACGTAGACGAATTTTTGACAGCATAGTTGCCGCATGTTCTGTTGTCTCCGTCTCTGCCGCGCTGTTTCCACAGCTCCTTCTATTGAGAAGCTTGGAGGAATACGGCACGAGAGCTGCGTCTAGGCAGCGATCGCCGGGCTCCATGTACCGCTGATGGAGGGGGGAACATCGACAGGAGCGGTGGTTATGTGTGAGGAACTGCGGTGCGTCAGTCACGCACACATAACCACCGCTGTAGGTGTTTCCTCGTGCATCAGCTGTAGCTGGAGCCCGCCAATTCCTGCGTCTAGCATCAGAGCCTTGCTGAACGTAAAGGAGGATAGCACTATTGAAAGATAGAGAGGTTGAGTAGTGAAGTTAGGAAACATGTCAATGAAACAATACTAATTTAGTATTTATTTATACATAGAACGATGCAATACTTTGTATAATCTATGTGCAAATTCAAAGCATACAATTTGAATAAGGTACATCACCGAAGTGTAACATGCCGATCGTAATGAAATTTATGAATGCTGTAATTCTTCTAAAAACATATGCCGCTTTTTTTTCATCTAACTATACATCAAATTATCTTTTATATCAACAAGAATTGTCTGTTTCAATAATAGTTTTGTACATGGTTTTCTTCGGAATTGTTATTCCACGGTTGTAAAAATTTATCAATATAAACCAGAGTTCAGTACTAACAATACTGATATTTCGGAATGTCCCATTAAACGATTTTATTTAGCTACGATCCTCTGTTTGTTTGTTTGTTTGATTCAAATCTGGAAACTCAATTTTAAACCACTTCCAACCATCCAATTCCCTCGAAACTTTGCAGAGGTGCGTAGTTTGGTTGACAATACAAAATTATGAAAAAACTCCGAGTGGGTGAAAAAATTACCTAGTCACCAAGAAATAATAACCCATAACAATAAATCAACCATTCTTCAAGCAAACTGTTAAACTGCGTACAGCAATAAGAGTAATGTAAATCCACAAACACTAAAAACTAGAAAAAGTATATTAAAAAATTTATAATAAACGATTTTATGAAAAATGCATTAAAAACTAAAAAATAATTATTTTCTTATACTACAATTTCGATGGTGTATTTTCACATAAAATCGTGGAGCAGGATATCTCGCAACAAATTCATTTCGACACTTGAGGCTATACTAAATTGATTCATATTCTGTTATGAAATATCCTGAACCACGTTTTTATTTAAAGTTGAAAAACACCATCGAAATTGTAGCACAACACTAGAAGTATTTTTTAGTTGTTAGTGCCTTTTTGACGAAATCGTTTAACAGAACATTTTTTTATATATTTTTTGTTTCTAATCAAGTTATAGTGATTACAATAAATCAATCCAATACCTGCAATCAACTACCTGTAAAAGAAAATTTGCAGTTTAGCGATATTTTTGTAAAAGGACTTAGTGCCGTGTTTCGACCCCAAATGCCCCACTGTGCGCCGCCGAACAGCCCAAATCCTCGCTGGTCGGGACCGGCGCGGCGTTTAGCTCGTATCGCGAGCAGAGCCCTAATTCTCAGTGTTCGTTTCTCGCTTCTTTTTAGCTGATAGGGGGAGCGAGATGGAACGCTTTGCCTGCGCGACGATCGCGCACGGAGAGGACGGAGTGTCAGGCGTCCGAAAGACGGAGCGAGACAAACAACATCTCGTCGTCTATCTCGCACCACCCTCGCTCGCTTTCAGTGCCTCTTGCTCGCTCTCGTTTCATGAGACAATACTGTAGTATCTTTTATTTGACTTTATCCAGATATTATCTTTGCCCATCTCTGTTCTCCAACTGCTTCGCCGTGATTCATTCAAGCCTCCTTGATGGAAAAATATTGATAGGGGAAATGCGGCAACAGCGCGATTCGACTCTCGATACGTCTCGGCAACTATGTCTTTCCTACATTTATCGGCTAGATTGGACTTCCACCGGTTTTGATGGTACAAGGCACGAATATACCATCAACGCCGGTGACGGAGAAACCTTGAAGCTTCATTCTGTCATTTTTCGGGCTGTCCTGAGTACACGATTCATAAATTCATTATTATTTCAACGTACGGTGCTTATTAGCGTTCAAACGGACCAGACCACCCTGCACGAAAGTCTACTGAAGGCAACTAAACCCGCAAAAACGTCCACCGTGCCGATTCCAGGACGAAAGTTGTAATTTACGGTTTGCTTACTACATCGCGTATACGCAGGCCCGGCGGAACCATGCGCCGCACAAGGGCGCCAGCCGAATGGGACGCTAAAAAAACTAGATCGTACGCTTAATAATAAAGGAATCTAACACCTCACATAAACTAAATATAAATGTAATTCTTTTAAATATATTAAATAGAAAACAAGTGCAAAAAATTGGGGACAACAAAATTTTTTTTGCACAAGGGCGCCAGCTAACCTCGCGTCGGCCCTGCCTACACGTCACGCTGGTGCTACATGGCTGCAGTGCACCATTAGCGCCACCAACGGAGAAGCCTTGAAGCTTCATTCGGACAGTTTTCGAGTCATAAATTCATTATTATTTCAAAGTGGGGTGCTTATTAGCGTTCAAACGCACCAGACCACCCTGCACAGATGTCTACTGAAGGCAACTGTACCTGCAAAAACTTCCTTCGGGCCGATTCCAGGACGAAAGTTGTAATTTACGATTTGCTTACTACACGCGTATACGTGCACGCTTTTCCTAGCTTGTGTGAGCGTACTCACACATTCAAAGGCCCGCGGAGACGGCCCCCTTAAGGCGATGCCTTTGATGCTAAATTTTTAGTATACCTCTTTCCGCTTCATGTTCTCCTGATATATTGGCCAAAATCTGGCGAAAATTTTCAGAATGCACAAAATTGGGTTTTGTAACAGGAGAACATGCCGTCGAAAGAGATGGCACAAAGTAACGTCTCCGGAGAGCAAATCAAATAGCGAGAAGCGCAGATGTTTCGAGACCGTGACTGTTTAACGAACAGACGCATAATTTTCGAGCGCCTCTTGAAAGGCCTGCGCCTCATATTTGCAACTTTAAGGCGATGCCTTTGATGCTGAATTTTTAGTATACCTCTTTCCACTTCATGTTCTCCTGATATATTGGCCAAAATCAGGCGAAAATTTTCAGAATGCACAAAATTGGGTTTTGTAACAGGAGAACATGCCGTCGAAAGCGATGGCACAAAGTAACGTCTCCGGAGAGCAAATCAAATAGCGAGAAGCGCAGATGTTTCGACTGTTTAACGAAGAGATGCAGAATTTTCGAACGCGCCTTGAAAGGCCTGCGCCTCATATTTGCAACTTTAAGGCGATGCCTTTGATGCTATATTTTTAGTATACCTCTTTCCGCTTCATGTTCTCCTGATATATTGGCCAAAATCTGGCGAAAATTTTCAGAATGCACAAAATTGGGTTTTGTAACAGGAGAACATGCCGTCGAAATAGATGGCACAAAGTAACGTCTCCGGAGAGCAAATCAAATAGCGAGAAGCGCAGATGTTTCGAGACCGTGACTGTTTAACGAACAGACGCATAATTTTCGAGCGCCTCTTGAAAGGCCTGCGCCTCATATTTGCAACTTTAAGGCGATGCCTTTGATGCTAAATTTTTAGTATACCTCTTTCCACTTCATGTTCTCCTGATATATTGGCCAAAATCTGGCGAAAATTTTCAGAATGCACAAAATTGGGTTTTGTCAAAGGAGAACATGCCGTCGAAAGCGATGGCACAAAGTAACGTCTCCGGAAAGCAAATCAAAGAGCGAGAAGTGGCGCAGATGTTTGGAGACAGTGACTGTTTAACGAACAGACGCATAATTTTCGAGCGCCTCTTGAAAGGCCTGCGCCTCTTGTTTGCAACTTCAAGGCCATGGCTTTGAAGCTGAAATTTAGTATACCTCGTTCCACTTCATGTTCTCCTGATATATTGGACAAAATCTGGCGAAAATTTTCAGAATGCACAAAATTGGGCTTTGTAACAGGAGAACATGCCGTCGAAAGAGATGGCACAAAATAACGTCTCCGGAGAGCAAATCAAATAGCGAGAAGCGCAGATGTTTCGACTGTTTAACGAAGAGATGCAGAATTTTCGAACGCGCGTTGAAAGGCCTGCGCCTCATATTTGCCACTCTAAGGCGATGCCTTTGATGCTAAATTTTTAGTATACCTCTTTCCACATCATGTTCTCCTGATATATTGGCCAAAATCAGGCGAAAATTTTCAGAATGCACAAAATTGGGTTTTGTAACAGGAGAACATGCCGTCGAAAGCGATGGCACAAAGTAACGTCTCCGGAAAGCAAATCAAATAGCGAGAAGTGGCGCAGATGTTTGGAGACAGTGACTGTTTAACGAACAGACGCATAATTTTCGAGCGCCTCTTGAAAGGCCTGCGCCTCATATTTGCAACTTTAAGGCGATGCCTTTGATGCTGAATTTTTAGTATACCTCTTTCCACTTCATGTTCTCCTGATATATTGGCCAAAATCAGGCGAAAATTTTCAGAATGCACAAAATTGGGTTTGTAACAGGAGAACATGCCGTCGAAAGCGATGGCACAAAGTAACGTCTCCGGAGAGCAAATCAAATAGCGAGAAGCGCAGATGTTTCGACTGTTTAACGAAGAGATGCAGAATTTTCGAACGCGCCTTGAAAGGCCTGCGCCTCATATTTGCAACTTTAAGGCGATGCCTTTGATGCTAAATTTTTAGTATACCTCTTTCCGCTTCATGTTCTCCTGATATATTGGCCAAAATCTGGCGAAAATTTTCAGAATGCACAAAATTGGGTTTTGTAACAGGAGAACATGCCGTCGAAAGAGATGGCGTCGAAATAGATGGCACAAAGTAACGTCTCCGGAGAGCAAATCAAATAGCGAGAAGCGCAGATGTTTCGAGACCGTGACTGTTTAACGAACAGACGCATAATTTTCGAGCGCCTCTTGAAAGGCCTGCGCCTCATATTTGCAACTTTAAGGCGATGCCTTTGATGCTAAATTTTTAGTATACCTCTTTCCACTTCATGTTCTCCTGATATATTGGCCAAAATCTGGCGAAAATTTTCAGAATGCACAAAATTGGGTTTTGTCAAAGGAGAACATGCCGTCGAAAGCGATGGCACAAAGTAACGTCTCCGGAAAGCAAATCAAAGAGCGAGAAGTGGCGCAGATGTTTGGAGACAGTGACTGTTTAACGAACAGACGCATAATTTTCGAGCGCCTCTTGAAAGGCCTGCGCCTCTTGTTTGCAACTTCAAGGCCATGGCTTTGAAGCTGAAATTTAGTATACCTCGTTCCACTTCATGTTCTCCTGATATATTGGACAAAATCTGGCGAAAATTTTCAGAATGCACAAAATTGGGCTTTGTAACAGGAGAACATGCCGTCGAAAGAGATGGCACAAAATAACGTCTCCGGAGAGCAAATCAAATAGCGAGAAGCGCAGATGTTTCGACTGTTTAACGAAGAGATGCAGAATTTTCGAACGCGCGTTGAAAGGCCTGCGCCTCATATTTGCCACTCTAAGGCGATGCCTTTGATGCTAAATTTTTAGTATACCTCTTTCCACATCATGTTCTCCTGATATATTGGCCAAAATCAGGCGAAAATTTTCAGAATGCACAAAATTGGGTTTTGTAACAGGAGAACATGCCGTCGAAAGCGATGGCACAAAGTAACGTCTCCGGAAAGCAAATCAAATAGCGAGAAGTGGCGCAGATGTTTGGAGACAGTGACTGTTTAACGAACAGACGCATAATTTTCGAGCGCCTCTTGAAAGGCCTGCGCCTCATATTTGCAACTTTAAGGCGATGCCTTTGATGCTGAATTTTTAGTATACCTCTTTCCACTTCATGTTCTCCTGATATATTGGCCAAAATCAGGCGAAAATTTTCAGAATGCACAAAATTGGGTTTGTAACAGGAGAACATGCCGTCGAAAGCGATGGCACAAAGTAACGTCTCCGGAGAGCAAATCAAATAGCGAGAAGCGCAGATGTTTCGACTGTTTAACGAAGAGATGCAGAATTTTCGAACGCGCCTTGAAAGGCCTGCGCCTCATATTTGCAACTTTAAGGCGATGCCTTTGATGCTAAATTTTTAGTATACCTCTTTCCGCTTCATGTTCTCCTGATATATTGGCCAAAATCAGGCGAAAATTTTCAGAATGCACAAAATTGGGTTTTGTAACAGGAGAACATGCCGTCGAAAGCGATGGCACAAAGTAACGTCTCCGGAAAGCAAATCAAATAGCGAGAAGTGGCGCAGATGTTTGGAGACAGTGACTGTTTAACGAACAGACGCATAATTTTCGAGCGCCTCTTGAAAGGCCTGCGCCTCATATTTGCAACTTTAAGGCGATGCCTTTGATGCTAAATTTTTAGTATACCTCTTTCCACTTCATGTTCTCCTGATATATTGGCCAAAATCAGGCGAAAATTTTCAGAATGCACAAAATTGGGTTTTGTAACAGGAGAACATGCCGTCGAAAGCGATGGCACAAAGTAACGTCTCCGGAGAGCAAATCAAATAGCGAGAAGCGCAGATGTTTCGACTGTTTAACGAAGAGATGCAGAATTTTCGAACGCGCCTTGAAAGGCCTGCGCCTCATATTTGCAACTTTAAGGCGATGCCTTTGATGCTAAATTTTTAGTATACCTCTTTCCGCTTCATGTTCTCCTGATATATTGGCCAAAATCTGGCGAAAATTTTCAGAATGCACAAAATTGGGTTTTGTAACAGGAGAACATGCCGTCGAAAGAGATGGCACAAAGTAACGTCTCCGGAGAGCAAATCAAATAGCGAGAAGCGCAGATGTTTCGAGACCGTGACTGTTTAACGAACAGACGCATAATTTGCGAGCGCCTCTTGAAAGGCCTGCGCCTCATATTTGCAACTTTAAGGCGATGCCTTTGATGCTGAATTTTTAGTATACCTCTTTCCACTTCATGTTCTCCTGATATATTGGCCAAAATCAGGCGAAAATTTTCAGAATGCACAAAATTGGGTTTTGTAACAGGAGAACATGCCGTCGAAAGCGATGGCACAAAGTAACGTCTCCGGAAAGCAAATCAAATAGCGAGAAGTGGCGCAGATGTTTGGAGACAGTGACTGTTTAACGAACAGACGCATAATTTTCGAGCGCCTCTTGAAAGGCCTGCGCCTCATATTTGCAACTTTAAGGCGATGCCTTTGATGCTAAATTTTTAGTATACCTCTTTCCACTTCATGTTCTCCTGATATATTGGCCAAAATCAGGCGAAAATTTTCAGAATGCACAAAATTGGGTTTTGTAACAGGAGAACATGCCGTCGAAAGCGATGGCACAAAGTAACGTCTCCGGAGAGCAAATCAAATAGCGAGAAGCGCAGATGTTCCGACTGTTTAACGAAGAGATGCAGAATTTTCGAACGCGCCTTGAAAGGCCTGCGCCTCATATTTGCAACTTTAAGGCGATGCCTTTGATGCTAAATTTTTAGTATACCTCTTTCCGCTTCATGTTCTCCTGATATATTGGCCAAAATCTGGCGAAAATTTTCAGAATGCACAAAATTGGGTTTTGTAACAGGAGAACATGCCGTCGAAAGAGATGGCACAAAGTAACGTCTCCGGAGAGCAAATCAAATAGCGAGAAGCGCAGATGTTTCGAGACCGTGACTGTTTAACGAACAGACGCATAATTTGCGAGCGCCTCTTGAAAGGCCTGCGCCTCATATTTGCAACTTTAAGGCGATGCCTTAAATGCTGAAATTTAGTATACCTCTTTCCACTTCATGTTCTCCTGATATATTGGCCAAAATCAGGCGAAAATTTTCAGAATGCACAAAATTGGGTTTTGTAACAGGAGAACATGCCGTCGAAAGCGATGGCACAAAGTAACGTCTCCGGAAAGCAAATCAAAGAGCGAGAAGTGGCGCAGCTGTTTCGAGACAGTGACTGTTTAACGAACAGACGCATAATTTTCGAGCGCCTCTTGAAAGGCCTGCGCCTCTTATGTGCAACTTCAAGGCCATGCCTTAAATGCTGAAATTTAGTATACCTCTTTCCACTTCATGTTCTCCTGATATATTGGACAAAATCTGGCGAAAATTTTCAGAATGCACAAAATTGGGCTTTGTAACAGGAGAACATGCCGTCGAAAGAGATGGCACAAAATAACGTCTCCGGAGAGCAAATCAAATAGCGAGAAGCGCAGATGTTTCGACTGTTTAACGAAGAGATGCAGAATTTTCGAACGCGCGTTGAAAGGCCTGCGCCTCATATTTGCCACTCTAAGGCGATGCCTTTGATGCTAAATTTTTAGTATACCTCTTTCCACATCATGTTCTCCTGATATATTGGCCAAAATCAGGCGAAAATTTTCAGAATGCACAAAATTGGGTTTTGTAACAGGAGAACATGCCGTCGAAAGCGATGGCACAAAGTAACGTCTCCGGAAAGCAAATCAAATAGCGAGAAGTGGCGCAGATGTTTGGAGACAGTGACTGTTTAACGAACAGACGCATAATTTTCGAGCGCCTCTTGAAAGGCCTGCGCCTCATATTTGCAACTTTAAGGCGATGCCTTTGATGCTAAATTTTTAGTATACCTCTTTCCACTTCATGTTCTCCTGATATATTGGCCAAAATCAGGCGAAAATTTTCAGAATGCACAAAATTGGGTTTTGTAACAGGAGAACATGCCGTCGAAAGCGATGGCACAAAGTAACGTCTCCGGAGAGCAAATCAAATAGCGAGAAGCGCAGATGTTTCGACTGTTTAACGAAGAGATGCAGAATTTTCGAACGCGCCTTGAAAGGCCTGCGCCTCATATTTGCAACTTTAAGGCGATGCCTTTGATGCTAAATTTTTAGTATACCTCTTTCCGCTTCATGTTCTCCTGATATATTGGCCAAAATCTGGCGAAAATTTTCAGAATGCACAAAATTGGGTTTTGTAACAGGAGAACATGCCGTCGAAAGAGATGGCACAAAGTAACGTCTCCGGAGAGCAAATCAAATAGCGAGAAGCGCAGATGTTTCGAGACCGTGACTGTTTAACGAACAGACGCATAATTTTCGAGCGCCTCTTGAAAGGCCTGCGCCTCATATTTGCAACTTTAAGGCGATGCCTTTGATGCTGAATTTTTAGTATACCTCTTTCCACTTCATGTTCTCCTGATATATTGGCCAAAATCAGGCGAAAATTTTCAGAATGCACAAAATTGGGTTTTGTAACAGGAGAACATGCCGTCGAAAGCGATGGCACAAAGTAACGTCTCCGGAGAGCAAATCAAATAGCGAGAAGCGCAGATGTTTCGACTGTTTAACGAAGAGATGCAGAATTTTCGAACGCGCCTTGAAAGGCCTGCGCCTCATATTTGCCACTCTAAGGCGATGCCTTTGATGCTAAATTTTTAGTATACCTCTTTCCACATCATGTTCTCCTGATATATTGGCCAAAATCAGGCGAAAATTTTCAGAATGCACAAAATTGGGTTTTGTAACAGGAGAACATGCCGTCGAAAGCGATGGCACAAAGTAACGTCTCCGGAAAGCAAATCAAATAGCGAGAAGTGGCGCAGATGTTTGGAGACAGTGACTGTTTAACGAACAGACGCATAATTTTCGAGCGCCTCTTGAAAGGCCTGCGCCTCATATTTGCAACTTTAAGGCGATGCCTTTGATGCTGAATTTTTAGTATACCTCTTTCCACTTCATGTTCTCCTGATATATTGGCCAAAATCAGGCGAAAATTTTCAGAATGCACAAAATTGGGTTTGTAACAGGAGAACATGCCGTCGAAAGCGATGGCACAAAGTAACGTCTCCGGAGAGCAAATCAAATAGCGAGAAGCGCAGATGTTTCGACTGTTTAACGAAGAGATGCAGAATTTTCGAACGCGCCTTGAAAGGCCTGCGCCTCATATTTGCAACTTTAAGGCGATGCCTTTGATGCTAAATTTTTAGTATACCTCTTTCCGCTTCATGT
The DNA here is from genome assembly GCF_050908995.1 of Andrena cerasifolii. Taxonomy (NCBI): domain Eukaryota; kingdom Metazoa; phylum Arthropoda; class Insecta; order Hymenoptera; family Andrenidae; genus Andrena; species Andrena cerasifolii. The sequence goes on from NC_135118.1 coordinate 350,811, forward strand.
TCTCCTGATATATTGGCCAAAATCAGGCGAAAATTTTCAGAATGCACAAAATTGGGTTTTGTAACAGGAGAACATGCCGTCGAAAGCGATGGCACAAAGTAACGTCTCCGGAAAGCAAATCAAATAGCGAGAAGTGGCGCAGATGTTTGGAGACAGTGACTGTTTAACGAACAGACGCATAATTTTCGAGCGCCTCTTGAAAGGCCTGCGCCTCATATTTGCAACTTTAAGGCGATGCCTTTGATGCTAAATTTTTAGTATACCTCTTTCCACTTCATGTTCTCCTGATATATTGGCCAAAATCAGGCGAAAATTTTCAGAATGCACAAAATTGGGTTTTGTAACAGGAGAACATGCCGTCGAAAGCGATGGCACAAAGTAACGTCTCCGGAGAGCAAATCAAATAGCGAGAAGCGCAGATGTTTCGACTGTTTAACGAAGAGATGCAGAATTTTCGAACGCGCCTTGAAAGGCCTGCGCCTCATATTTGCAACTTTAAGGCGATGCCTTTGATGCTAAATTTTTAGTATACCTCTTTCCGCTTCATGTTCTCCTGATATATTGGCCAAAATCTGGCGAAAATTTTCAGAATGCACAAAATTGGGTTTTGTAACAGGAGAACATGCCGTCGAAAGCGATGGCACAAAGTAACGTCTCCGGAAAGCAAATCAAAGAGCGAGAAGTGGCGCAGCTGTTTCGAGACAGTGACTGTTTAACGAACAGACGCATAATTTTCGAGCGCCTCTTGAAAGGCCTGCGCCTCTTATGTGCAACTTCAAGGCCATGCCTTAAATGCTGAAATTTAGTATACCTCTTTCCACTTCATGTTCTCCTGATATATTGGACAAAATCTGGCGAAAATTTTCAGAATGCACAAAATTGGGCTTTGTAACAGGAGAACATGCCGTCGAAAGAGATGGCACAAAATAACGTCTCCGGAGAGCAAATCAAATAGCGAGAAGCGCAGATGTTTCGACTGTTTAACGAAGAGATGCAGAATTTTCGAACGCGCGTTGAAAGGCCTGCGCCTCATATTTGCCACTCTAAGGCGATGCCTTTGATGCTAAATTTTTAGTATACCTCTTTCCACATCATGTTCTCCTGATATATTGGCCAAAATCAGGCGAAAATTTTCAGAATGCACAAAATTGGGTTTTGTAACAGGAGAACATGCCGTCGAAAGCGATGGCACAAAGTAACGTCTCCGGAGAGCAAATCAAATAGCGAGAAGCGCAGATGTTTCGACTGTTTAACGAAGAGATGCAGAATTTTCGAACGCGCCTTGAAAGGCCTGCGCCTCATATTTGCAACTTTAAGGCGATGCCTTTGATGCTAAATTTTTAGTATACCTCTTTCCGCTTCATGTTCTCCTGATATATTGGCCAAAATCTGGCGAAAATTTTCAGAATGCACAATATTGGGTTTTGTAACAGGAGAACATGCCGTCGAAAGAGATGGCACAAAGTAACGTCTCCGGAGAGCAAATCAAATAGCGAGAAGCGCAGATGTTTCGAGACCGTGACTGTTTAACGAACAGACGCATAATTTTCGAGCGCTTCTTGAAAGGCCTGCGCCTCATATTTGCAACTTTAAGGCGATGCCTTTGATGCTGAATTTTTAGTATACCTCTTTCCACTTCATGTTCTCCTGATATATTGGCCAAAATCAGGCGAAAATTTTCAGAATGCACAAAATTGGGTTTTGTAACAGGAGAACATGCCGTCGAAAGCGATGGCACAAAGTAACGTCTCCGGAGAGCAAATCAAATAGCGAGAAGCGCAGATGTTTCGACTGTTTAACGAAGAGATGCAGAATTTTCGAACGCGCCTTGAAAGGCCTGCGCCTCATATTTGCCACTCTAAGGCGATGCCTTTGATGCTAAATTTTTAGTATACCTCTTTCCACATCATGTTCTCCTGATATATTGGCCAAAATCAGGCGAAAATTTTCAGAATGCACAAAATTGGGTTTTGTAACAGGAGAACATGCCGTCGAAAGCGATGGCACAAAGTAACGTCTCCGGAAAGCAAATCAAATAGCGAGAAGTGGCGCAGATGTTTGGAGACAGTGACTGTTTAACGAACAGACGCATAATTTTCGAGCGCCTCTTGAAAGGCCTGCGCCTCATATTTGCAACTTTAAGGCGATGCCTTTGATGCTAAATTTTTAGTATACCTCTTTCCACTTCATGTTCTCCTGATATATTGGCCAAAATCAGGCGAAAATTTTCAGAATGCACAAAATTGGGTTTTGTAACAGGAGAACATGCCGTCGAAAGCGATGGCACAAAGTAACGTCTCCGGAGAGCAAATCAAATAGCGAGAAGCGCAGATGTTTCGACTGTTTAACGAAGAGATGCAGAATTTTCGAACGCGCCTTGAAAGGCCTGCGCCTCATATTTGCAACTTTAAGGCGATGCCTTTGATGCTAAATTTTTAGTATACCTCTTTCCGCTTCATGTTCTCCTGATATATTGGCCAAAATCTGGCGAAAATTTTCAGAATGCACAAAATTGGGTTTTGTAACAGGAGAACATGCCGTCGAAAGAGATGGCACAAAGTAACGTCTCCGGAGAGCAAATCAAATAGCGAGAAGCGCAGATGTTTCGAGACCGTGACTGTTTAACGAACAGACGCATAATTTTCGAGCGCCTCTTGAAAGGCCTGCGCCTCATATTTGCAACTTTAAGGCGATGCCTTAAATGCTGAAATTTAGTATACCTCTTTCCACTTCATGTTCTCCTGATATATTGGCCAAAATCAGGCGAAAATTTTCAGAATGCACAAAATTGGGTTTTGTAACAGGAGAACATGCCGTCGAAAGCGATGGCACAAAGTAACGTCTCCGGAAAGCAAATCAAAGAGCGAGAAGTGGCGCAGATGTTTGGAGACAGTGACTGTTTAACGAACAGACGCAGAATTTTCGAACGTGCCTTGAAAGGCCTGCACCTCTTATTTGCAATTTTAAGGCGATGCCTTAAATGCTGAAATTTAGTATACCTCTTTCCACTTCATGTTCTCCTGATATATTGGCCAAAATCTGGCGAAAATTTTCAGAATGCACAAAATTGGGTTTTGTAACAGGAGAACATGCCGTCGAAAGCGATGGCACAAAGTAACGTCTCCGGAAAGCAAATCAAAGTGCGAGAAGTGGCGCAGATGTTTGGAGACACTGACTGTTTAACGCAGAGACGCAGAATTTTCGAACGCCTCTTGAAAGGCCTGCGCCTCTTATTTGCAACTTTAAGGCGATGCCTTTGCAGCTGAAATTTAGTATACCTCTTTCCACTTCATGTTCTCATGATATATTGGCCAAATTCTGGCGAAAATTTTCAGAATGCACAAAATTGGGTTTTGTAACAGGAGAACATGCCGTCGAAAGCGATGGCACAAAGTAACGTCTCCGGAAAGCAAATCAAAGAGCGAGAAGTGGCGCAGATGTTTGGAGACAGTGACTGTTTAACGAACAGACGCAGAATTTTCGAACGTGCCTTGAAAGGCCTGCACCTCTTATTTGCAATTTTAAGGCGATGCCTTAAATGCTGAAATTTAGTATACCTCTTTCCACTTCATGTTCTCCTGATATATTGGCCAAAATCTGGCGAAAATTTTCAGAATGCACAAAATTGGGTTTTGTAACAGGAGAACATGCCGTCGAAAGCGATGGCACAAAGTAACGTCTCCGGAAAGCAAATCAAATAGCGAGAAGTGGCGCAGATGTTTGGAGACAGTGACTGATTAACGAACAGACGCATAATTTTCGAGCGCCTCTTGAAAGGCCTGCGCCTCATATTTGCAACTTTAAGGCGATGCCTTTGATGCTAAATTTTTAGTATACCTCTTTCCACTTCATGTTCTCCTGATATATTGGCCAAAATCAGGCGAAAATTTTCAGAATGCACAAAATTGGGTTTTGTAACAGGAGAACATGCCGTCGAAAGTGATGGCACAAAGTAACGTCTCCGGAGAGCAAATCAAATAGCGAGAAGCGCAGATGTTTCGACTGTTTAACGAAGAGATGCAGAATTTTCGAACGCGCCTTGAAAGGCCTGCGCCTCATATTTGCAACTTTAAGGCGATGCCTTTGATGCTAAATTTTTAGTATACCTCTTTCCGCTTCATGTTCTCCTGATATATTGGCCAAAATCTGGCGAAAATTTTCAGAATGCACAAAATTGGGTTTTGTAACAGGAGAACATGCCGTCGAAAGCGATGGCACAAAGTAACGGCTCCGGAGAGCAAATCAAATAGCGAGAAGCGCAGATGTTTCGACTGTTTAACGAAGAGATGCAGAATTTTCGAACGCGCCTTGAAAGGCCTGCGCCTCATATTTGCAACTTTAAGGCGATGCCTTTGATGCTAAATTTTTAGTATACCTCTTTCCGCTTCATGTTCTCCTGATATATTGGCCAAAATCTGGCGAAAATTTTCAGAATGCACAAAATTGGGTTTTGTAACAGGAGAACATGCCGTCGAAAGAGATGGCACAAAGTAACGACTCCGGAGAGCAAATCAAATAGCGAGAAGCGCAGATGTTTCGAGACCGTGACTGATTAACGAACAGACGCATAATTTTCGAGCGCCTCTTGAAAGGCCTGCGCCTCATATTTGCAACTTTAAGGCGATGCCTTTGATGCTAAATTTTTAGTATACCTCTTTCCACTTCATGTTCTCCTGATATATTGGCCAAAATCAGGCGAAAATTTTCAGAATGCACAAAATTGGGTTTTGTAACAGGAGAACATGCCGTCGAAAGTGATGGCACAAAGTAACGTCTCCGGAGAGCAAATCAAATAGCGAGAAGCGCAGATGTTTCGACTGTTTAACGAAGAGATGCAGAATTTTCGAACGCGCCTTGAAAGGCCTGCGCCTCATATTTGCAACTTTAAGGCGATGCCTTTGATGCTAAATTTTTAGTATACCTCTTTCCGCTTCATGTTCTCCTGATATATTGGCCAAAATCTGGCGAAAATTTTCAGAATGCACAAAATTGGGTTTTGTAACAGGAGAACATGCCGTCGAAAGAGATGGCACAAAGTAACGTCTCCGGAGAGCAAATCAAATAGCGAGAAGCGCAGATGTTTCGAGACCGTGACTGTTTAACGAACAGACGCATAATTTTCGAGCGCCTCTTGAAAGGCCTGCGCCTCATATTTGCAACTTTAAGGCGATGCCTTTGATGCTGAATTTTTAGTATACCTCTTTCCACTTCATGTTCTCCTGATATATTGGCCAAAATCAGGCGAAAATTTTCAGAATGCACAAAATTGGGTTTTGTAACAGGAGAACATGCCGTCGAAAGCGATGGCACAAAGTAACGTCTCCGGAGAGCAAATCAAATAGCGAGAAGCGCAGATGTTTCGACTGTTTAACGAAGAGATGCAGAATTTTCGAACGCGCCTTGAAAGGCCTGCGCCTCATATTTGCCACTCTAAGGCGATGCCTTTGATGCTAAATTTTTAGTATACCTCTTTCCACATCATGTTCTCCTGATATATTGGCCAAAATCAGGCGAAAATTTTCAGAATGCACAAAATTGGGTTTTGTAACAGGAGAACATGCCGTCGAAAGCGATGGTACAAAGTAACGTCTCCGGAAAGCAAATCAAATAGCGAGAAGTGGCGCAGATGTTTGGAGACAGTGACTGTTTAACGAACAGACGCATAATTTTCGAGCGCCTCTTGAAAGGCCTGCGCCTCATATTTGCAACTTTAAGGCGATGCCTTTGATGCTAAATTTTTAGTATACCTCTTTCCACTTCATGTTCTCCTGATATATTGGCCAAAATCAGGCGAAAATTTTCAGAATGCACAAAATTGGGTTTTGTAACAGGAGAACATGCCGTCGAAAGTGATGGCACAAAGTAACGTCTCCGGAGAGCAAATCAAATAGCGAGAAGCGCAGATGTTTCGACTGTTTAACGAAGAGATGCAGAACTTTCGAACGCGCCTTGAAAGGCCTGCGCCTCATATTTGCAACTTTAAGGCGATGCCTTTGATGCTAAATTTTTAGTATACCTCTTTCCGCTTCATGTTCTCCTGATATATTGGCCAAAATCTGGCGAAAATTTTCAGAATGCTCAAAATTGGGCTTTGTAACAGGAGAACATGCCGTCGAAAGCGATGGCACAAAGTAACGTCTCCGGAAAGCAAATCAAACAGCGAGAAGTGGCGCAGATGTTTCGAGACCGTGACTGTTTAACGAACAGACGCATAATTTTCGAGCGCCTCTTGAAAGGCCTGCGCCTCATATTTGCAACTTTAAGGCGATGCCTTTGATGCTAAATTTTTAGTATACCTCTTTCCGCTTCATGTTCTCCTGATATATTGGCCAAAATCTGGCGAAAATTTTCAGAATGCACAAAATTGGGTTTTGTAAAAGGAGAACATGCCGTCGAAAGCGATGGCACAAAGTAACGTCTCCGGAGAGCAAATCAAATAGCGAGAAGCGCAGATGTTTCGAGACCGTGACTGTTTAACGAACAGACGCATAATTTGCGAGCGCCTCTTGAAAGGCCTGCGCCTCATATTTGCAACTTTAAGGCGATGCCTTAAATGCTGAAATTTAGTATACCTCTTTCCACATCATGTTCTCCTGATATATTGGCCAAAATCAGGCGAAAATTTTCAGAATGCACAAAATTGGGTTTTGTAACAGGAGAACATGCCGTCGAAAGCGATGGCACAAAGTAACGTCTCCGGAAAGCAAATCAAAGAGCGAGAAGTGGCGCAGCTGTTTCGAGACAGTGACTGTTTAACGAACAGACGCATAATTTTCGAGCGCCTCTTGAAAGGCCTGCGCCTCTTATGTGCAACTTCAAGGCCATGCCTTAGATGCTGAAATTTAGTATACCTCTTTCCACTTCATGTTCTCCTGATATATTGGACAAAATCTGGCGAAAATTTTAAGAATGCACAAAATTGGGCTTTGTAACAGGAGAACATGCCGTCGAAAGAGATGGCACAAAATAACGTCTCCGGAGAGCAAATCAAATAGCGAGAAGCGCAGATGTTTCGACTGTTTAACGAAGAGATGCAGAATTTTCGAACGCGCGTTGAAAGGCCTGCGCCTCATATTTGCCACTCTAAGGCGATGCCTTTGATGCTAAATTTTTAGTATACCTCTTTCCACATCATGTTCTCCTGATATATTGGCCAAAATCAGGCGAAAATTTTCAGAATGCACAAAATTGGGTTTTGTAACAGGAGAACATGCCGTCGAAAGCGATGGCACAAAGTAACGTCTCCGGAAAGCAAATCAAATAGTGAGAAGTGGCGCAGATGTTTGGAGACAGTGACTGTTTAACGAACAGACGCATAATTTTCGAGCGCCTCTTGAAAGGCCTGCGCCTCATATTTGCAACTTTAAGGCGATGCCTTTGATGCTGAATTTTTAGTATACCTCTTTCCACTTCATGTTCTCCTGATATATTGGCCAAAATCAGGCGAAAATTTTCAGAATGCACAAAATTGGGTTTGTAACAGGAGAACATGCCGTCGAAAGCGATGGCACAAAGTAACGTCTCCGGAGAGCAAATCAAATAGCGAGAAGCGCAGATGTTTCGACTGTTTAACGAAGAGATGCAGAATTTTCGAACGCGCCTTGAAAGGCCTGCGCCTCATATTTGCAACTTTAAGGCGATGCCTTTGATGCTAAATTTTTAGTATACCTCTTTCCGCTTCATGTTCTCCTGATATATTGGCCAAAATCTGGCGAAAATTTTCAGAATGCACAAAATTGGGTTTTGTAACAGGAGAACATGCCGTCGAAAGAGATGGCACAAAGTAACGTCTCCGGAGAGCAAATCAAATAGCGAGAAGCGCAGATGTTTCGAGACCGTGACTGTTTAACGAACAGACGCATAATTTTCGAGCGCCTCTTGAAAGGCCTGCGCCTCATATTTGCAACTTTAAGGCGATGCCTTTGATGCTAAATTTTTAGTATACCTCTTTCCACTTCATGTTCTCCTGATATATTGGCCAAAATCTGGCGAAAATTTTCAGAATGCACAAAATTGGGTTTTGTAAAAGGAGAACATGGCGTCGAAAGCGATGGCACAAAGTAACGTCTCCGGAAAGCAAATCAAAGAGCGAGAAGTGGCGCAGATATTTGGAGACAGTGACTGTTTAACGAAGAGACGCAGAATTTTCGAACGCCTCTTGAAAGGCCGCGCCTCTTATTTGCAACTCTAAGGCGATGCCTTTGATGCTAAATTTTTAGTATACCTCTTTCCGCTTCATGTTCTCCTGATATATTGGCCAAAATCTGGCGAAAATTTTCAGAATGCACAAAATTGGGTTTTGTAAAAGGAGAACATGCCGTCGAAAGCGATGGCACAAAGTAACGTCTCCGGAGAGCAAATCAAATAGCGAGAAGCGCAGATGTTTCGAGACCGTGACTGTTTAACGAACAGACGCATAATTTGCGAGCGCCTCTTGAAAGGCCTGCGCCTCATATTTGCAACTTTAAGGCGATGCCTTAAATGCTGAAATTTAGTATACCTCTTTCCACTTCATGTTCTCCTGATATATTGGCCAAAATCAGGCGAAAATTTTCAGAATGCACAAAATTGGGTTTTGTAACAGGAGAACATGCCGTCGAAAGCGATGGCACAAAGTAACGTCTCCGGAAAGCAAATCAAAGAGCGAGAAGTGGCGCAGCTGTTTCGAGACAGTGACTGTTTAACGAACAGACGCATAATTTTCGAGCGCCTCTTGAAAGGCCTGCGCCTCTTATGTGCAACTTCAAGGCCATGCCTTAAATGCTGAAATTTAGTATACCTCTTTCCACTTCATGTTCTCCTGATATATTGGCCAAAATCTGGCGAAAATTTTAAGAATGCACAAAATTGGGTTTTGTAACAGGAGAACATGCCGTCGAAAGCGATGGCACAAAGTAACGTCTCCGGAAAGCAAATCACATAGCGAGAAGTGGCGCAGATGTTTGGGGACAGTGACTGTTTAACGAAGAGACGCAGAATTTTCGAACGCCTCTTGAAAGACCGCGCCTCTTATTTGCAACTTTAAGGCGATGCTTTTGATGCTAAATTTTTAGTATACCTCTTTCCGCTTCATGTTCTCATGATATATTGGCCAAATTCTGGCGAAAATTTTCAGAATGCACAAAATTGGGTTTTGTAACAGGAGAACATGCCGTCGAAAGCGATGGCACAAAGTAACGTCTCCGGAAAGCAAATCAAAGTGCGAGAAGTGGCGCAGATGTTTGGAGACACTGACTGTTTAACGCAGAGACGCAGAATTTTCGAACGCCTCTTGAAAGGCCTGCGCCTCTTATTTGCAACTTTAAGGCGATGCCTTTGCAGCTGAAATTTAGTATACCTCTTTCCACTTCATGTTCTCATGATATATTGGCCAAATTCTGGCGAAAATTTTCAGAATGCACAAAATTGGGTTTTGTAACAGGAGAACATGCCGTCGAAAGCGATGGCACAAAGTAACGTCTCCGGAAAGCAAATCAAAGAGCGAGAAGTGGCGCAGATGTTTGGAGACAGTGACTGTTTAACGAACAGACGCAGAATTTTCGAACGCGCCTTGAAAGGCCTGCGCCTCATATTTGCAACTTTAAGGCGATGCCTTTGATGCTAAATTTTTAGTATACCTCTTTCCGCTTCATGTTCTCCTGATATATTGGCCAAAATCTGGCGAAAATTTTCAGAATGCTCAAAATTGGGCTTTGTAACAGGAGAACATGCCGTCGAAAGCGATGGCACAAAGTAACGTCTCCGGAAAGCAAATCAAACAGCGAGAAGTGGCGCAGATGTTTCGAGACCGTGACTGTTTAACGAACAGACGCATAATTTTCGAGCGCCTCTTGAAAGGCCTGCGCCTCATATTTGCAACTTTAAGGCGATGCCTTTGATGCTAAATTTTTAGTATACCTCTTTCCGCTTCATGTTCTCCTGATATATTGGACAAAATCAGGCGAAAATTTTCAGAATGCACAAAATTGGGTTTTGTAACAGGAGAACATGCCGTCGAAAGCGATGGCACAAAGTAACGTCTCCGGAGAGCAAATCAAAGAGCGAGAAGTGGCGCAGATGTTTCGACACAGTGACTGTTTAACGCAGAGACGCAGAATTTTCGAACGCCTCTTGAAAGGCCGCGCCTCTTATTTGCAACTTTAAGGCGATGCCTTAAATGCTGAAATTTAGTATACCTCTTTCCACTTCATGTTCTTCTGATATATTGGACATAATCTGGCGAAAATTTTCAGAATGCACAAAATTGGGTTTTGTAACAGGAGAACATGCTGTCGAAAGAGATGGCACAAAATAACGTCTCCGGAGAGCAAATCAAATAGCGAGAAACGCAGATGTTTCGAGACCGTGACTGTTTAACGAACAGACGCATAATTTTCGAGCGCCTCTTGAAAGGCCTGCGCCTCATATTTGCAACTTTAAGGCGATGCCTTTGATGCTAAATTTTTAGTATACCTCTTTCCACTTCATGTTCTCCTGATATATTGGCCAAAATCAGGCGAAAATTTTCAGAATGCACAAAATTGGGTTTTGTAACAGGAGAACATGCCGTCGAAAGCGATGGCACAAAGTAACGTCTCCGGAAAGCAAATCAAAGAGCGAGAAGTGGCGCAGATGTTTCGAGACAGTGACTGTTTAACGAAGAGACGCAGAATTTTCGAACGCCTCTTGAAAGGCCGCGCCTCTTATTTGCAACTTTAAGGCGATGCCTTAAATGCTGAAATTTAGTATACCTCTTTCCACTTCATGTTCTCCTGATATATTGGACATAATCTGGCGAAAATTTTCAGAATGCACAAAATTGGGTTTTGTAAAAGGAGAACATGCCGTCGAAAGCGATGGCACAAAGTAACGTCTCCGGAAAGCAAATCAAAGAGCGAGAAGTGGCGCAGATGTTTCGAGACCGTGACTGTTTAACGAACGGACGCATAATTTTCGAGCGCCTCTTGAAAGGCCTGCGCCTCTTATGTGCAACTTCAAGGCCATGCCTTAAATGCTGAAATTTAGTATACCTCTTTCCACTTCATGTTCTCCTGATATATTGGCCAAAATCTGGCGAAAATTTTAAGAATGCACAAAATTGGGTTTTGTAACAGGAGAACATGCCGTCGAAAGCGATGGCACAAAGTAACGTCTCCGGAAAGCAAATCACATAGCGAGAAGTGGCGCAGATGTTTGGGGACAGTGACTGTTTAACGAAGAGACGCAGAATTTTCGAACGCCTCTTGAAAGACCGCGCCTCTTATTTGCAACTTTAAGGCGATGCTTTTGATGCTAAATTTTTAGTATACCTCTTTCCGCTTCATGTTCTCATGATATATTGGCCAAATTCTGGCGAAAATTTTCAGAATGCACAAAATTGGGTTTTGTAACAGGAGAACATGCCGTCGAAAGCGATGGCACAAAGTAACGTCTCCGGAAAGCAAATCAAAGTGCGAGAAGTGGCGCAGATGTTTGGAGACACTGACTGTTTAACGCAGAGACGCAGAATTTTCGAACGCCTCTTGAAAGGCCTGCGCCTCTTATTTGCAACTTTAAGGCGATGCCTTTGCAGCTGAAATTTAGTATACCTCTTTCCACTTCATGTTCTCATGATATATTGGCCAAATTCTGGCGAAAATTTTCAGAATGCACAAAATTGGGTTTTGTAACAGGAGAACATGCCGTCGAAAGCGATGGCACAAAGTAACGTCTCCGGAAAGCAAATCAAAGAGCGAGAAGTGGCGCAGATGTTTGGAGACAGTGACTGTTTAACGAACAGACGCAGAATTTTCGAACGTGCCTTGAAAGGCCTGCACCTCTTATTTGCAATTTTAAGGCGATGCCTTAAATGCTGAAATTTAGTATACCTCTTTCCACTTCATGTTCTCCTGATATATTGGCCAAAATCTGGCGAAAATTTTCAGAATGCACAAAATTGGGTTTTGTAACAGGAGAACATGCCGTCGAAAGCGATGGCACAAAGTAACGTCTCCGGAAAGCAAATCAAATAGCGAGAAGTGGCGCAGATGTTTGGAGACAGTGACTGATTAACGAACAGACGCATAAGTTTCGAGCGCCTCTTGAAAGGCCTGCGCCTCATATTTGCAACTTTAAGGCGATGCCTTTGATGCTAAATTTTTAGTATACCTCTTTCCACTTCATGTTCTCCTGATATATTGGCCAAAATCAGGCGAAAATTTTCAGAATGCACAAAATTGGGTTTTGTAACAGGAGAACATGCCGTCGAAAGTGATGGCACAAAGTAACGTCTCCGGAGAGCAAATCAAATAGCGAGAAGCGCAGATGTTTCGACTGTTTAACGAAGAGATGCAGAACTTTCGAACGCGCCTTGAAAGGCCTGCGCCTCATATTTGCAACTTTAAGGCGATGCCTTTGATGCTAAATTTTTAGTATACCTCTTTCCGCTTCATGTTCTCCTGATATATTGGCCAAAATCTGGCGAAAATTTTCAGAATGCTCAAAATTGGGCTTTGTAACAGGAGAACATGCCGTCGAAAGCGATGGCACAAAGTAACGTCTCCGGAAAGCAAATCAAACAGCGAGAAGTGGCGCAGATGTTTCGAGACCGTGACTGTTTAACGAACAGACGCATAATTTTCGAGCGCCTCTTGAAAGGCCTGCGCCTCATATTTGCAACTTTAAGGCGATGCCTTTGATGCTAAATTTTTAGTATACCTCTTTCCGCTTCATGTTCTCCTGATATATTGGACAAAATCAGGCGAAAATTTTCAGAATGCACAAAATTGGGTTTTGTAACAGGAGAACATGCCGTCGAAAGCGATGGCACAAAGTAACGTCTCCGGAGAGCAAATCAAAGAGCGAGAAGTGGCGCAGATGTTTCGACACAGTGACTGTTTAACGCAGAGACGCAGAATTTTCGAACGCCTCTTGAAAGGCCGCGCCTCTTATTTGCAACTTTAAGGCGATGCCTTAAATGCTGAAATTTAGTATACCTCTTTCCACTTCATGTTCTTCTGATATATTGGACATAATCTGGCGAAAATTTTCAGAATGCACAAAATTGGGTTTTGTAACAGGAGAACATGCTGTCGAAAGAGATGGCACAAAATAACGTCTCCGGAGAGCAAATCAAATAGCGAGAAACGCAGATGTTTCGAGACCGTGACTGTTTAACGAACAGACGCATAATTTTCGAGCGCCTCTTGAAAGGCCTGCGCCTCATATTTGCAACTTTAAGGCGATGCCTTTGATGCTAAATTTTTAGTATACCTCTTTCCACTTCATGTTCTCCTGATATATTGGCCAAAATCAGGCGAAAATTTTCAGAATGCACAAAATTGGGTTTTGTAACAGGAGAACATGCCGTCGAAAGCGATGGCACAAAGTAACGTCTCCGGAAAGCAAATCAAAGAGCGAGAAGTGGCGCAGATGTTTCGAGACAGTGACTGTTTAACGAAGAGACGCAGAATTTTCGAACGCCTCTTGAAAGGCCGCGCCTCTTATTTGCAACTTTAAGGCGATGCCTTAAATGCTGAAATTTAGTATACCTCTTTCCACTTCATGTTCTCCTGATATATTGGACATAATCTGGCGAAAATTTTCAGAATGCACAAAATTGGGTTTTGTAAAAGGAGAACATGCCGTCGAAAGCGATGGCACAAAGTAACGTCTCCGGAAAGCAAATCAAAGAGCGAGAAGTGGCGCAGATGTTTCGAGACCGTGACTGTTTAACGAACGGACGCATAATTTTCGAGCGCCTCTTGAAAGGCCTGCGCCTCATATTTGCAACTTTAAGGCCATGCCTTTGAAGCTGAAATTTAGTATACCTCTTTCCCCTTCATGTTCTCCTGATATATTGGCCAAAATCTGGCGAAAATTTTCAGAATGCACAAAATTGGGTTTTGTAACAGGAGAACATGCCGTCGAAAGCGATGGCACAAAGTAACGTCCCCGGAAAGCAAATCAAACAGCGAGAAGTGGCGCAGATGTTTGGAGACAGTGACTGTTTAACGAACAGACGCAGAATTTTCGAACGTGCCTTGAAAGGCCTGCACCCCTTATTTGCAACTTTAAGGCGATGCCTTAAATGCTGAAATTTAGTATACCTCTTTCCACTTCATGTTCTCCTGATATATTGGCCAAAATCTGGCGAAAATTTTCAGAATGCACAAAATTGGGTTTTGTAAAAGGAGAACATGCCGTCGAAAGCGATGGCACAAAGTAACGTCTCCGGAAAGCAAATCAAAGAGCGAGAAGTGGCGCAGATGTTTCGAGACCGTGACTGTTTAACGAACAGACGCATAATTTTCGAGCGCCTCTTGAAAGGCCTGCGCCTCTTATTTGCAACTTTAAGGCCATGCCTTTGAAGCTGAAATTTAGTATACCTCTTTCCCCTTCATGTTCTCCTGATATATTGGCCAAAATCTGGCGAAAATTTTCAGAATGCACAAAATTGGGTTTTGTAACAGGAGAACATGCCGTCGAAAGCGATGGCACAAAGTAACGTCTCCGGAAAGCAAATCAAAGAGCGAGAAGTGGCGCAGATGTTTCGAGACCGTGACTGTTTAACGAACAGACACATAATTTTCGAGCGCCTCTTGAAAGGTCTGCGCCTCTTATGTGCAACTTCAAGGCCATGCCTTAAATGCTGAAATTTAGTATACCCCTTTCCACTTCATGTTCTCCTGATATATTGGACAAAATCAGGCGAAAATTATCAGAATGCACAAAATTGGGTTTTGTAACAGGAGAACATGCCGTCGAAAGCGATGGCACAAAATAACGTGTCCGGAGAGCAAATCAAATAGCGAGAAGCGCAGATGTTTCGACTGTTTAACGAAGAGATGCAGAATTTTCGAACGCGCCTTGAAAGGCCTGCGCCTCATATTTGCAACTCTAAGGCGATGCCTTTGATGCTAAATTTTTAGTATACCTCTTTCCGCTTCATGTTCTCCTGATATATTGGCCAAAATCTGGCGAAAATTTTCAGAATGCACAAAATTGGGTTTTGTAAAAGGAGAACATGCCGTCGAAAGCGATGGCACAAAGTAACGTCTCCGGAGAGCAAATCAAATAGCGAGAAGCGCAGATGTTTCGAGACTGTGACTGTTTAACGAACAGACGCATAATTTGCGAGCGCCTCTTGAAAGGCCTGCGCCTCATATTTGCAACTTTAAGGCGATGCCTTAAATGCTGAAATTTAGTATACCTCTTTCCACTTCATGTTCTCCTGATATATTGGCCAAAATCTGGCGAAAATTTTCAGAATGCACAAAATTGGGTTTTGTAACAGGAGAACATGCCGTCGAAAGCGATGGCACAAAGTAACGTCCCCGGAAAGCAAATCAAACAGCGAGAAGTGGCGCAGATGTTTGGAGACAGTGACTGTTTAACGAACAGACGCAGAATTTTCGAACGTGCCTTGAAAGGCCTGCACCCCTTATTTGCAACTTTAAGGCGATGCCTTAAATGCTGAAATTTAGTATACCTCTTTCCACTTCATGTTCTCCTGATATATTGGCCAAAATCTGGCGAAAATTTTCAGAATGCACAAAATTGGGTTTTGTAAAAGGAGAACATGACGTCGAAAGCGATGGCACAAAGTAACGTCTCCGGAAAGCAAATCAAAGAGCGAGAAGTGGCGCAGATGTTTCGAGACCGTGACTGTTTAACGAACAGACGCATAATTTTCGAGCGCCTCTTGAAAGGCCTGCGCCTCTTATTTGCAACTTTAAGGCCATGCCTTTGAAGCTGAAATTTAGTATACCTCTTTCCACTTCATGTTCTCCTGATATATTGGCCAAAATCAGGCGAAAATTTTCAGAATGCACAAAACTGGGTTTTGTAACAGGAGAACATGCCGTCGAAAGCGATGGCACAAAGTAACGTCTCCGGAAAGCAAATCAAAGAGCGAGAAGTGGCGCAGCTGTTTCGAGACAGTGACTGTTTAACGAACAGACGCATAATTTTCGAGCGCCTCTTGAAAGGCCTGCGCCTCTTATGTGCAACTTCAAGGCCATGCCTTAAATGCTGAAATTTAGTATACCTCTTTCCACTTCATGTTCTCCTGATATATTGGACAAAATCTGGCGAAAATTTTCAGAATGCACAAAATTGGGCTTTGTAACAGGAGAACATGCCGTCGAAAGAGATGGCACAAAATAACGTCTCCGGAGAGCAAATCAAATAGCGAGAAGCGCAGATGTTTCGACTGTTTAACGAAGAGATGCAGAATTTTCGAACGCGCGTTGAAAGGCCTGCGCCTCATATTTGCCACTCTAAGGCGATGCCTTTGATGCTAAATTTTTAGTATACCTCTTTCCACATCATGTTCTCCTGATATATTGGCCAAAATCTGGCGAAAATTTTCAGAATGCACAAAATTGGGTTTTGTAACAGGAGAACATGCCGTCGAAAGAGATGGCACAAAGTAACGTCGCCGGAGAGCAAATCAAACAGCGAGAAGTGGCGCAGATGTTTGGAGACAGTGACTGTTTAACGAACAGACGCATAATTTTCGAGCGCCTCTTGAAAGGCCTGCGCCTCTTATGTGCAACTTCAAGGCCATGCCTTAAATGCTGAAATTTAGTATACCTCTTTCCACTTCATGTTCTCCTGATATATTGGACAAAATCTGGCGAAAATTTTCAGAATGCACAAAATTGGGCTTTGTAACAGGAGAACATGCCGTCGAAAGAGATGGCACAAAATAACGTCTCCGGAGAGCAAATCAAATAGCGAGAAGCGCAGATGTTTCGACTGTTTAACGAAGAGATGCAGAATTTTCGAACGCGCGTTGAAAGGCCTGCGCCTCATATTTGCCACTCTAAGGCGATGCCTTTGATGCTAAATTTTTAGTATACCTCTTTCCACATCATGTTCTCCTGATATATTGGCCAAAATCTGGCGAAAATTTTCAGAATGCACAAAATTGGGTTTTGTAACAGGAGAACATGCCGTCGAAAGAGATGGCACAAAGTAACGTCGCCGGAGAGCAAATCAAACAGCGAGAAGTGGCGCAGATGTTTGGAGACAGTGACTGTTTAACGAACAGACGCATAATTTTCGAGCGCCTCTTGAAAGGCCTGCGCCTCTTATGTGCAACTTCAAGGCCATGCCTTAAATGCTGAAATTTAGTATACCTCTTTCCACTTCATGTTCTCCTGATATATTGGACAAAATCTGGCGAAAATTTTCAGAATGCACAAAATTGGGCTTTGTAACAGGAGAACATGCCGTCGAAAGAGATGGCACAAAATAACGTCTCCGGAGAGCAAATCAAATAGCGAGAAGCGCAGATGTTTCGACTGTTTAACGAAGAGATGCAGAATTTTCGAACGCGCGTTGAAAGGCCTGCGCCTCATATTTGCCACTCTAAGGCGATGCCTTTGATGTTAAATTTTTAGTATACCTCTTTCCACATCATGTTCTCCTGATATATTGGCCAAAATCAGGCGAAAATTTTCAGAATGCACAAAATTGGGTTTTGTAACAGGAGAACATGCCGTCGAAAGCGATGGCACAAAGTAACGTCTCCGGAAAGCAAATCAAATAGCGAGAAGTGGCGCAGATGTTTGGAGACAGTGACTGTTTAACGAACAGACGCATAATTTTCGAGCGCCTCTTGAAAGGCCTGCGCCTCATATTTGCAACTTTAAGGCGATGCCTTTGATGCTGAATTTTTAGTATACCTCTTTCCACTTCATGTTCTCCTGATATATTGGCCAAAATCAGGCGAAAATTTTCAGAATGCACAAAATTGGGTTTTGTAACAGGAGAACATGCCGTCGAAAGCGATGGCACAAAGTAACGTCTCCGGAGAGCAAATCAAATAGCGAGAAGCGCAGATGTTTCGAGACCGTGACTGTTTAACGAACAGACGCATAATTTTCGAGCTCCTCTTGAAAGGCCTGCGCCTCATATTTGCAACTTTAAGGCGATGCCTTTGATGCTAAATTTTTAGTATACCTCTTTCCACTTCATGTTCTCCTGATATATTGGCCAAAATCTGGCGAAAATTTTCAGAATGCACAAAATTGGGTTTTGTAAAAGGAGAACATGCCGTCGAAAGCGATGGCACAAAGTAACGTCTCCGGAAAGCAAATCAAAGAGCGAGAAGCGCAGATGTTTCGACTGTTTAACGAAGAGATGCAGAATTTTCGAACGCGCCTTGAAAGGCCTGCGCCTCATATTTGCAACTTTAAGGCGATGCCTTTGATGCTAAATGTTTAGTATACCTCTTTCCGCTTCATGTTCTCCTGATATATTGGCCAAAATCTGGCGAA
The DNA here is from genome assembly GCF_050908995.1 of Andrena cerasifolii. NCBI lineage: Eukaryota > Metazoa > Arthropoda > Insecta > Hymenoptera > Andrenidae > Andrena > Andrena cerasifolii. The sequence continues at coordinate 369,056 of NC_135118.1, forward strand.
AATTTTCAGAATGCACAAAATTGGGTTTTGTAACAGGAGAACATGCCGTCGAAAGAGATGGCACAAAGTAACGTCTCCGGAGAGCAAATCAAACAGCGAGAAGTGGCGCAGATGTTTGGAGACAGTGACCGTTTAACGAACAGACGCAGAATTTTCGAACGTGCCTTGAAAGGCCTGCACCCCTTATTTGCAACTTTAAGGCGATGCCTTAAATGCTGAAATTTAGTATACCTCTTTCCACTTCATGTTCTCCTGATATATTGGCCAAAATCTGGCGAAAATTTTCAGAATGCACAAAATTGGGTTTTGTAAAAGGAGAACATGCCGTCGAAAGCGATGGCACAAAGTAACGTCTCCGGAAAGCAAATCAAAGAGCGAGAAGTGGCACAGCTGTTTCGAGACAGTGACTGTTTAACGAACAGACGCATAATTTTCGAGCGCCTCTTGAAAGGCCTGCGCCTCTTATGTGCAACTTCAAGGCCATGCCTTAAATGCTGAAATTTAGTATACCTCTTTCCACTTCATGTTCTCCTGATATATTGGACAAAATCTGGCGAAAATTTTCAGAATGCACAAAATTGGGCTTTGTAACAGGAGAACATGCCGTCGAAAGAGATGGCACAAAATAACGTCTCCGGAGAGCAAATCAAATAGCGAGAAGCGCAGATGTTTCGACTGTTTAACGAAGAGATGCAGAATTTTCGAACGCGCGTTGAAAGGCCTGCGCCTCATATTTGCCACTCTAAGGCGATGCCTTTGATGCTAAATTTTTAGTATACCTCTTTCCACATCATGTTCTCCTGATATATTGGCCAAAATCAGGCGAAAATTTTCAGAATGCACAAAATTGGGTTTTGTAACAGGAGAACATGCCGTCGAAAGCGATGGCACAAAGTAACGTCTCCGGAAAGCAAATCAAATAGCGAGAAGTGGCGCAGATGTTTGGAGACAGTGACTGTTTAACGAACAGACGCATAATTTTCGAGCGCCTCTTGAAAGGCCTGCGCCTCATATTTGCAACTTTAAGGCGATGCCTTTGATGCTGAATTTTTAGTATACCTCTTTCCACTTCATGTTCTCCTGATATATTGGCCAAAATCAGGCGAAAATTTTCAGAATGCACAAAATTGGGTTTTGTAACAGGAGAACATGCCGTCGCAAGCGATGGCACAAAGTAACGTCTCCGGAGAGCAAATCAAATAGCGAGAAGCGCAGATGTTTCGAGACCGTGACTGTTTAACGAACAGACGCATAATTTTCGATCGCCTCTTGAAAGGCCTGCGCCTCATATTTGCAACTTTAAGGCGATGCCTTTGATGCTAAATTTTTAGTATACCTCTTTCCACTTCATGTTCTCCTGATATATTGGCCAAAATCTGGCGAAAATTTTCAGAATGCACAAAATTGGGTTTTGTAAAAGGAGAACATGCCGTCGAAAGCGATGGCACAAAGTAACGTCTCCGGAAAGCAAATCAAAGAGCGAGAAGTGGCGCAGATGTTTGGAGACAGTGACTGTTTAACGAACAGACGCATAATTTTCGAGCGCCTCTTGAAAGGCCTGCGCCTCTTATTTGCAACTTCAAGGCCATGGCTTTGAAGCTGAAATTTAGTATACCTCTTTCCACTTCATGTTCTCCTGATATATTGGCCAAAATCAGGCGAAAATTTTCAGAATGCACAAAATTGGGTTTTGTAACAGGAGAACATGCCGTCGAAAGCGATGGCACAAAATAACGTGTCCGGAGAGCAAATCAAATAGCGAGAAGCGCAGATGTTTCGACTGTTTAACGAAGAGATGCAGAATTTTCGAACGCGCCTTGAAAGGCCTGCGCCTCATATTTGCAACTCTAAGGCGATGCCTTTGATGCAAAATTTTTAGTATACCTCTTTCCGCTTCATGTTCTCCTGATATATTGGCCAAAATCTGGCGAAAATTTTCAGAATGCACAAAATTGGGTTTTGTAAAAGGAGAACATGCCGTCGAAAGCGATGGCACAAAGTAACGTCTCCGGAGAGCAAATCAAATAGCGAGAAGCGCAGATGTTTCGAGACTGTGACTGTTTAACGAACAGACGCATAATTTGCGAGCGCCTCTTGAAAGGCCTGCGCCTCATATTTGCAACTTTAAGGCGATGCCTTAAATGCTGAAATTTAGTATACCTCTTTCCACTTCATGTTCTCCTGATATATTGGCCAAAATCTGGCGAAAATTTTCAGAATGCACAAAATTGGGTTTTGTAACAGGAGAACATGCCGTCGAAAGCGATGGCACAAAGTAACGTCCCCGGAAAGCAAATCAAACAGCGAGAAGTGGCGCAGATGTTTGGAGACAGTGACTGTTTAACGAACAGACGCAGAATTTTCGAACGTGCCTTGAAAGGCCTGCACCCCTTATTTGCAACTTTAAGGCGATGCCTTAAATGCTGAAATTTAGTATACCTCTTTCCACTTCATGTTCTCCTGATATATTGGCCAAAATCTGGCGAAAATTTTCAGAATGCACAAAATTGGGTTTTGTAAAAGGAGAACATGACGTCGAAAGCGATGGCACAAAGTAACGTCTCCGGAAAGCAAATCAAAGAGCGAGAAGTGGCGCAGATGTTTCGAGACCGTGACTGTTTAACGAACAGACGCATAATTTTCGAGCGCCTCTTGAAAGGCCTGCGCCTCTTATTTGCAACTTTAAGGCCATGCCTTTGAAGCTGAAATTTAGTATACCTCTTTCCACTTCATGTTCTCCTGATATATTGGCCAAAATCAGGCGAAAATTTTCAGAATGCACAAAACTGGGTTTTGTAACAGGAGAACATGCCGTCGAAAGCGATGGCACAAAGTAACGTCTCCGGAAAGCAAATCAAAGAGCGAGAAGTGGCGCAGCTGTTTCGAGACAGTGACTGTTTAACGAACAGACGCATAATTTTCGAGCGCCTCTTGAAAGGCCTGCGCCTCTTATGTGCAACTTCAAGGCCATGCCTTAAATGCTGAAATTTAGTATACCTCTTTCCACTTCATGTTCTCCTGATATATTGGACAAAATCTGGCGAAAATTTTCAGAATGCACAAAATTGGGCTTTGTAACAGGAGAACATGCCGTCGAAAGAGATGGCACAAAATAACGTCTCCGGAGAGCAAATCAAATAGCGAGAAGCGCAGATGTTTCGACTGTTTAACGAAGAGATGCAGAATTTTCGAACGCGCGTTGAAAGGCCTGCGCCTCATATTTGCCACTCTAAGGCGATGCCTTTGATGCTAAATTTTTAGTATACCTCTTTCCACATCATGTTCTCCTGATATATTGGCCAAAATCTGGCGAAAATTTTCAGAATGCACAAAATTGGGTTTTGTAACAGGAGAACATGCCGTCGAAAGAGATGGCACAAAGTAACGTCGCCGGAGAGCAAATCAAACAGCGAGAAGTGGCGCAGATGTTTGGAGACAGTGACTGTTTAACGAACAGACGCATAATTTTCGAGCGCCTCTTGAAAGGCCTGCGCCTCTTATGTGCAACTTCAAGGCCATGCCTTAAATGCTGAAATTTAGTATACCTCTTTCCACTTCATGTTCTCCTGATATATTGGACAAAATCTGGCGAAAATTTTCAGAATGCACAAAATTGGGCTTTGTAACAGGAGAACATGCCGTCGAAAGAGATGGCACAAAATAACGTCTCCGGAGAGCAAATCAAATAGCGAGAAGCGCAGATGTTTCGACTGTTTAACGAAGAGATGCAGAATTTTCGAACGCGCGTTGAAAGGCCTGCGCCTCATATTTGCCACTCTAAGGCGATGCCTTTGATGCTAAATTTTTAGTATACCTCTTTCCACATCATGTTCTCCTGATATATTGGCCAAAATCTGGCGAAAATTTTCAGAATGCACAAAATTGGGTTTTGTAACAGGAGAACATGCCGTCGAAAGAGATGGCACAAAGTAACGTCGCCGGAGAGCAAATCAAACAGCGAGAAGTGGCGCAGATGTTTGGAGACAGTGACTGTTTAACGAACAGACGCATAATTTTCGAGCGCCTCTTGAAAGGCCTGCGCCTCTTATGTGCAACTTCAAGGCCATGCCTTAAATGCTGAAATTTAGTATACCTCTTTCCACTTCATGTTCTCCTGATATATTGGACAAAATCTGGCGAAAATTTTCAGAATGCACAAAATTGGGCTTTGTAACAGGAGAACATGCCGTCGAAAGAGATGGCACAAAATAACGTCTCCGGAGAGCAAATCAAATAGCGAGAAGCGCAGATGTTTCGACTGTTTAACGAAGAGATGCAGAATTTTCGAACGCGCGTTGAAAGGCCTGCGCCTCATATTTGCCACTCTAAGGCGATGCCTTTGATGTTAAATTTTTAGTATACCTCTTTCCACATCATGTTCTCCTGATATATTGGCCAAAATCAGGCGAAAATTTTCAGAATGCACAAAATTGGGTTTTGTAACAGGAGAACATGCCGTCGAAAGCGATGGCACAAAGTAACGTCTCCGGAAAGCAAATCAAATAGCGAGAAGTGGCGCAGATGTTTGGAGACAGTGACTGTTTAACGAACAGACGCATAATTTTCGAGCGCCTCTTGAAAGGCCTGCGCCTCATATTTGCAACTTTAAGGCGATGCCTTTGATGCTGAATTTTTAGTATACCTCTTTCCACTTCATGTTCTCCTGATATATTGGCCAAAATCAGGCGAAAATTTTCAGAATGCACAAAATTGGGTTTTGTAACAGGAGAACATGCCGTCGAAAGCGATGGCACAAAGTAACGTCTCCGGAGAGCAAATCAAACAGCGAGAAGTGGCGCAGATGTTTGGAGACAGTGACCGTTTAACGAACAGACGCAGAATTTTCGAACGTGCCTTGAAAGGCCTGCACCCCTTATTTGCAACTTTAAGGCGATGCCTTAAATGCTGAAATTTAGTATACCTCTTTCCACTTCATGTTCTCCTGATATATTGGCCAAAATCTGGCGAAAATTTTCAGAATGCACAAAATTGGGTTTTGTAAAAGGAGAACATGCCGTCGAAAGCGATGGCACAAAGTAACGTCTCCGGAAAGCAAATCAAAGAGCGAGAAGTGGCACAGCTGTTTCGAGACAGTGACTGTTTAACGAACAGACGCATAATTTTCGAGCGCCTCTTGAAAGGCCTGCGCCTCTTATGTGCAACTTCAAGGCCATGCCTTAAATGCTGAAATTTAGTATACCTCTTTCCACTTCATGTTCTCCTGATATATTGGACAAAATCTGGCGAAAATTTTCAGAATGCACAAAATTGGGCTTTGTAACAGGAGAACATGCCGTCGAAAGAGATGGCACAAAATAACGTCTCCGGAGAGCAAATCAAATAGCGAGAAGCGCAGATGTTTCGACTGTTTAACGAAGAGATGCAGAATTTTCGAACGCGCGTTGAAAGGCCTGCGCCTCATATTTGCCACTCTAAGGCGATGCCTTTGATGCTAAATTTTTAGTATACCTCTTTCCACATCATGTTCTCCTGATATATTGGCCAAAATCAGGCGAAAATTTTCAGAATGCACAAAATTGGGTTTTGTAACAGGAGAACATGCCGTCGAAAGCGATGGCACAAAGTAACGTCTCCGGAAAGCAAATCAAATAGCGAGAAGTGGCGCAGATGTTTGGAGACAGTGACTGTTTAACGAACAGACGCATAATTTTCGAGCGCCTCTTGAAAGGCCTGCGCCTCATATTTGCAACTTTAAGGCGATGCCTTTGATGCTGAATTTTTAGTATACCTCTTTCCACTTCATGTTCTCCTGATATATTGGCCAAAATCAGGCGAAAATTTTCAGAATGCACAAAATTGGGTTTTGTAACAGGAGAACATGCCGTCGCAAGCGATGGCACAAAGTAACGTCTCCGGAGAGCAAATCAAATAGCGAGAAGCGCAGATGTTTCGAGACCGTGACTGTTTAACGAACAGACGCATAATTTTCGATCGCCTCTTGAAAGGCCTGCGCCTCATATTTGCAACTTTAAGGCGATGCCTTTGATGCTAAATTTTTAGTATACCTCTTTCCACTTCATGTTCTCCTGATATATTGGCCAAAATCTGGCGAAAATTTTCAGAATGCACAAAATTGGGTTTTGTAAAAGGAGAACATGCCGTCGAAAGCGATGGCACAAAGTAACGTCTCCGGAAAGCAAATCAAAGAGCGAGAAGTGGCGCAGATGTTTGGAGACAGTGACTGTTTAACGAACAGACGCATAATTTTCGAGCGCCTCTTGAAAGGCCTGCGCCTCTTATTTGCAACTTCAAGGCCATGGCTTTGAAGCTGAAATTTAGTATACCTCTTTCCACTTCATGTTCTCCTGATATATTGGCCAAAATCAGGCGAAAATTTTCAGAATGCACAAAATTGGGTTTTGTAACAGGAGAACATGCCGTCGAAAGCGATGGCACAAAATAACGTGTCCGGAGAGCAAATCAAATAGCGAGAAGCGCAGATGTTTCGACTGTTTAACGAAGAGATGCAGAATTTTCGAACGCGCCTTGAAAGGCCTGCGCCTCATATTTGCAACTCTAAGGCGATGCCTTTGATGCAAAATTTTTAGTATACCTCTTTCCGCTTCATGTTCTCCTGATATATTGGCCAAAATCTGGCGAAAATTTTCAGAATGCACAAAATTGGGTTTTGTAAAAGGAGAACATGCCGTCGAAAGCGATGGCACAAAGTAACGTCTCCGGAGAGCAAATCAAATAGCGAGAAGCGCAGATGTTTCGAGACTGTGACTGTTTAACGAACAGACGCATAATTTGCGAGCGCCTCTTGAAAGGCCTGCGCCTCATATTTGCAACTTTAAGGCGATGCCTTAAATGCTGAAATTTAGTATACCTCTTTCCACTTCATGTTCTCCTGATATATTGGCCAAAATCTGGCGAAAATTTTCAGAATGCACAAAATTGGGTTTTGTAACAGGAGAACATGCCGTCGAAAGCGATGGCACAAAGTAACGTCCCCGGAAAGCAAATCAAACAGCGAGAAGTGGCGCAGATGTTTGGAGACAGTGACTGTTTAACGAACAGACGCAGAATTTTCGAACGTGCCTTGAAAGGCCTGCACCCCTTATTTGCAACTTTAAGGCGATGCCTTAAATGCTGAAATTTAGTATACCTCTTTCCACTTCATGTTCTCCTGATATATTGGCCAAAATCTGGCGAAAATTTTCAGAATGCACAAAATTGGGTTTTGTAAAAGGAGAACATGACGTCGAAAGCGATGGCACAAAGTAACGTCTCCGGAAAGCAAATCAAAGAGCGAGAAGTGGCGCAGATGTTTCGAGACCGTGACTGTTTAACGAACAGACGCATAATTTTCGAGCGCCTCTTGAAAGGCCTGCGCCTCTTATTTGCAACTTTAAGGCCATGCCTTTGAAGCTGAAATTTAGTATACCTCTTTCCACTTCATGTTCTCCTGATATATTGGCCAAAATCAGGCGAAAATTTTCAGAATGCACAAAACTGGGTTTTGTAACAGGAGAACATGCCGTCGAAAGCGATGGCACAAAGTAACGTCTCCGGAAAGCAAATCAAAGAGCGAGAAGTGGCGCAGCTGTTTCGAGACAGTGACTGTTTAACGAACAGACGCATAATTTTCGAGCGCCTCTTGAAAGGCCTGCGCCTCTTATGTGCAACTTCAAGGCCATGCCTTAAATGCTGAAATTTAGTATACCTCTTTCCACTTCATGTTCTCCTGATATATTGGACAAAATCTGGCGAAAATTTTCAGAATGCACAAAATTGGGCTTTGTAACAGGAGAACATGCCGTCGAAAGAGATGGCACAAAATAACGTCTCCGGAGAGCAAATCAAATAGCGAGAAGCGCAGATGTTTCGACTGTTTAACGAAGAGATGCAGAATTTTCGAACGCGCGTTGAAAGGCCTGCGCCTCATATTTGCCACTCTAAGGCGATGCCTTTGATGCTAAATTTTTAGTATACCTCTTTCCACATCATGTTCTCCTGATATATTGGCCAAAATCTGGCGAAAATTTTCAGAATGCACAAAATTGGGTTTTGTAACAGGAGAACATGCCGTCGAAAGAGATGGCACAAAGTAACGTCGCCGGAGAGCAAATCAAACAGCGAGAAGTGGCGCAGATGTTTGGAGACAGTGACTGTTTAACGAACAGACGCATAATTTTCGAGCGCCTCTTGAAAGGCCTGCGCCTCTTATGTGCAACTTCAAGGCCATGCCTTAAATGCTGAAATTTAGTATACCTCTTTCCACTTCATGTTCTCCTGATATATTGGACAAAATCTGGCGAAAATTTTCAGAATGCACAAAATTGGGCTTTGTAACAGGAGAACATGCCGTCGAAAGAGATGGCACAAAATAACGTCTCCGGAGAGCAAATCAAATAGCGAGAAGCGCAGATGTTTCGACTGTTTAACGAAGAGATGCAGAATTTTCGAACGCGCGTTGAAAGGCCTGCGCCTCATATTTGCCACTCTAAGGCGATGCCTTTGATGCTAAATTTTTAGTATACCTCTTTCCACATCATGTTCTCCTGATATATTGGCCAAAATCTGGCGAAAATTTTCAGAATGCACAAAATTGGGTTTTGTAACAGGAGAACATGCCGTCGAAAGAGATGGCACAAAGTAACGTCGCCGGAGAGCAAATCAAACAGCGAGAAGTGGCGCAGATGTTTGGAGACAGTGACTGTTTAACGAACAGACGCATAATTTTCGAGCGCCTCTTGAAAGGCCTGCGCCTCTTATGTGCAACTTCAAGGCCATGCCTTAAATGCTGAAATTTAGTATACCTCTTTCCACTTCATGTTCTCCTGATATATTGGACAAAATCTGGCGAAAATTTTCAGAATGCACAAAATTGGGCTTTGTAACAGGAGAACATGCCGTCGAAAGAGATGGCACAAAATAACGTCTCCGGAGAGCAAATCAAATAGCGAGAAGCGCAGATGTTTCGACTGTTTAACGAAGAGATGCAGAATTTTCGAACGCGCGTTGAAAGGCCTGCGCCTCATATTTGCCACTCTAAGGCGATGCCTTTGATGTTAAATTTTTAGTATACCTCTTTCCACATCATGTTCTCCTGATATATTGGCCAAAATCAGGCGAAAATTTTCAGAATGCACAAAATTGGGTTTTGTAACAGGAGAACATGCCGTCGAAAGCGATGGCACAAAGTAACGTCTCCGGAAAGCAAATCAAATAGCGAGAAGTGGCGCAGATGTTTGGAGACAGTGACTGTTTAACGAACAGACGCATAATTTTCGAGCGCCTCTTGAAAGGCCTGCGCCTCATATTTGCAACTTTAAGGCGATGCCTTTGATGCTGAATTTTTAGTATACCTCTTTCCACTTCATGTTCTCCTGATATATTGGCCAAAATCAGGCGAAAATTTTCAGAATGCACAAAATTGGGTTTTGTAACAGGAGAACATGCCGTCGAAAGCGATGGCACAAAGTAACGTCTCCGGAGAGCAAATCAAATAGCGAGAAGCGCAGATGTTTCGAGACCGTGACTGTTTAACGAACAGACGCATAATTTTCGAGCTCCTCTTGAAAGGCCTGCGCCTCATATTTGCAACTTTAAGGCGATGCCTTTGATGCTAAATTTTTAGTATACCTCTTTCCACTTCATGTTCTCCTGATATATTGGCCAAAATCTGGCGAAAATTTTCAGAATGCACAAAATTGGGTTTTGTAAAAGGAGAACATGCCGTCGAAAGCGATGGCACAAAGTAACGTCTCCGGAAAGCAAATCAAAGAGCGAGAAGCGCAGATGTTTCGACTGTTTAACGAAGAGATGCAGAATTTTCGAACGCGCCTTGAAAGGCCTGCGCCTCATATTTGCAACTTTAAGGCGATGCCTTTGATGCTAAATGTTTAGTATACCTCTTTCCGCTTCATGTTCTCCTGATATATTGGCCAAAATCTGGCGAAAATTTTCAGAATGCACAAAATTGGGTTTTGTAACAGGAGAACATGCCGTCGAAAGAGATGGCACAAAGTAACGTCTCCGGAGAGCAAATCAAACAGCGAGAAGTGGCGCAGATGTTTGGAGACAGTGACCGTTTAACGAACAGACGCAGAATTTTCGAACGTGCCTTGAAAGGCCTGCACCCCTTATTTGCAACTTTAAGGCGATGCCTTAAATGCTGAAATTTAGTATACCTCTTTCCACTTCATGTTCTCCTGATATATTGGCCAAAATCTGGCGAAAATTTTCAGAATGCACAAAATTGGGTTTTGTAAAAGGAGAACATGCCGTCGAAAGCGATGGCACAAAGTAACGTCTCCGGAAAGCAAATCAAAGAGCGAGAAGTGGCACAGCTGTTTCGAGACAGTGACTGTTTAACGAACAGACGCATAATTTTCGAGCGCCTCTTGAAAGGCCTGCGCCTCTTATGTGCAACTTCAAGGCCATGCCTTAAATGCTGAAATTTAGTATACCTCTTTCCACTTCATGTTCTCCTGATATATTGGACAAAATCTGGCGAAAATTTTCAGAATGCACAAAATTGGGCTTTGTAACAGGAGAACATGCCGTCGAAAGAGATGGCACAAAATAACGTCTCCGGAGAGCAAATCAAATAGCGAGAAGCGCAGATGTTTCGACTGTTTAACGAAGAGATGCAGAATTTTCGAACGCGCGTTGAAAGGCCTGCGCCTCATATTTGCCACTCTAAGGCGATGCCTTTGATGCTAAATTTTTAGTATACCTCTTTCCACATCATGTTCTCCTGATATATTGGCCAAAATCAGGCGAAAATTTTCAGAATGCACAAAATTGGGTTTTGTAACAGGAGAACATGCCGTCGAAAGCGATGGCACAAAGTAACGTCTCCGGAAAGCAAATCAAATAGCGAGAAGTGGCGCAGATGTTTGGAGACAGTGACTGTTTAACGAACAGACGCATAATTTTCGAGCGCCTCTTGAAAGGCCTGCGCCTCATATTTGCAACTTTAAGGCGATGCCTTTGATGCTGAATTTTTAGTATACCTCTTTCCACTTCATGTTCTCCTGATATATTGGCCAAAATCAGGCGAAAATTTTCAGAATGCACAAAATTGGGTTTTGTAACAGGAGAACATGCCGTCGCAAGCGATGGCACAAAGTAACGTCTCCGGAGAGCAAATCAAATAGCGAGAAGCGCAGATGTTTCGAGACCGTGACTGTTTAACGAACAGACGCATAATTTTCGATCGCCTCTTGAAAGGCCTGCGCCTCATATTTGCAACTTTAAGGCGATGCCTTTGATGCTAAATTTTTAGTATACCTCTTTCCACTTCATGTTCTCCTGATATATTGGCCAAAATCTGGCGAAAATTTTCAGAATGCACAAAATTGGGTTTTGTAAAAGGAGAACATGCCGTCGAAAGCGATGGCACAAAGTAACGTCTCCGGAAAGCAAATCAAAGAGCGAGAAGTGGCGCAGATGTTTGGAGACAGTGACTGTTTAACGAACAGACGCATAATTTTCGAGCGCCTCTTGAAAGGCCTGCGCCTCTTATTTGCAACTTCAAGGCCATGGCTTTGAAGCTGAAATTTAGTATACCTCTTTCCACTTCATGTTCTCCTGATATATTGGCCAAAATCAGGCGAAAATTTTCAGAATGCACAAAATTGGGTTTTGTAACAGGAGAACATGCCGTCGAAAGCGATGGCACAAAATAACGTGTCCGGAGAGCAAATCAAATAGCGAGAAGCGCAGATGTTTCGACTGTTTAACGAAGAGATGCAGAATTTTCGAACGCGCCTTGAAAGGCCTGCGCCTCATATTTGCAACTTTAAGGCGATGCCTTTGATGCTAAATTTTTAGTATACCTCTTTCCGCTTCATGTTCTCCTGATATATTGGCCAAAATCTGGCGAAAATTTTCAGAATGCACAAAATTGGGTTTTGTAACAGGAGAACATGCCGTCGAAAGAGATGGCACAAAGTAACGTCTCCGGAGAGCAAATCAAATAGCGAGAAGCGCAGATGTTTCGAGACCGTGACTGTTTAACGAACAGACGCATAATTTTCGAGCGCCTCTTGAAAGGCCTGCGCCTCATATTTGCAACTTTAAGGCGATGCCTTTGATGCTGAATTTTTAGTATACCTCTTTCCACTTCATGTTCTCCTGATATATTGGCCAAAATCAGGCGAAAATTTTCAGAATGCACAAAATTGGGTTTTGTAACAGGAGAACATGCCGTCGAAAGCGATGGCACAAAGTAACGTCTCCGGAAAGCAAATCAAAGAGCGAGAAGTGGCGCAGCTGTTTCGAGACAGTGACTGTTTAACGAACAGACGCATAATTTTCGAGCGCCTCTTGAAAGGCCTGCGCCTCTTATGTGCAACTTCAAGGCCATGCCTTAAATGCTGAAATTTAGTATACCTCTTTCCACTTCATGTTCTCCTGATATATTGGACAAAATCTGGCGAAAATTTTCAGAATGCACAAAATTGGGCTTTGTAACAGGAGAACATGCCGTCGAAAGAGATGGCACAAAGTAACGTCTCCGGAAAGCAAATCAAAGAGCGAGAAGTGGCGCAGCTGTTTCGAGACAGTGACTGTTTAACGAAGAGACGCAGAATTTTCGAACGCCTCTTGAAAGGCCTGCGCCTCTTATGTGCAACTTCAAGGCCATGCCGTAAATACTGAAATTTAGTATACCTCTTTCCACTTCATGTTCTCCTGATATATTGGACAAAATCTGGCGAAAATTTTCAGAATGCACAAAATTGGGCTTTGTAACAGGAGAACATGCCGTCGAAAGAGATGGCACAAAATAACGTCTCCGGAGAGCAAATCAAATAGCGAGAAGCGCAGATGTTTCGACTGTTTAACGAAGAGATGCAGAATTTTCGAACGCGCGTTGAAAGGCCTGCGCCTCATATTTGCCACTCTAAGGCGATGCCTTTGATGCTAAATTTTTAGTATACCTCTTTCCACATCATGTTCTCCTGATATATTGGCCAAAATCAGGCGAAAATTTTCAGAATGCACAAAATTGGGTTTTGTAACAGGAGAACATGCCGTCGAAAGCGATGGCACAAAGTAACGTCTCCGGAAAGCAAATCAAATAGCGAGAAGTGGCACAGATGTTTGGAGACAGTGACTGTTTAACGAACAGACGCATAATTTTCGAGCGCCTCTTGAAAGGCCTGCGCCTCATATTTGCAACTTCAAGGCCATGCCTTTGATGCTGAATTTTTAGTATACCTCTTTCCACTTCATGTTCTCCTGATATATTGGCCAAAATCAGGCGAAAATTTTCAGAATGCACAAAATTGGGCTTTGTAACAGGAGAACATGCCGTCGAAAGAGATGGCACAAAATAACGTCTCCGGAGAGCAAATCAAATAGCGAGAAGCGCAGATGTTTCGACTGTTTAACGAAGAGATGCAGAATTTTCGAACGCGCGTTGAAAGGCCTGCGCCTCATATTTGCCACTCTAAGGCGATGCCTTTGATGCTAAATTTTTAGTATACCTCTTTCCACATCATGTTCTCCTGATATATTGGCCAAAATCTGGCGAAAATTTTCAGAATGCACAAAATTGGGTTTTGTAACAGGAGAACATGCCGTCGAAAGAGATGGCACAAAGTAACGTCGCCGGAGAGCAAATCAAACAGCGAGAAGTGGCGCAGATGTTTGGAGACAGTGACTGTTTAACGAACAGACGCATAATTTTCGAGCGCCTCTTGAAAGGCCTGCGCCTCTTATGTGCAACTTCAAGGCCATGCCTTAAATGCTGAAATTTAGTATACCTCTTTCCACTTCATGTTCTCCTGATATATTGGACAAAATCTGGCGAAAATTTTCAGAATGCACAAAATTGGGCTTTGTAACAGGAGAACATGCCGTCGAAAGAGATGGCACAAAATAACGTCTCCGGAGAGCAAATCAAATAGCGAGAAGCGCAGATGTTTCGACTGTTTAACGAAGAGATGCAGAATTTTCGAACGCGCGTTGAAAGGCCTGCGCCTCATATTTGCCACTCTAAGGCGATGCCTTTGATGTTAAATTTTTAGTATACCTCTTTCCACATCATGTTCTCCTGATATATTGGCCAAAATCAGGCGAAAATTTTCAGAATGCACAAAATTGGGTTTTGTAACAGGAGAACATGCCGTCGAAAGCGATGGCACAAAGTAACGTCTCCGGAAAGCAAATCAAATAGCGAGAAGTGGCGCAGATGTTTGGAGACAGTGACTGTTTAACGAACAGACGCATAATTTTCGAGCGCCTCTTGAAAGGCCTGCGCCTCATATTTGCAACTTTAAGGCGATGCCTTTGATGCTGAATTTTTAGTATACCTCTTTCCACTTCATGTTCTCCTGATATATTGGCCAAAATCAGGCGAAAATTTTCAGAATGCACAAAATTGGGTTTTGTAACAGGAGAACATGCCGTCGAAAGCGATGGCACAAAGTAACGTCTCCGGAGAGCAAATCAAATAGCGAGAAGCGCAGATGTTTCGAGACCGTGACTGTTTAACGAACAGACGCATAATTTTCGAGCTCCTCTTGAAAGGCCTGCGCCTCATATTTGCAACTTTAAGGCGATGCCTTTGATGCTAAATTTTTAGTATACCTCTTTCCACTTCATGTTCTCCTGATATATTGGCCAAAATCTGGCGAAAATTTTCAGAATGCACAAAATTGGGTTTTGTAAAAGGAGAACATGCCGTCGAAAGCGATGGCACAAAGTAACGTCTCCGGAAAGCAAATCAAAGAGCGAGAAGCGCAGATGTTTCGACTGTTTAACGAAGAGATGCAGAATTTTCGAACGCGCCTTGAAAGGCCTGCGCCTCATATTTGCAACTTTAAGGCGATGCCTTTGATGCTAAATGTTTAGTATACCTCTTTCCGCTTCATGTTCTCCTGATATATTGGCCAAAATCTGGCGAAAATTTTCAGAATGCACAAAATTGGGTTTTGTAACAGGAGAACATGCCGTCGAAAGAGATGGCACAAAGTAACGTCTCCGGAGAGCAAATCAAACAGCGAGAAGTGGCGCAGATGTTTGGAGACAGTGACCGTTTAACGAACAGACGCAGAATTTTCGAACGTGCCTTGAAAGGCCTGCACCCCTTATTTGCAACTTTAAGGCGATGCCTTAAATGCTGAAATTTAGTATACCTCTTTCCACTTCATGTTCTCCTGATATATTGGCCAAAATCTGGCGAAAATTTTCAGAATGCACAAAATTGGGTTTTGTAAAAGGAGAACATGCCGTCGAAAGCGATGGCACAAAGTAACGTCTCCGGAAAGCAAATCAAAGAGCGAGAAGTGGCACAGCTGTTTCGAGACAGTGACTGTTTAACGAACAGACGCATAATTTTCGAGCGCCTCTTGAAAGGCCTGCGCCTCTTATGTGCAACTTCAAGGCCATGCCTTAAATGCTGAAATTTAGTATACCTCTTTCCACTTCATGTTCTCCTGATATATTGGACAAAATCTGGCGAAAATTTTCAGAATGCACAAAATTGGGCTTTGTA
Source organism: Andrena cerasifolii (assembly GCF_050908995.1). Lineage (NCBI taxonomy): Eukaryota > Metazoa > Arthropoda > Insecta > Hymenoptera > Andrenidae > Andrena > Andrena cerasifolii. The sequence goes on from NC_135118.1 coordinate 384,531, forward strand.
ACAGGAGAACATGCCGTCGAAAGAGATGGCACAAAATAACGTCTCCGGAGAGCAAATCAAATAGCGAGAAGCGCAGATGTTTCGACTGTTTAACGAAGAGATGCAGAATTTTCGAACGCGCGTTGAAAGGCCTGCGCCTCATATTTGCCACTCTAAGGCGATGCCTTTGATGCTAAATTTTTAGTATACCTCTTTCCACATCATGTTCTCCTGATATATTGGCCAAAATCAGGCGAAAATTTTCAGAATGCACAAAATTGGGTTTTGTAACAGGAGAACATGCCGTCGAAAGCGATGGCACAAAGTAACGTCTCCGGAAAGCAAATCAAATAGCGAGAAGTGGCGCAGATGTTTGGAGACAGTGACTGTTTAACGAACAGACGCATAATTTTCGAGCGCCTCTTGAAAGGCCTGCGCCTCATATTTGCAACTTTAAGGCGATGCCTTTGATGCTGAATTTTTAGTATACCTCTTTCCACTTCATGTTCTCCTGATATATTGGCCAAAATCAGGCGAAAATTTTCAGAATGCACAAAATTGGGTTTTGTAACAGGAGAACATGCCGTCGCAAGCGATGGCACAAAGTAACGTCTCCGGAGAGCAAATCAAATAGCGAGAAGCGCAGATGTTTCGAGACCGTGACTGTTTAACGAACAGACGCATAATTTTCGATCGCCTCTTGAAAGGCCTGCGCCTCATATTTGCAACTTTAAGGCGATGCCTTTGATGCTAAATTTTTAGTATACCTCTTTCCACTTCATGTTCTCCTGATATATTGGCCAAAATCTGGCGAAAATTTTCAGAATGCACAAAATTGGGTTTTGTAAAAGGAGAACATGCCGTCGAAAGCGATGGCACAAAGTAACGTCTCCGGAAAGCAAATCAAAGAGCGAGAAGTGGCGCAGATGTTTGGAGACAGTGACTGTTTAACGAACAGACGCATAATTTTCGAGCGCCTCTTGAAAGGCCTGCGCCTCTTATTTGCAACTTCAAGGCCATGGCTTTGAAGCTGAAATTTAGTATACCTCTTTCCACTTCATGTTCTCCTGATATATTGGCCAAAATCAGGCGAAAATTTTCAGAATGCACAAAATTGGGTTTTGTAACAGGAGAACATGCCGTCGAAAGCGATGGCACAAAATAACGTGTCCGGAGAGCAAATCAAATAGCGAGAAGCGCAGATGTTTCGACTGTTTAACGAAGAGATGCAGAATTTTCGAACGCGCCTTGAAAGGCCTGCGCCTCATATTTGCAACTTTAAGGCGATGCCTTTGATGCTAAATTTTTAGTATACCTCTTTCCGCTTCATGTTCTCCTGATATATTGGCCAAAATCTGGCGAAAATTTTCAGAATGCACAAAATTGGGTTTTGTAACAGGAGAACATGCCGTCGAAAGAGATGGCACAAAGTAACGTCTCCGGAGAGCAAATCAAATAGCGAGAAGCGCAGATGTTTCGAGACCGTGACTGTTTAACGAACAGACGCATAATTTTCGAGCGCCTCTTGAAAGGCCTGCGCCTCATATTTGCAACTTTAAGGCGATGCCTTTGATGCTGAATTTTTAGTATACCTCTTTCCACTTCATGTTCTCCTGATATATTGGCCAAAATCAGGCGAAAATTTTCAGAATGCACAAAATTGGGTTTTGTAACAGGAGAACATGCCGTCGAAAGCGATGGCACAAAGTAACGTCTCCGGAAAGCAAATCAAAGAGCGAGAAGTGGCGCAGCTGTTTCGAGACAGTGACTGTTTAACGAACAGACGCATAATTTTCGAGCGCCTCTTGAAAGGCCTGCGCCTCTTATGTGCAACTTCAAGGCCATGCCTTAAATGCTGAAATTTAGTATACCTCTTTCCACTTCATGTTCTCCTGATATATTGGACAAAATCTGGCGAAAATTTTCAGAATGCACAAAATTGGGCTTTGTAACAGGAGAACATGCCGTCGAAAGAGATGGCACAAAGTAACGTCTCCGGAAAGCAAATCAAAGAGCGAGAAGTGGCGCAGCTGTTTCGAGACAGTGACTGTTTAACGAAGAGACGCAGAATTTTCGAACGCCTCTTGAAAGGCCTGCGCCTCTTATGTGCAACTTCAAGGCCATGCCGTAAATACTGAAATTTAGTATACCTCTTTCCACTTCATGTTCTCCTGATATATTGGACAAAATCTGGCGAAAATTTTCAGAATGCACAAAATTGGGCTTTGTAACAGGAGAACATGCCGTCGAAAGAGATGGCACAAAATAACGTCTCCGGAGAGCAAATCAAATAGCGAGAAGCGCAGATGTTTCGACTGTTTAACGAAGAGATGCAGAATTTTCGAACGCGCGTTGAAAGGCCTGCGCCTCATATTTGCCACTCTAAGGCGATGCCTTTGATGCTAAATTTTTAGTATACCTCTTTCCACATCATGTTCTCCTGATATATTGGCCAAAATCAGGCGAAAATTTTCAGAATGCACAAAATTGGGTTTTGTAACAGGAGAACATGCCGTCGAAAGCGATGGCACAAAGTAACGTCTCCGGAAAGCAAATCAAATAGCGAGAAGTGGCGCAGATGTTTGGAGACAGTGACTGTTTAACGAACAGACGCATAATTTTCGAGCGCCTCTTGAAAGGCCTGCGCCTCATATTTGCAACTTTAAGGCGATGCCTTTGATGCTGAATTTTTAGTATACCTCTTTCCACTTCATGCTCTCCTGATATATTGGCCAAAATCAGGCGAAAATTTTCAGAATGCACAAAATTGGGTTTGTAACAGGAGAACATGCCGTCGAAAGCGATGGCACAAAGTAACGTCTCCGGAGAGCAAATCAAATAGCGAGAAGCGCAGATGTTTCGACTGTTTAACGAAGAGATGCAGAATTTTCGAACGCGCCTTGAAAGGCCTGCGCCTCATATTTGCAACTTTAAGGCGATGCCTTTGATGCTAAATTTTTAGTATACCTCTTTCCGCTTCATGTTCTCCTGATATATTGGCCAAAATCTGGCGAAAATTTTCAGAATGCACAAAATTGGGTTTTATAACAGGAGAACATGCCGTCGAAAGAGATGGCACAAAGTAACGTCTCCGGAGAGCAAATCAAATAGCGAGAAGCGCAGATGTTTCGAGACCGTGACTGTTTAACGAACAGACGCATAATTTTCGAGCGCCTCTTGAAAGGCCTGCGCCTCATATTTGCAACTTTAAGGCGATGCCTTTGATGCTAAATTTTTAGTATACCTCTTTCCACTTCATGTTCTCCTGATATATTGGCCAAAATCTGGCGAAAATTTTCAGAATGCACAAAATTGGGTTTTGTAAAAGGAGAACATGCCGTCGAAAGCGATGGCACAAAGTAACGTCTCCGGAGAGCAAATCAAATAGCGAGAAGCGCAGATGTTTCGAGACCGTGACTGTTTAACGAACAGACGCATAATTTGCGAGCGCCTCTTGAAAGGCCTGCGCCTCATATTTGCAACTTTAAGGCGATGCCTTAAATGCTGAAATTTAGTATACCTCTTTCCACTTCATGTTCTCCTGATATATTGGCCAAAATCAGGCGAAAATTTTCAGAATGCACAAAATTGGGTTTTGTAACAGGAGAACATGCCGTCGAAAGCGATGGCACAAAGTAACGTCTCCGGAAAGCAAATCAAAGAGCGAGAAGTGGCGCAGCTGTTTCGAGACAGTGACTGTTTAACGAACAGACGCATAATTTTCGAGCGCCTCTTGAAAGGCCTGCGCCTCTTATGTGCAACTTCAAGGCCATGCCTTAAATGCTGAAATTTAGTATACCTCTTTCCACTTCATGTTCTCCTGATATATTGGCCAAAATCTGGCGAAAATTTTAAGAATGCACAAAATTGGGCTTTGTAACAGGAGAACATGCCGTCGAAAGAGATGGCACAAAGTAACGTCTCCGGAAAGCAAATCAAAGAGCGAGAAGTGGCGCAGCTGTTTCGAGACAGTGACTGTTTAACGAAGAGACGCAGAATTTTCGAACGCCTCTTGAAAGGCCTGCGCCTCTTATGTGCAACTTCAAGGCCATGCCGTAAATGCTGAAATTTAGTATACCTCTTTCCACTTCATGTTCTCCTGATATATTGGACAAAATCTGGCGAAAATTTTCAGAATGCACAAAATTGGGCTTTGTAACAGGAGAACATGCCGTCGAAAGAGATGGCACAAAATAACGTCTCCGGAGAGCAAATCAAATAGCGAGAAGCGCAGATGTTTCGACTGTTTAACGAAGAGATGCAGAATTTTCGAACGCGCGTTGAAAGGCCTGCGCCTCATATTTGCCACTCTAAGGCGATGCCTTTGATGCTAAATTTTTAGTATACCTCTTTCCACATCATGTTCTCCTGATATATTGGCCAAAATCAGGCGAAAATTTTCAGAATGCACAAAATTGGGTTTTGTAACAGGAGAACATGCCGTCGAAAGCGATGGCACAAAGTAACGTATCCGGAAAGCAAATCAAATAGCGAGAAGTGGCGCAGATGTTTGGAGACAGTGACTGTTTAACGAACAGACGCATAATTTTCGAGCGCCTCTTGAAAGGCCTGCGCCTCATATTTGCAACTTTAAGGCGATGCCTTTGATGCTGAATTTTTAGTATACCTCTTTCCACTTCATGCTCTCCTGATATATTGGCCAAAATCAGGCGAAAATTTTCAGAATGCACAAAATTGGGTTTGTAACAGGAGAACATGCCGTCGAAAGCGATGGCACAAAGTAACGTCTCCGGAGAGCAAATCAAATAGCGAGAAGCGCAGATGTTTCGACTGTTTAACGAAGAGATGCAGAATTTTCGAACGCGCCTTGAAAGGCCTGCGCCTCATATTTGCAACTTTAAGGCGATGCCTTTGATGCTAAATTTTTAGTATACCTCTTTCCGCTTCATGTTCTCCTGATATATTGGCCAAAATCTGGCGAAAATTTTCAGAATGCACAAAATTGGGTTTTATAACAGGAGAACATGCCGTCGAAAGAGATGGCACAAAGTAACGTCTCCGGAGAGCAAATCAAATAGCGAGAAGCGCAGATGTTTCGAGACCGTGACTGTTTAACGAACAGACGCATAATTTTCGAGCGCCTCTTGAAAGGCCTGCGCCTCATATTTGCAACTTTAAGGCGATGCCTTTGATGCTAAATTTTTAGTATACCTCTTTCCACTTCATGTTCTCCTGATATATTGGCCAAAATCTGGCGAAAATTTTCAGAATGCACAAAATTGGGTTTTGTAAAAGGAGAACATGCCGTCGAAAGCGATGGCACAAAGTAACGTCTCCGGAGAGCAAATCAAATAGCGAGAAGCGCAGATGTTTCGAGACCGTGACTGTTTAACGAACAGACGCATAATTTGCGAGCGCCTCTTGAAAGGCCTGCGCCTCATATTTGCAACTTTAAGGCGATGCCTTAAATGCTGAAATTTAGTATACCTCTTTCCACTTCATGTTCTCCTGATATATTGGCCAAAATCAGGCGAAAATTTTCAGAATGCACAAAATTGGGTTTTGTAACAGGAGAACATGCCGTCGAAAGCGATGGCACAAAGTAACGTCTCCGGAAAGCAAATCAAAGAGCGAGAAGTGGCGCAGCTGTTTCGAGACAGTGACTGTTTAACGAACAGACGCATAATTTTCGAGCGCCTCTTGAAAGGCCTGCGCCTCTTATGTGCAACTTCAAGGCCATGCCTTAAATGCTGAAATTTAGTATACCTCTTTCCACTTCATGTTCTCCTGATATATTGGCCAAAATCTGGCGAAAATTTTAAGAATGCACAAAATTGGGCTTTGTAACAGGAGAACATGCCGTCGAAAGAGATGGCACAAAATAACGTCTCCGGAGAGCAAATCAAATAGCGAGAAGCGCAGATGTTTCGACTGTTTAACGAAGAGATGCAGAATTTTCGAACGCGCGTTGAAAGGCCTGCGCCTCATATTTGCCACTCTAAGGCGATGCCTTTGATGCTAAATTTTTAGTATACCTCTTTCCACATCATGTTCTCCTGATATATTGGCCAAAATCAGGCGAAAATTTTCAGAATGCACAAAATTGGGTTTTGTAACAGGAGAACATGCCGTCGAAAGCGATGGCACAAAGTAACGTCTCCGGAAAGCAAATCAAATAGCGAGAAGTGGCACAGATGTTTGGAGACAGTGACTGTTTAACGAACAGACGCATAATTTTCGAGCGCCTCTTGAAAGGCCTGCGCCTCATATTTGCAACTTTAAGGCGATGCCTTTGATGCTGAATTTTTAGTATACCTCTTTCCACTTCATGTTCTCCTGATATATTGGCCAAAATCAGGCGAAAATTTTCAGAATGCACAAAATTGGGTTTTGTAACAGGAGAACATGCCGTCGAAAGCGATGGCACAAAGTAACGTCTCCGGAGAGCAAATCAAATAGCGAGAAGCGCAGATGTTTCGACTGTTTAACGAAGAGATGCAGAATTTTCGAACGCGCCTTGAAAGGCCTGCGCCTCATATTTGCAACTTTAAGGCGATGCCTTTGATGCTAAATTTTTAGTATACCTCTTTCCACTTCATGTTCTCCTGATATATTGGCCAAAATCTGGCGAAAATTTTCAGAATGCACAAAATTGGGTTTTGTAAAAGGAGAACATGCCGTCGAAAGCGATGGCACAAAGTAACGTCTCCGGAAAGCAAATCAAAGAGCGAGAAGTGGCGCAGATATTTGGAGACAGTGACTGTTTAACGAAGAGACGCAGAATTTTCGAACGCCTCTTGAAAGGCCGCGCCTCTTATTTGCAACTTTAAGGCGATGCCTTAAATGCTGAAATTTAGTATACCTCTTTCCACTTCATGTTCTCCTGATATATTGGACATAATCTGGCGAAAATTTTCAGAATGCACAAAATTGGGCTTTGTAACAGGAGAACATGCCGTCGAAAGAGATGGCACAAAATAACCTCTCCGGAGAGCAAATCAAATAGCGAGAAGCGCAGATGTTTCGACTGTTTAACGAAGAGATGCAGAATTTTCGAAAGCGCCTTGAAAGGCCTGCGCCTCATATTTGCAACTCTAAGGCGATGCCTTTGCAGCTGAAATTTAGTATACCTCTTTCCACTTCATGTTCTCATGATATATTGGCCAAATTCTGGCGAAAATTTTCAGAATGCACAAAATTGGGTTTTGTAACAGGAGAACATGCCGTCGAAAGCGATGGCACAAAGTAACGTCTCCGGAAAGCAAATCAAAGTGCGAGAAGTGGCGCAGATGTTTGGAGACACTGACTGTTTAACGCAGAGACGCAGAATTTTCGAACGCCTCTTGAAAGGCCTGCGCCTCTTATTTGCAACTTTAAGGCGATGCCTTTGCAGCTGAAATTTAGTATACCTCTTTCCACTTCATGTTCTCATGATATATTGGCCAAATTCTGGCGAAAATTTTCAGAATGCACAAAATTGGGTTTTGTAACAGGAGAACATGCCGTCGAAAGCGATGGCACAAAGTAACGTCTCCGGAAAGCAAATCAAAGAGCGAGAAGTGGCGCAGATGTTTGGAGACAGTGACTGTTTAACGAACAGACGCAGAATTTTCGAACGTGCCTTGAAAGGCCTGCACCACTTATTTGCAATTTTAAGGCGATGCCTTAAATGCTGAAATTTAGTATACCTCTTTCCACTTCATGTTCTCCTGATATATTGACCAAAATCTGGCGAAAATTTTCAGAATGCACAAAATTGGGTTTTGTAACAGGAGAACATGCCGTCGAAAGCGATGGCACAAAGTAACGTCTCCGGAAAGCAAATCAAATAGCGAGAAGTGGCGCAGATGTTTGGAGACAGTGACTGATTAACGAACAGACGCATAATTTTCGAGCGCCTCTTGAAAGGCCTGCGCCTCATATTTGCAACTTTAAGGCGATGCCTTTGATGCTAAATTTTTAGTATACCTCTTTCCACTTCATGTTCTCCTGATATATTGGCCAAAATCAGGCGAAAATTTTCAGAATGCACAAAATTGGGTTTTGTAACAGGAGAACATGCCGTCGAAAGTGATGGCACAAAGTAACGTCTCCGGAGAGCAAATCAAATAGCGAGAAGCGCAGATGTTTCGACTGTTTAACGAAGAGATGCAGAACTTTCGAACGCGCCTTGAAAGGCCTGCGCCTCATATTTGCAACTTTAAGGCGATGCCTTTGATGCTAAATTTTTAGTATACCTCTTTCCGCTTCATGTTCTCCTGATATATTGGCCAAAATCTGGCGAAAATTTTCAGAATGCTCAAAATTGGGCTTTGTAACAGGAGAACATGCCGTCGAAAGCGATGGCACAAAGTAACGTCTCCGGAAAGCAAATCAAACAGCGAGAAGTGGCGCAGATGTTTCGAGACCGTGACTGTTTAACGAACAGACGCATAATTTTCGAGCGCCTCTTGAAAGGCCTGCGCCTCATATTTGCAACTTTAAGGCGATGCCTTTGATGCTAAATTTTTAGTATACCACTTTCCGCTTCATGTTCTCCTGATATATTGGACAAAATCAGGCGAAAATTTTCAGAATGCACAAAATTGGGTTTTGTAACAGGAGAACATGCCGTCGAAAGCGATGGCACAAAGTAACGTCTCCGGAGAGCAAATCAAAGAGCGAGAAACGCAGATGTTTCGAGACCGTGACTGTTTAACGAACAGACGCATAATTTTCGAGCGCCTCTTGAAAGGCCTGCGCCTCATATTTGCAACTTTAAGGCGATGCCTTTGATGCTAAATTTTTAGTATACCTCTTTCCACTTCATGTTCTCATGATATATTGGCCAAAATCTGGCGAAAATTTTCAGAATGCACAAAATTGGGTTTTGTAAAAGGAGAACATGCCGTCGAAAGCGATGGCACAAAGTAACGTCTCCGGAAAGCAAATCAAAGAGCGAGAAGTGGCGCAGATATTTGGAGACAGTGACTGTTTAACGAAGAGACGCAGAATTTTCGAACGCCTCTTGAAAGGCCGCGCCTCTTATTTGCAACTTTAAGGCGATGCCTTAAATGCTGAAATTTAGTATACCTCTTTCCACTTCATGTTCTCCTGATATATTGGCCAAAATCTGGCGAAAATTTTCAGAATGCACAAAATTGGGTTTTGTAAAAGGAGAACATGCCGTCGAAAGCGATGGCACAAAGTAACGTCTCCGGAGAGCAAATCAAATAGCGAGAAGCGCAGATGTTTCGAGACCGTGACTGTTTAACGAACAGACGCATAATTTGCGAGCGCCTCTTGAAAGGCCTGCGCCTCATATTTGCAACTTTAAGGCGATGCCTTAAATGCTGAAATTTAGTATACCTCTTTCCACTTCATGTTCTCCTGATATATTGGCCAAAATCAGGCGAAAATTTTCAGAATGCACAAAATTGGGTTTTGTAACAGGAGAACATGCCGTCGAAAGCGATGGCACAAAGTAACGTCTCCGGAAAGCAAATCAAAGAGCGAGAAGTGGCGCAGCTGTTTCGAGACAGTGACTGTTTAACGAACAGACGCATAATTTTCGAGCGCCTCTTGAAAGACCTGCGCCTCTTATGTGCAACTTCAAGGCCATGCCTTAAATGCTGAAATTTAGTATACCTCTTTCCACTTCATGTTCTCCTGATATATTGGCCAAAATCTGGCGAAAATTTTAAGAATGCACAAAATTGGGCTTTGTAACAGGAGAACATGCCGTCGAAAGAGATGGCACAAAATAACGTCTCCGGAGAGCAAATCAAATAGCGAGAAGCGCAGATGTTTCGACTGTTTAACGAAGAGATGCAGAATTTTCGAACGCGCGTTGAAAGGCCTGCGCCTCATATTTGCCACTCTAAGGCGATGCCTTTGATGCTAAATTTTTAGTATACCTCTTTCCACATCATGTTCTCCTGATATATTGGCCAAAATCAGGCGAAAATTTTCAGAATGCACAAAATTGGGTTTTGTAACAGGAGAACATGCCGTCGAAAGCGATGGCACAAAGTAACGTCTCCGGAAAGCAAATCAAATAGCGAGAAGTGGCGCAGATGTTTGGAGACAGTGACTGTTTAACGAACAGACGCATAATTTTCGAGCGCCTCTTGAAAGGCCTGCGCCTCATATTTGCAACTTTAAGGCGATGCCTTTGATGCTAAATTTTTAGTATACCTCTTTCCACTTCATGTTCTCCTGATATATTGGCCAAAATCAGGCGAAAATTTTCAGAATGCACAAAATTGGGTTTTGTAACAGGAGCACATGCCGTCGAAAGAGATGGCACAAAATAACGTCTCCGGAGAGCAAATCAAATAGCGAGAAGCGCAGATGTTTCGACTGTTTAACGAAGAGATGCAGAATTTTCGAACGCGCGTTGAAAGGCCTGCGCCTCATATTTGCCACTCTAAGGCGATGCCTTTGATGCTAAATTTTTAGTATACCTCTTTCCACATCATGTTCTCCTGATATATTGGCCAAAATCAGGCGAAAATTTTCAGAATGCACAAAATTGGGTTTTGTAACAGGAGAACATGCCGTCGAAAGCGATGGCACAAAGTAACGTCTCCGGAAAGCAAATCAAATAGCGAGAAGTGGCACAGATGTTTGGAGACAGTGACTGTTTAACGAACAGACGCATAATTTTCGAGCGCCTCTTGAAAGGCCTGCGCCTCATATTTGCAACTTTAAGGCGATGCCTTTGATGCTGAATTTTTAGTATACCTCTTTCCACTTCATGTTCTCCTGATATATTGGCCAAAATCAGGCGAAAATTTTCAGAATGCACAAAATTGGGTTTTGTAACAGGAGAACATGCCGTCGAAAGCGATGGCACAAAGTAACGTCTCCGGAGAGCAAATCAAATAGCGAGAAGCGCAGATGTTTCGACTGTTTAACGAAGAGATGCAGAATTTTCGAACGCGCCTTGAAAGGCCTGCGCCTCATATTTGCAACTTTAAGGCGATGCCTTTGATGCTAAATTTTTAGTATACCTCTTTCCGCTTCATGTTCTCCTGATATATTGGCCAAAATCTGGCGAAAATTTTCAGAATGCACAAAATTGGGTTTTGTAACAGGAGAACATGCCGTCGAAAGAGATGGCACAAAGTAACGTCTCCGGAGAGCAAATCAAATAGCGAGAAGCGCAGATGTTTCGAGACCGTGACTGTTTAACGAAGAGACGCAGAATTTTCGAACGCCTCTTGAAAGGCCGCGCCTCTTATTTGCAACTTTAAGGCGATGCCTTAAATGCTGAAATTTAGTATACCTCTTTCCACTTCATGTTCTCCTGATATATTGGACATAATCTGGCGAAAATTTTCAGAATGCACAAAATTGGGCTTTGTAACAGGAGAACATGCCGTCGAAAGAGATGGCACAAAATAACGTCTCCGGAGAGCAAATCAAATAGCGAGAAGCGCAGATGTTTCGACTGTTTAACGAAGAGATGCAGAATTTTCGAACGCGCCTTGAAAGGCCTGCGCCTCATATTTGCAACTCTAAGGCGATGCCTTTGCAGCTGAAATTTAGTATACCTCTTTCCACTTCATGTTCTCATGATATATTGGCCAAATTCTGGCGAAAATTTTCAGAATGCACAAAATTGGGTTTTGTAACAGGAGAACATGCCGTCGAAAGCGATGGCACAAAGTAACGTCTCCGGAAAGCAAATCAAAGAGCGAGAAGTGGCGCAGATGTTTGGAGACAGTGACTGTTTAACGAACAGACGCAGAATTTTCGAACGTGCCTTGAAAGGCCTGCACCACTTATTTGCAATTTTAAGGCGATGCCTTAAATGCTGAAATTTAGTATACCTCTTTCCACTTCATGTTCTCCTGATATATTGGCCAAAATCTGGCGAAAATTTTCAGAATGCACAAAATTGGGTTTTGTAACAGGAGAACATGCCGTCGAAAGCGATGGCACAAAGTAACGTCTCCGGAAAGCAAATCAAATAGCGAGAAGTGGCGCAGATGTTTGGAGACAGTGACTGATTAACGAACAGACGCATAATTTTCGAGCGCCTCTTGAAAGGCCTGCGCCTCATATTTGCAACTTTAAGGCGATGCCTTTGATGCTAAATTTTTAGTATACCTCTTTCCACTTCATGTTCTCCTGATATATTGGCCAAAATCAGGCGAAAATTTTCAGAATGCACAAAATTGGGTTTTGTAACAGGAGAACATGCCGTCGAAAGTGATGGCACAAAGTAACGTCTCCGGAGAGCAAATCAAATAGCGAGAAGCGCAGATGTTTCGACTGTTTAACGAAGAGATGCAGAACTTTCGAACGCGCCTTGAAAGGCCTGCGCCTCATATTTGCAACTTTAAGGCGATGCCTTTGATGCTAAATTTTTAGTATACCTCTTTCCGCTTCATGTTCTCCTGATATATTGGCCAAAATCTGGCGAAAATTTTCAGAATGCTCAAAATTGGGCTTTGTAACAGGAGAACATGCCGTCGAAAGCGATGGCACAAAGTAACGTCTCCGGAAAGCAAATCAAACAGCGAGAAGTGGCGCAGATGTTTCGAGACCGTGACTGTTTAACGAACAGACGCATAATTTTCGAGCGCCTCTTGAAAGGCCTGCGCCTCATATTTGCAACTTTAAGGCGATGCCTTTGATGCTAAATTTTTAGTATACCACTTTCCGCTTCATGTTCTCCTGATATATTGGACAAAATCAGGCGAAAATTTTCAGAATGCACAAAATTGGGTTTTGTAACAGGAGAACATGCCGTCGAAAGCGATGGCACAAAGTAACGTCTCCGGAGAGCAAATCAAAGAGCGAGAAGTGGCGCAGATGTTTCGACACAGTGACTGTTTAACGCAGAGACGCAGAATTTTCGAACGCCTCTTGAAAGGCCGCGCCTCTTATTTGCAACTTTAAGGCGATGCCTTAAATGCTGAAATTTAGTATACCTCTTTCCACTTCATGTTCTTCTGATATATTGGACATAATCTGGCGAAAATTTTCAGAATGCACAAAATTGGGTTTTGTAACAGGAGAACATGCTGTCGAAAGAGATGGCACAAAATAACGTCTCCGGAGAGCAAATCAAATAGCGAGAAACGCAGATGTTTCGAGACCGTGACTGTTTAACGAACAGACGCATAATTTTCGAGCGCCTCTTGAAAGGCCTGCGCCTCATATTTGCAACTTTAAGGCGATGCCTTTGATGCTAAATTTTTAGTATACCTCTTTCCGCTTCATGTTCTCCTGATATATTGGCCAAAATCTGGCGAAAATTTTCAGAATGCACAAAATTGGGTTTTGTAACAGGAGAACATGCCGTCGAAAGCGATGGCACAAAGTAACGTCTCCGGAAAGCAAATCAAAGAGCGAGAAGTGGCGCAGATGTTTGGAGACAGTGACTGTTTAACGAACAGACGCAGAATTTTCGAACGTGCCTTGAAAGGCCTGCGCCTCATATTTGCAACTCTAAGGCGATGCCTTTGATGCTAAATTTTTAGTATACCTCTTTCCACATCATGTTCTCCTGATATATTGGCCAAAATCAGGCGAAAATTTTCAGAATGCACAAAATTGGGTTTTGTAACAGGAGAACATGCCGTCGAAAGCGATGGCACAAAGTAACGTCTCCGGAAAGCAAATCAAATAGCGAGAAGTGGCGCAGATGTTTGGAGACAGTGACTGTTTAACGAACAGACGCATAATTTTCGAGCGCCTCTTGAAAGGCCTGCGCCTCTTATTTGCAACTTTAAGGCCATGCCTTTGAAGCTGAAATTTAGTATACCTCTTTCCACTTCATGTTCTCCTGATATATTGGCCAAAATCAGGCGAAAATTTTCAGAATGCACAAAATTGGGTTTTGTAACAGGAGAACATGCCGTCGAAAGCGATGGCACAAAGTAACGTCTCCGGAAAGCAAATCAAAGAGCGAGAAGTGGCGCAGATGTTTCGAGACAGTGACTGTTTAACGAAGAGACGCAGAATTTTCGAACGCCTCTTGAAAGGCCGCGCCTCTTATTTGCAACTTTAAGGCGATGCCTTAAATGCTGAAATTTAGTATACCTCTTTCCACTTCATGTTCTCCTGATATATTGGACATAATCTGGCGAAAATTTTCAGAATGCACAAAATTGGGTTTTGTAAAAGGAGAACATGCCGTCGAAAGCGATGGCACAAAGTAACGTCTCCGGAAAGCAAATCAAAGAGCGAGAAGTGGCGCAGATGTTTCGAGACCGTGACTGTTTAACGAACGGACGCATAATTTTCGAGCGCCTCTTGAAAGGCCTGCGCCTCTTATTTGCAACTTTAAGGCCATGCCTTTGAAGCTGAAATTTAGTATACCTCTTTCCCCTTCATGTTCTCCTGATATATTGGCCAAAATCTGGCGAAAATTTTCAGAATGCACAAAATTGGGTTTTGTAACAGGAGAACATGCCGTCGAAAGCAATGGCACAAAGTAACGTCTCCGGAAAGCAAATCAAACAGCGAGAAGTGGCGCAGATGTTTGGAGACAGTGACTGTTTAACGAACAGACGCAGAATTTTCGAACGCCTCTTGAAAGGCCGCGCCTCTTATTTGCAACTTTAAGGCGATGCCTTAAATGCAGAAATTTAGTATACCTCTTTCCGCTTCATGTTCTCCTGATATATTGGCCAAAATCTGGCGAAAATTTTCAGAATGCACAAAATTGCGTTTTGTAAAAGGAGAACATGCCGTCGAAAGCGATGGCACAAAGTAACGTCTCCGGAAAGCAAATCAAAGAGCGAGAAGTGGCGCAGATGTTTCGAGACCGTGACTGTTTAACGAACAGACGCATAATTTTCGAGCGCCTCTTGAAAGGTCTGCGCCTCTTATGTGCAACTTCAAGGCCATGCCTTAAATGCTGAAATTTAGTATACCCCTTTCCACTTCATGTTCTCCTGATATATTGGACAAAATCAGGCGAAAATTTTCAGAATGCACAAAATTGGGTTTTGTAACAGGAGAACATGCCGTCGAAAGCGATGGCACAAAGTAACGTCTCCGGAAAGCAAATCAAATAGCGAGAAGTGGCGCAGATGTTTGGAGACAGTGACTGATTAACGAACAGACGCATAATTTTCGAGCGCCTCTTGAAAGGCCTGCGCCTCATATTTGCAACTTTAAGGCGATGCCTTTGATGCTAAATTTTTAGTATACCTCTTTCCACTTCATGTTCTCCTGATATATTGGCCAAAATCAGGCGAAAATTTTCAGAATGCACAAAATTGGGTTTTGTAACAGGAGAACATGCCGTCGAAAGTGATGGCACAAAGTAACGTCTCCGGAGAGCAAATCAAATAGCGAGAAGCGCAGATGTTTCGACTGTTTAACGAAGAGATGCAGAACTTTCGAACGCGCCTTGAAAGGCCTGCGCCTCATATTTGCAACTTTAAGGCGATGCCTTTGATGCTAAATTTTTAGTATACCTCTTTCCGCTTCATGTTCTCCTGATATATTGGCCAAAATCTGGCGAAAATTTTCAGAATGCTCAAAATTGGGCTTTGTAACAGGAGAACATGCCGTCGAAAGCGATGGCACAAAGTAACGTCTCCGGAAAGCAAATCAAACAGCGAGAAGTGGCGCAGATGTTTCGAGACCGTGACTGTTTAACGAACAGACGCATAATTTTCGAGCGCCTCTTGAAAGGCCTGCGCCTCATATTTGCAACTTTAAGGCGATGCCTTTGATGCTAAATTTTTAGTATACCACTTTCCGCTTCATGTTCTCCTGATATATTGGACAAAATCAGGCGAAAATTTTCAGAATGCACAAAATTGGGTTTTGTAACAGGAGAACATGCCGTCGAAAGCGATGGCACAAAGTAACGTCTCCGGAGAGCAAATCAAAGAGCGAGAAGTGGCGCAGATGTTTCGACACAGTGACTGTTTAACGCAGAGACGCAGAATTTTCGAACGCCTCTTGAAAGGCCGCGCCTCTTATTTGCAACTTTAAGGCGATGCCTTAAATGCTGAAATTTAGTATACCTCTTTCCACTTCATGTTCTTCTGATATATTGGACATAATCTGGCGAAAATTTTCAGAATGCACAAAATTGGGTTTTGTAACAGGAGAACATGCTGTCGAAAGAGATGGCACAAAATAACGTCTCCGGAGAGCAAATCAAATAGCGAGAAACGCAGATGTTTCGAGACCGTGACTGTTTAACGAACAGACGCATAATTTTCGAGCGCCTCTTGAAAGGCCTGCGCCTCATATTTGCAACTTTAAGGCGATGCCTTTGATGCTAAATTTTTAGTATACCTCTTTCCGCTTCATGTTCTCCTGATATATTGGCCAAAATCTGGCGAAAATTTTCAGAATGCACAAAATTGGGTTTTGTAACAGGAGAACATGCCGTCGAAAGCGATGGCACAAAGTAACGTCTCCGGAAAGCAAATCAAAGAGCGAGAAGTGGCGCAGATGTTTGGAGACAGTGACTGTTTAACGAACAGACGCAGAATTTTCGAACGTGCCTTGAAAGGCCTGCGCCTCATATTTGCAACTCTAAGGCGATGCCTTTGATGCTAAATTTTTAGTATACCTCTTTCCACATCATGTTCTCCTGATATATTGGCCAAAATCAGGCGAAAATTTTCAGAATGCACAAAATTGGGTTTTGTAACAGGAGAACATGCCGTCGAAAGCGATGGCACAAAGTAACGTCTCCGGAAAGCAAATCAAATAGCGAGAAGTGGCGCAGATGTTTGGAGACAGTGACTGTTTAACGAACAGACGCATAATTTTCGAGCGCCTCTTGAAAGGCCTGCGCCTCTTATTTGCAACTTTAAGGCCATGCCTTTGAAGCTGAAATTTAGTATACCTCTTTCCACTTCATGTTCTCCTGATATATTGGCCAAAATCAGGCGAAAATTTTCAGAATGCACAAAATTGGGTTTTGTAACAGGAGAACATGCCGTCGAAAGCGATGGCACAAAGTAACGTCTCCGGAAAGCAAATCAAAGAGCGAGAAGTGGCGCAGATGTTTCGAGACAGTGACTGTTTAACGAAGAGACGCAGAATTTTCGAACGCCTCTTGAAAGGCCGCGCCTCTTATTTGCAACTTTAAGGCGATGCCTTAAATGCTGAAATTTAGTATACCTCTTTCCACTTCATGTTCTCCTGATATATTGGACATAATCTGGCGAAAATTTTCAGAATGCACAAAATTGGGTTTTGTAAAAGGAGAACATGCCGTCGAAAGCGATGGCACAAAGTAACGTCTCCGGAAAGCAAATCAAAGAGCGAGAAGTGGCGCAGATGTTTCGAGACCGTGACTGTTTAACGAACGGACGCATAATTTTCGAGCGCCTCTTGAAAGGCCTGCGCCTCTTATTTGCAACTTTAAGGCCATGCCTTTGAAGCTGAAATTTAGTATACCTCTTTCCCCTTCATGTTCTCCTGATATATTGGCCAAAATCTGGCGAAAATTTTCAGAATGCACAAAATTGGGTTTTGTAACAGGAGAACATGCCGTCGAAAGCAATGGCACAAAGTAACGTCTCCGGAAAGCAAATCAAACAGCGAGAAGTGGCGCAGATGTTTGGAGACAGTGACTGTTTAACGAACAGACGCAGAATTTTCGAACGCCTCTTGAAAGGCCGCGCCTCTTATTTGCAACTTTAAGGCGATGCCTTAAATGCAGAAATTTAGTATACCTCTTTCCGCTTCATGTTCTCCTGATATATTGGCCAAAATCTGGCGAAAATTTTCAGAATGCACAAAATTGCGTTTTGTAAAAGGAGAACATGCCGTCGAAAGCGATGGCACAAAGTAACGTCTCCGGAAAGCAAATCAAAGAGCGAGAAGTGGCGCAGATGTTTCGAGACCGTGACTGTTTAACGAACAGACGCATAATTTTCGAGCGCCTCTTGAAAGGTCTGCGCCTCTTATGTGCAACTTCAAGGCCATGCCTTAAATGCTGAAATTTAGTATACCCCTTTCCACTTCATGTTCTCCTGATATATTGGACAAAATCAGGCGAAAATTTTCAGAATGCACAAAATTGGGTTTTGTAACAGGAGAACATGCCGTCGAAAGCGATGGCACAAAATAACGTGTCCGGAGAGCAAATCAAATAGCGAGAAGCGCAGATGTTTCGACTGTTTAACGAAGAGATGCAGAATTTTCGAACGCGCCTTGAAAGGCCTGCGCCTCATATTTGCAACTCTAAGGCGATGCCTTTGATGCTAAATTTTTAGTATACCTCTTTCCGCTTCATGTTCTCCTGATATATTGGCCAAAATCTGGCGAAAATTTTCAGAATGCACAAAATTGGGTTTTGTAAAAGGAGAACATGCCGTCGAAAGCGATGGCACAAAGTAACGTCTCCGGAGAGCAAATCAAATAGCGAGAAGCGCAGATGTTTCGAGACTGTGACTGTTTAACGAACAGACGCATAATTTGCGAGCGCCTCTTGAAAGGCCTGCGCCTCATATTTGCAACTTTAAGGCGATGCCTTAAATGCTGAAATTTAGTATACCTCTTTCCACTTCATGTTCTCCTGATATATTGGCCAAAATCTGGCGAAAATTTTCAGAATGCACAAAATTGGGTTTTGTAACAGGAGAACATGCCGTCGAAAGCGATGGCACAAAGTAACGTCTCCGGAAAGCAAATCAAACAGCGAGAAGTGGCGCAGATGTTTGGAGACAGTGACTGTTTAACGAACAGACGCAGAATTTTCGAACGTGCCTTGAAAGGCCTGCACCCCTTATTTGCAACTTTAAGGCGATGCCTTAAATGCTGAAATTTAGTATACCTCTTTCCACTTCATGTTCTCCTGATATATTGGCCAAAATCTGGCGAAAATTTTCAGAATGCACAAAATTGGGTTTTGTAAAAGGAGAACATGCCGTCGAAAGCGATGGCACAAAGTAACGTCTCCGGAAAGCAAATCAAAGAGCGAGAAGTGGCGCAGATGTTTCGAGACCGTGACTGTTTAACGAACAGACGCATAATTTTCGAGCGCCTCTTGAAAGGCCTGCGCCTCTTATTTGCAACTTTAAGGCCATGCCTTTGAAGCTGAAATTTAGTATACCTCTTTCCACTTCATGTTCTCCTGATATATTGGCCAAAATCAGGCGAAAATTTTCAGAATGCACAAAATTGGGTTTTGTAACAGGAGAACATGCCGTCGAAAGCGATGGCACAAAGTAACGTCTCCGGAAAGCAAATCAAAGAGCGAGAAGTGGCGCAGCTGTTTCGAGACAGTGACTGTTTAACGAACAGACGCATAATTTTCGAGCGCCTCTTGAAAGACCTGCGCCTCTTATGTGCAACTTCAAGGCCATGCCTTAAATGCTGAAATTTAGTATACCTCTTTCCACTTCATGTTCTCCTGATATATTGGCCAAAATCTGGCGAAAATTTTAAGAATGCACAAAATTGGGCTTTGTAACAGGAGAACATGCCGTCGAAAGAGATGGCACAAAATAACGTCTCCGGAGAGCAAATCAAATAGCGAGAAGCGCAGATGTTTCGACTGTTTAACGAAGAGATGCAGAATTTTCGAACGCGCGTTGAAAGGCCTGCGCCTCATATTTGCCACTCTAAGGCGATGCCTTTGATGCTAAATTTTTAGTATACCTCTTTCCACATCATGTTCTCCTGATATATTGGCCAAAATCAGGCGAAAATTTTCAGAATGCACAAAATTGGGTTTTGTAACAGGAGAACATGCCGTCGAAAGCGATGGCACAAAGTAACGTCTCCGGAAAGCAAATCAAATAGCGAGAAGTGGCGCAGATGTTTGGAGACAGTGACTGTTTAACGAACAGACGCATAATTTTCGAGCGCCTCTTGAAAGGCCTGCGCCTCATATTTGCAACTTTAAGGCGATGCCTTTGATGCTGAATTTTTAGTATACCTCTTTCCACTTCATGTTCTCCTGATATATTGGCCAAAATCAGGCGAAAATTTTCAGAATGCACAAAATTGGGTTTTGTAACAGGAGAACATGCCGTCGAAAGCGATGGCACAAAGTAACGTCTCCGGAGAGCAAATCAAATAGCGAGAAGCGCAGATGTTTCGACTGTTTAACGAAGAGATGCAGAATTTTCGAACGCGCCTTGAAAGGCCTGCGCCTCATATTTGCAACTTTAAGGCGATGCCTTTGATGCTAAATTTTTAGTATACCTCTTTCCGCTTCATGTTCTCCTGATATATTGGCCAAAATCTGGCGAAAATTTTCAGAATGCACAAAATTGGGTTTTGTAACAGGAGAACATGCCGTCGAAAGAGATGGCACAAAGTAACGTCTCCGGAGAGCAAATCAAATAGCGAGAAGCGCAGATGTTTCGAGACCGTGACTGTTTAACGAAGAGACGCAGAATTTTCGAACGCCTCTTGAAAGGCCGCGCCTCTTATTTGCAACTTTAAGGCGATGCCTTAAATGCTGAAATTTAGTATACCTCTTTCCACTTCATGTTCTCCTGATATATTGGACATAATCTGGCGAAAATTTTCAGAATGCACAAAATTGGGCTTTGTAACAGGAGAACATGCCGTCGAAAGAGATGGCACAAAATAACGTCTCCGGAGAGCAAATCAAATAGCGAGAAGCGCAGATGTTTCGACTGTTTAACGAAGAGATGCAGAATTTTCGAAAGCGCCTTGAAAGGCCTGCGCCTCATATTTGCAACTCTAAGGCGATGCCTTTGCAGCTGAAATTTAGTATACCTCTTTCCACTTCATGTTCTCATGATATATTGGCCAAATTCTGGCGAAAATTTTCAGAATGCACAAAATTGGGTTTTGTAACAGGAGAACATGCCGTCGAAAGCGATGGCACAAAGTAACGTCTCCGGAAAGCAAATCAAAGAGCGAGAAGTGGCGCAGATGTTTGGAGACAGTGACTGTTTAACGAACAGACGCAGAATTTTCGAACGTGCCTTGAAAGGCCTGCACCACTTATTTGCAATTTTAAGGCGATGCCTTAAATGCTGAAATTTAGTATACCTCTTTCCACTTCATGTTCTCCTGATATATTGGCCAAAATCTGGCGAAAATTTTCAGAATGCACAAAATTGGGTTTTGTAACAGGAGAACATGCCGTCGAAAGCGATGGCACAAAGTAACGTCTCCGGAAAGCAAATCAAATAGCGAGAAGTGGCGCAGATGTTTGGAGACAGTGACTGATTAACGAACAGACGCATAATTTTCGAGCGCCTCTTGAAAGGCCTGCGCCTCATATTTGCAACTTTAAGGCGATGCCTTTGATGCTAAATTTTTAGTATACCTCTTTCCACTTCATGTTCTCCTGATATATTGGCCAAAATCAGGCGAAAATTTTCAGAATGCACAAAATTGGGTTTTGTAACAGGAGAACATGCCGTCGAAAGTGATGGCACAAAGTAACGTCTCCGGAGAGCAAATCAAATAGCGAGAAGCGCAGATGTTTCGACTGTTTAACGAAGAGATGCAGAACTTTCGAACGCGCCTTGAAAGGCCTGCGCCTCATATTTGCAACTTTAAGGCGATGCCTTTGATGCTAAATTTTTAGTATACCTCTTTCCGCTTCATGTTCTCCTGATATATTGGCCAAAATCTGGCGAAAATTTTCAGAATGCTCAAAATTGGGCTTTGTAACAGGAGAACATGCCGTCGAAAGCGATGGCACAAAGTAACGTCTCCGGAAAGCAAATCAAACAGCGAGAAGTGGCGCAGATGTTTCGAGACCGTGACTGTTTAACGAACAGACGCATAATTTTCGAGCGCCTCTTGAAAGGCCTGCGCCTCATATTTGCAACTTTAAGGCGATGCCTTTGATGCTAAATTTTTAGTATACCACTTTCCGCTTCATGTTCTCCTGATATATTGGACAAAATCAGGCGAAAATTTTCAGAATGCACAAAATTGGGTTTTGTAACAGGAGAACATGCCGTCGAAAGCGATGGCACAAAGTAACGTCTCCGGAGAGCAAATCAAAGAGCGAGAAGTGGCGCAGATGTTTCGACACAGTGACTGTTTAACGCAGAGACGCAGAATTTTCGAACGCCTCTTGAAAGGCCGCGCCTCTTATTTGCAACTTTAAGGCGATGCCTTAAATGCTGAAATTTAGTATACCTCTTTCCACTTCATGTTCTTCTGATATATTGGACATAATCTGGCGAAAATTTTCAGAATGCACAAAATTGGGTTTTGTAACAGGAGAACATGCTGTCGAAAGAGATGGCACAAAATAACGTCTCCGGAGAGCAAATCAAATAGCGAGAAACGCAGATGTTTCGAGACCGTGACTGTTTAACGAACAGACGCATAATTTTCGAGCGCCTCTTGAAAGGCCTGCGCCTCATATTTGCAACTTTAAGGCGATGCCTTTGATGCTAAATTTTTAGTATACCTCTTTCCGCTTCATGTTCTCCTGATATATTGGCCAAAATCTGGCGAAAATTTTCAGAATGCACAAAATTGGGTTTTGTAACAGGAGAACATGCCGTCGAAAGCGATGGCACAAAGTAACGTCTCCGGAAAGCAAATCAAAGAGCGAGAAGTGGCGCAGATGTTTGGAGACAGTGACTGTTTAACGAACAGACGCAGAATTTTCGAACGTGCCTTGAAAGGCCTGCGCCTCATATTTGCAACTCTAAGGCGATGCCTTTGATGCTAAATTTTTAGTATACCTCTTTCCACATCATGTTCTCCTGATATATTGGCCAAAATCAGGCGAAAATTTTCAGAATGCACAAAATTGGGTTTTGTAACAGGAGAACATGCCGTCGAAAGCGATGGCACAAAGTAACGTCTCCGGAAAGCAAATCAAATAGCGAGAAGTGGCGCAGATGTTTGGAGACAGTGACTCTTTAACGAACAGACGCATAATTTTCGAGCGCCTCTTGAAAGGCCTGCGCCTCTTATTTGCAACTTTAAGGCCATGCCTTTGAAGCTGAAATTTAGTATACCTCTTTCCACTTCATGTTCTCCTGATATATTGGCCAAAATCAGGCGAAAATTTTCAGAATGCACAAAATTGGGTTTTGTAACAGGAGAACATGCCGTCGAAAGCGATGGCACAAAGTAACGTCTCCGGAAAGCAAATCAAAGAGCGAGAAGTGGCGCAGATGTTTCGAGACAGTGACTGTTTAACGAAGAGACGCAGAATTTTCGAACGCCTCTTGAAAGGCCGCGCCTCTTATTTGCAACTTTAAGGCGATGCCTTAAATGCTGAAATTTAGTATACCTCTTTCCACTTCATGTTCTCCTGATATATTGGACATAATCTGGCGAAAATTTTCAGAATGCACAAAATTGGGTTTTGTAAAAGGAGAACATGCCGTCGAAAGCGATGGCACAAAGTAACGTCTCCGGAAAGCAAATCAAAGAGCGAGAAGTGGCGCAGATGTTTCGAGACCGTGACTGTTTAACGAACGGACGCATAATTTTCGAGCGCCTCTTGAAAGGCCTGCGCCTCTTATTTGCAACTTTAAGGCCATGCCTTTGAAGCTGAAATTTAGTATACCTCTTTCCCCTTCATGTTCTCCTGATATATTGGCCAAAATCTGGCGAAAATTTTCAGAATGCACAAAATTGGGTTTTGTAACAGGAGAACATGCCGTCGAAAGCAATGGCACAAAGTAACGTCTCCGGAAAGCAAATCAAACAGCGAGAAGTGGCGCAGATGTTTGGAGACAGTGACTGTTTAACGAACAGACGCAGAATTTTCGAACGCCTCTTGAAAGACCTGCGCCTCTTATGTGCAACTTCAAGGCCATGCCTTAAATGCTGAAATTTAGTATACCTCTTTCCACTTCATGTTCTCCTGATATATTGGCCAAAATCTGGCGAAAATTTTAAGAATGCACAAAATTGGGCTTTGTAACAGGAGAACATGCCGTCGAAAGAGATGGCACAAAATAACGTCTCCGGAGAGCAAATCAAATAGCGAGAAGCGCAGATGTTTCGACTGTTTAACGAAGAGATGCAGAATTTTCGAACGCGCGTTGAAAGGCCTGCGCCTCATATTTGCCACTCTAAGGCGATGCCTTTGATGCTAAATTTTTAGTATACCTCTTTCCACATCATGTTCTCCTGATATATTGGCCAAAATCAGGCGAAAATTTTCAGAATGCACAAAATTGGGTTTTGTAACAGGAGAACATGCCGTCGAAAGCGATGGCACAAAGTAACGTCTCCGGAAAGCAAATCAAATAGCGAGAAGTGGCGCAGATGTTTGGAGACAGTGACTGTTTAACGAACAGACGCATAATTTTCGAGCGCCTCTTGAAAGGCCTGCGCCTCATATTTGCAACTTTAAGGCGATGCCTTTGATGCTGAATTTTTAGTATACCTCTTTCCACTTCATGTTCTCCTGATATATTGGCCAAAATCAGGCGAAAATTTTCAGAATGCACAAAATTGGGTTTTGTAACAGGAGAACATGCCGTCGAAAGCGATGGCACAAAGTAACGTCTCCGGAGAGCAAATCAAATAGCGAGAAGCGCAGATGTTTCGACTGTTTAACGAAGAGATGCAGAATTTTCGAACGCGCCTTGAAAGGCCTGCGCCTCATATTTGCAACTTTAAGGCGATGCCTTTGATGCTAAATTTTTAGTATACCTCTTTCCGCTTCATGTTCTCCTGATATATTGGCCAAAATCTGGCGAAAATTTTCAGAATGCACAAAATTGGGTTTTGTAACAGGAGAACATGCCGTCGAAAGAGATGGCACAAAGTAACGTCTCCGGAGAGCAAATCAAATAGCGAGAAGCGCAGATGTTTCGAGACCGTGACTGTTTAACGAAGAGACGCAGAATTTTCGAACGCCTCTTGAAAGGCCGCGCCTCTTATTTGCAACTTTAAGGCGATGCCTTAAATGCTGAAATTTAGTATACCTCTTTCCACTTCATGTTCTCCTGATATATTGGACATAATCTGGCGAAAATTTTCAGAATGCACAAAATTGGGCTTTGTAACAGGAGAACATGCCGTCGAAAGAGATGGCACAAAATAACGTCTCCGGAGAGCAAATCAAATAGCGAGAAGCGCAGATGTTTCGACTGTTTAACGAAGAGATGCAGAATTTTCGAAAGCGCCTTGAAAGGCCTGCGCCTCATATTTGCAACTCTAAGGCGATGCCTTTGCAGCTGAAATTTAGTATACCTCTTTCCACTTCATGTTCTCATGATATATTGGCCAAATTCTGGCGAAAATTTTCAGAATGCACAAAATTGGGTTTTGTAACAGGAGAACATGCCGTCGAAAGCGATGGCACAAAGTAACGTCTCCGGAAAGCAAATCAAAGAGCGAGAAGTGGCGCAGATGTTTGGAGACAGTGACTGTTTAACGAACAGACGCAGAATTTTCGAACGTGCCTTGAAAGGCCTGCACCACTTATTTGCAATTTTAAGGCGATGCCTTAAATGCTGAAATTTAGTATACCTCTTTCCACTTCATGCTCTCCTGATATATTGGCCAAAATCTGGCGAAAATTTTCAGAATGCACAAAATTGGGTTTTGTAACAGGAGAACATGCCGTCGAAAGCGATGGCACAAAGTAACGTCTCCGGAAAGCAAATCAAATAGCGAGAAGTGGCGCAGATGTTTGGAGACAGTGACTGATTAACGAACAGACGCATAATTTTCGAGCGCCTCTTGAAAGGCCTGCGCCTCATATTTGCAACTTTAAGGCGATGCCTTTGATGCTAAATTTTTAGTATACCTCTTTCCACTTCATGTTCTCCTGATATATTGGCCAAAATCAGGCGAAAATTTTCAGAATGCACAAAATTGGGTTTTGTAACAGGAGAACATGCCGTCGAAAGTGATGGCACAAAGTAACGTCTCCGGAGAGCAAATCAAATAGCGAGAAGCGCAGATGTTTCGACTGTTTAACGAAGAGATGCAGAACTTTCGAACGCGCCTTGAAAGGCCTGCGCCTCATATTTGCAACTTTAAGGCGATGCCTTTGATGCTAAATTTTTAGTATACCTCTTTCCGCTTCATGTTCTCCTGATATATTGGCCAAAATCTGGCGAAAATTTTCAGAATGCTCAAAATTGGGCTTTGTAACAGGAGAACATGCCGTCGAAAGCGATGGCACAAAGTAACGTCTCCGGAAAGCAAATCAAACAGCGAGAAGTGGCGCAGATGTTTCGAGACCGTGACTGTTTAACGAACAGACGCATAATTTTCGAGCGCCTCTTGAAAGGCCTGCGCCTCATATTTGCAACTTTAAGGCGATGCCTTTGATGCTAAATTTTTAGTATACCACTTTCCGCTTCATGTTCTCCTGATATATTGGACAAAATCAGGCGAAAATTTTCAGAATGCACAAAATTGGGTTTTGTAACAGGAGAACATGCCGTCGAAAGCGATGGCACAAAGTAACGTCTCCGGAGAGCAAATCAAAGAGCGAGAAGTGGCGCAGATGTTTCGACACAGTGACTGTTTAACGCAGAGACGCAGAATTTTCGAACGCCTCTTGAAAGGCCGCGCCTCTTATTTGCAACTTTAAGGCGATGCCTTAAATGCTGAAATTTAGTATACCTCTTTCCACTTCATGTTCTTCTGATATATTGGACATAATCTGGCGAAAATTTTCAGAATGCACAAAATTGGGTTTTGTAACAGGAGAACATGCTGTCGAAAGAGATGGCACAAAATAACGTCTCCGGAGAGCAAATCAAATAGCGAGAAACGCAGATGTTTCGAGACCGTGACTGTTTAACGAACAGACGCATAATTTTCGAGCGCCTCTTGAAAGGCCTGCGCCTCATATTTGCAACTTTAAGGCGATGCCTTTGATGCTAAATTTTTAGTATACCTCTTTCCGCTTCATGTTCTCCTGATATATTGGCCAAAATCTGGCGAAAATTTTCAGAATGCACAAAATTGGGTTTTGTAACAGGAGAACATGCCGTCGAAAGCGATGGCACAAAGTAACGTCTCCGGAAAGCAAATCAAAGAGCGAGAAGTGGCGCAGATGTTTGGAGACAGTGACTGTTTAACGAACAGACGCAGAATTTTCGAACGTGCCTTGAAAGGCCTGCGCCTCATATTTGCAACTCTAAGGCGATGCCTTTGATGCTAAATTTTTAGTATACCTCTTTCCACATCATGTTCTCCTGATATATTGGCCAAAATCAGGCGAAAATTTTCAGAATGCACAAAATTGGGTTTTGTAACAGGAGAACATGCCGTCGAAAGCGATGGCACAAAGTAACGTCTCCGGAAAGCAAATCAAATAGCGAGAAGTGGCGCAGATGTTTGGAGACAGTGACTGTTTAACGAACAGACGCATAATTTTCGAGCGCCTCTTGAAAGGCCTGCGCCTCTTATTTGCAACTTTAAGGCCATGCCTTTGAAGCTGAAATTTAGTATACCTCTTTCCACTTCATGTTCTCCTGATATATTGGCCAAAATCAGGCGAAAATTTTCAGAATGCACAAAATTGGGTTTTGTAACAGGAGAACATGCCGTCGAAAGCGATGGCACAAAGTAACGTCTCCGGAAAGCAAATCAAAGAGCGAGAAGTGGCGCAGATGTTTCGAGACAGTGACTGTTTAACGAAGAGACGCAGAATTTTCGAACGCCTCTTGAAAGGCCGCGCCTCTTATTTGCAACTTTAAGGCGATGCCTTAAATGCTGAAATTTAGTATACCTCTTTCCACTTCATGTTCTCCTGATATATTGGACATAATCTGGCGAAAATTTTCAGAATGCACAAAATTGGGTTTTGTAAAAGGAGAACATGCCGTCGAAAGCGATGGCACAAAGTAACGTCTCCGGAAAGCAAATCAAAGAGCGAGAAGTGGCGCAGATGTTTCGAGACCGTGACTGTTTAACGAACGGACGCATAATTTTCGAGCGCCTCTTGAAAGGCCTGCGCCTCTTATTTGCAACTTTAAGGCCATGCCTTTGAAGCTGAAATTTAGTATACCTCTTTCCCCTTCATGTTCTCCTGATATATTGGCCAAAATCTGGCGAAAATTTTCAGAATGCACAAAATTGGGTTTTGTAACAGGAGAACATGCCGTCGAAAGCAATGGCACAAAGTAACGTCTCCGGAAAGCAAATCAAACAGCGAGAAGTGGCGCAGATGTTTGGAGACAGTGACTGTTTAACGAACAGACGCAGAATTTTCGAACGCCTCTTGAAAGGCCGCGCCTCTTATTTGCAACTTTAAGGCGATGCCTTAAATGCAGAAATTTAGTATACCTCTTTCCGCTTCATGTTCTCCTGATATATTGGCCAAAATCTGGCGAAAATTTTCAGAATGCACAAAATTGCGTTTTGTAAAAGGAGAACATGCCGTCGAAAGCGATGGCACAAAGTAACGTCTCCGGAAAGCAAATCAAAGAGCGAGAAGTGGCGCAGATGTTTCGAGACCGTGACTGTTTAACGAACAGACGCATAATTTTCGAGCGCCTCTTGAAAGGTCTGCGCCTCTTATGTGCAACTTCAAGGCCATGCCTTAAATGCTGAAATTTAGTATACCCCTTTCCACTTCATGTTCTCCTGATATATTGGACAAAATCAGGCGAAAATTTTCAGAATGCACAAAATTGGGTTTTGTAACAGGAGAACATGCCGTCGAAAGCGATGGCACAAAATAACGTGTCCGGAGAGCAAATCAAATAGCGAGAAGCGCAGATGTTTCGACTGTTTAACGAAGAGATGCAGAATTTTCGAACGCGCCTTGAAAGGCCTGCGCCTCATATTTGCAACTCTAAGGCGATGCCTTTGATGCTAAATTTTTAGTATACCTCTTTCCGCTTCATGTTCTCCTGATATATTGGCCAAAATCTGGCGAAAATTTTCAGAATGCACAAAATTGGGTTTTGTAAAAGGAGAACATGCCGTCGAAAGCGATGGCACAAAGTAACGTCTCCGGAGAGCAAATCAAATAGCGAGAAGCGCAGATGTTTCGAGACTGTGACTGTTTAACGAACAGACGCATAATTTGCGAGCGCCTCTTGAAAGGCCTGCGCCTCATATTTGCAACTTTAAGGCGATGCCTTAAATGCTGAAATTTAGTATACCTCTTTCCACTTCATGTTCTCCTGATATATTGGCCAAAATCTGGCGAAAATTTTCAGAATGCACAAAATTGGGTTTTGTAACAGGAGAACATGCCGTCGAAAGCGATGGCACAAAGTAACGTCTCCGGAAAGCAAATCAAACAGCGAGAAGTGGCGCAGATGTTTGGAGACAGTGACTGTTTAACGAACAGACGCAGAATTTTCGAACGTGCCTTGAAAGGCCTGCACCCCTTATTTGCAACTTTAAGGCGATGCCTTAAATGCTGAAATTTAGTATACCTCTTTCCACTTCATGTTCTCCTGATATATTGGCCAAAATCTGGCGAAAATTTTCAGAATGCACAAAATTGGGTTTTGTAAAAGGAGAACATGCCGTCGAAAGCGATGGCACAAAGTAACGTCTCCGGAAAGCAAATCAAAGAGCGAGAAGTGGCGCAGATGTTTCGAGACCGTGACTGTTTAACGAACAGACGCATAATTTTCGAGCGCCTCTTGAAAGGCCTGCGCCTCTTATTTGCAACTTTAAGGCCATGCCTTTGAAGCTGAAATTTAGTATACCTCTTTCCACTTCATGTTCTCCTGATATATTGGCCAAAATCAGGCGAAAATTTTCAGAATGCACAAAATTGGGTTTTGTAACAGGAGAACATGCCGTCGAAAGCGATGGCACAAAGTAACGTCTCCGGAAAGCAAATCAAAGAGCGAGAAGTGGCGCAGCTGTTTCGAGACAGTGACTGTTTAACGAACAGACGCATAATTTTCGAGCGCCTCTTGAAAGGCCTGCGCCTCTTATGTGCAACTTCAAGGCCATGCCTTAAATGCTGAAATTTAGTATATCTCTTTCCACTTCATGTTCTCCTGATATATTGGACAAAATCTGGCGAAAATTTTCAGAATGCACAAAATTGGGCTTTGTAACAGGAGAACATGCCGTCGAAAGAGATGGCACAAAATAACGTCTCCGGAGAGCAAATCAAATAGCGAGAAGCGCAGATGTTTCGACTGTTTAACGAAGAGATGCAGAATTTTCGAACGCGCGTTGAAAGGCCTGCGCCTCATATTTGCCACTCTAAGGCGATGCCTTTGATGCTAAATTTTTAGTATACCTCTTTCCACATCATGTTCTCCTGATATATTGGCCAAAATCAGGCGAAAATTTTCAGAATGCACAAAATTGGGTTTTGTAACAGGAGAACATGCCGTCGAAAGCGATGGCACAAAGTAACGTCTCCGGAAAGCAAATCAAATAGCGAGAAGTGGCGCAGATGTTTGGAGACAGTGACTGTTTAACGAACAGACGCATAATTTTCGAGCGCCTCTTGAAAGGCCTGCGCCTCATATTTGCAACTTTAAGGCGATGCCTTTGATGCTAAATTTTTAGTATACCTCTTTCCACTTCATGTTCTCCTGATATATTGGCCAAAATCAGGCGAAAATTTTCAGAATGCACAAAATTGGGTTTTGTAACAGGAGAACATGCCGTCGAAAGCGATGGCACAAAGTAACGTCTCCGGAGAGCAAATCAAATAGCGAGAAGCGCAGATGTTTCGACTGTTTATCGAAGAGATGCAGAATTTTCGAACGCGCGTTGAAAGGCCTGCGCCTCATATTTGCCACTCTAAGGCGATGCCTTTGATGTTAAATTTTTAGTATACCTCTTTCCACATCATGTTCTCCTGATATATTGGCCAAAATCAGGCGAAAATTTTCAGAATGCACAAAATTGGGTTTTGTAACAGGAGAACATGCCGTCGAAAGCGATGGCACAAAGTAACGTCTCCGGAAAGCAAATCAAATAGCGAGAAGTGGCGCAGATGTTTGGAGACAGTGACTGTTTAACGAACAGACGCATAATTTTCGAGCGCCTCTTGAAAGGCCTGCGCCTCATATTTGCAACTTTAAGGCGATGCCTTTGATGCTGAATTTTTAGTATACCTCTTTCCACTTCATGTTCTCCTGATATATTGGCCAAAATCAGGCGAAAATTTTCAGAATGCACAAAATTGGGTTTTGTAACAGGAGAACATGCCGTCGAAAGCGATGGCACAAAGTAACGTCTCCGGAGAGCAAATCAAATAGCGAGAAGCGCAGATGTTTCGAGACCGTGACTGTTTAACGAACAGACGCATAATTTTCGAGCTCCTCTTGAAAGGCCTGCGCCTCATATTTGCAACTTTAAGGCGATGCCTTTGATGCTAAATTTTTAGTATACCTCTTTCCACTTCATGTTCTCCTGATATATTGGCCAAAATCTGGCGAAAATTTTCAGAATGCACAAAATTGGGTTTTGTAAAAGGAGAACATGCCGTCGAAAGCGATGGCACAAAGTAACGTCTCCGGAAAGCAAATCAAAGAGCGAGAAGCGCAGATGTTTCGACTGTTTAACGAAGAGATGCAGAATTTTCGAACGCGCCATGAAAGGCCTGCGCCTCATATTTGCAACTTTAAGGCGATGCCTTTGATGCTAAATTTTTAGTATACCTCTTTCCGCTTCATGTTCTCCTGATATATTGGCCAAAATCTGGCGAAAATTTTCAGAATGCACAAAATTGGGTTTTGTAACAGGAGAACATGCCGTCGAAAGAGATGGCACAAAGTAACGTCTCCGGAGAGCAAATCAAACAGCGAGAAGTGGCGCAGATGTTTGGAGACAGTGACCGTTTAACGAACAGACGCAGAATTTTCGAACGTGCCTTGAAAGGCCTGCACCCCTTATTTGCAACTTTAAGGCGATGCCTTAAATGCTGAAATTTAGTATACCTCTTTCCACTTCATGTTCTCCTGATATATTGGCCAAAATCTGGCGAAAATTTTCAGAATGCACAAAATTGGGTTTTGTAAAAGGAGAACATGCCGTCGAAAGCGATGGCACAAAGTAACGTCTCCGGAAAGCAAATCAAATAGCGAGAAGTGGCGCAGATGTTTGGAGACAGTGACTGTTTAACGAACAGACGCATAATTTTCGAGCGCCTCTTGAAAGGCCTGCGCCTCATATTTGCAACTTTAAGGCGATGCCTTTGATGCTGAATTTTTAGTATACCTCTTTCCACTTCATGTTCTCCTGATATATTGGCCAAAATCAGGCGAAAATTTTCAGAATGCACAAAATTGGGTTTTGTAACAGGAGAACATGCCGTCGAAAGCGATGGCACAAAGTAACGTCTCCGGAGAGCAAATCAAATAGCGAGAAGCGCAGATGTTTCGAGACCGTGACTGTTTAACGAACAGACGCATAATTTTCGAGCTCCTCTTGAAAGGCCTGCGCCTCATATTTGCAACTTTAAGGCGATGCCTTTGATGCTAAATTTTTAGTATACCTCTTTCCACTTCATGTTCTCCTGATATATTGGCCAAAATCTGGCGAAAATTTTCAGAATGCACAAAATTGTGCTTTGTAACAGGAGAACATGCCGTCGAAAGAGATGGCACAAAATAACGTCTCCGGAGAGCAAATCAAATAGCGAGAAGCGCAGATGTTTCGACTGTTTAACGAAGAGATGCAGAATTTTCGAACGCGCGTTGAAAGGCCTGCGCCTCATATTTGCCACCCTAAGGCGATGCCTTTGATGCTAAATTTTTAGTATACCTCTTTCCACATCATGTTCTCCTGATATATTGGCCAAAATCAGGCGAAAATTTTCAGAATGCACAAAATTGGGTTTTGTAACAGGAGAACATGCCGTCGAAAGCGATGGCACAAAGTAACGTCTCCGGAAAGCAAATCAAAGAGCGAGAAGTGGCGCAGCTGTTTCGAGACAGTGACTGTTTAACGAACAGACGCATAATTTTCGAGCGCCTCTTGAAAGGCCTGCGCCTCTTATGTGCAACTTCAAGGCCATGCCTTAAATGCTGAAATTTAGTATACCTCTTTCCACTTCATGTTCTCCTGATATATTGGACAAAATCTGGCGAAAATTTTCAGAATGCACAAAATTGGGCTTTGTAACAGGAGAACATGCCGTCGAAAGAGATGGCACAAAATAACGTCTCCGGAGAGCAAATCAAATAGCGAGAAGCGCAGATGTTTCGACTGTTTAACGAAGAGATGCAGAATTTTCGAACGCGCGTTGAAAGGCCTGCGCCTCATATTTGCCACTCTAAGGCGATGCCTTTGATGCTAAATTTTTAGTATACCTCTATCCACATCATGTTCTCCTGATATATTGGCCAAAATCAGGCGAAAATTTTCAGAATGCACAAAATTGGGTTTTGTAACAGGAGAACATGCCGTCGAAAGCGATGGCACAAAGTAACGTCTCCGGAAAGCAAATCAAATAGCGAGAAGTGGCGCAGATGTTTGGAGACAGTGACTGTTTAACGAACAGACGCATAATTTTCGAGCGCCTCTTGAAAGGCCTGCGCCTCATATTTGCAACTTTAAGGCGATGCCTTTGATGCTGAATTTTTAGTATACCTCTTTCCACTTCATGTTCTCCTGATATATTGGCCAAAATCAGGCGAAAATTTTCAGAATGCACAAAATTGGGTTTTGTAACAGGAGAACATGCCGTCGCAAGCGATGGCACAAAGTAACGTCTCCGGAGAGCAAATCAAATAGCGAGAAGCGCAGATGTTTCGAGACCGTGACTGTTTAACGAACAGACGCATAATTTTCGATCGCCTCTTGAAAGGCCTGCGCCTCATATTTGCAACTTTAAGGCGATGCCTTTGATGCTAAATTTTTAGTATACCTCTTTCCACTTCATGTTCTCCTGATATATTGGCCAAAATCTGGCGAAAATTTTCAGAATGCACAAAATTGGGTTTTGTAAAAGGAGAACATGCCGTCGAAAGCGATGGCACAAAGTAACGTCTCCGGAGAGCAAATCAAATAGCGAGAAGCGCAGATGTTTCGAGACTGTGACTGTTTAACGAACAGACGCATAATTTGCGAGCGCCTCTTGAAAGGCCTGCGCCTCATATTTGCAACTTTAAGGCGATGCCTTAAATGCTGAAATTTAGTATACCTCTTTCCACTTCATGTTCTCCTGATATATTGGCCAAAATCTGGCGAAAATTTTCAGAATGCACAAAATTGGGTTTTGTAACAGGAGAACATGCCGTCGAAAGCGATGGCACAAAGTAACGTCTCCGGAAAGCAAATCAAACAGCGAGAAGTGGCGCAGATGTTTGGAGACAGTGACTGTTTAACGAACAGACGCAGAATTTTCGAACGTGCCTTGAAAGGCCTGCACCCCTTATTTGCAACTTTAAGGCGATGCCTTAAATGCTGAAATTTAGTATACCTCTTTCCACTTCATGTTCTCCTGATATATTGGCCAAAATCTGGCGAAAATTTTCAGAATGCACAAAATTGGGTTTTGTAAAAGGAGAACATGCCGTCGAAAGCGATGGCACAAAGTAACGTCTCCGGAAAGCAAATCAAAGAGCGAGAAGTGGCGCAGATGTTTCGAGACCGTGACTGTTTAACGAACAGACGCATAATTTTCGAGCGCCTCTTGAAAGGCCTGCGCCTCTTATTTGCAACTTTAAGGCCATGCCTTTGAAGCTGAAATTTAGTATACCTCTTTCCACTTCATGTTCTCCTGATATATTGGCCAAAATCAGGCGAAAATTTTCAGAATGCACAAAATTGGGTTTTGTAACAGGAGAACATGCCGTCGAAAGCGATGGCACAAAGTAACGTCTCCGGAAAGCAAATCAAAGAGCGAGAAGTGGCGCAGCTGTTTCGAGACAGTGACTGTTTAACGAACAGACGCATAATTTTCGAGCGCCTCTTGAAAGGCCTGCGCCTCTTATGTGCAACTTCAAGGCCATGCCTTAAATGCTGAAATTTAGTATATCTCTTTCCACTTCATGTTCTCCTGATATATTGGACAAAATCTGGCGAAAATTTTCAGAATGCACAAAATTGGGCTTTGTAACAGGAGAACATGCCGTCGAAAGAGATGGCACAAAATAACGTCTCCGGAGAGCAAATCAAATAGCGAGAAGCGCAGATGTTTCGACTGTTTAACGAAGAGATGCAGAATTTTCGAACGCGCGTTGAAAGGCCTGCGCCTCATATTTGCCACTCTAAGGCGATGCCTTTGATGCTAAATTTTTAGTATACCTCTTTCCACATCATGTTCTCCTGATATATTGGCCAAAATCAGGCGAAAATTTTCAGAATGCACAAAATTGGGTTTTGTAACAGGAGAACATGCCGTCGAAAGCGATGGCACAAAGTAACGTCTCCGGAAAGCAAATCAAATAGCGAGAAGTGGCGCAGATGTTTGGAGACAGTGACTGTTTAACGAACAGACGCATAATTTTCGAGCGCCTCTTGAAAGGCCTGCGCCTCATATTTGCAACTTTAAGGCGATGCCTTTGATGCTAAATTTTTAGTATACCTCTTTCCACTTCATGTTCTCCTGATATATTGGCCAAAATCAGGCGAAAATTTTCAGAATGCACAAAATTGGGTTTTGTAACAGGAGAACATGCCGTCGAAAGCGATGGCACAAAGTAACGTCTCCGGAGAGCAAATCAAATAGCGAGAAGCGCAGATGTTTCGACTGTTTAACGAAGAGATGCAGAATTTTCGAACGCGCGTTGAAAGGCCTGCGCCTCATATTTGCCACTCTAAGGCGATGCCTTTGATGTTAAATTTTTAGTATACCTCTTTCCACATCATGTTCTCCTGATATATTGGCCAAAATCAGGCGAAAATTTTCAGAATGCACAAAATTGGGTTTTGTAACAGGAGAACATGCCGTCGAAAGCGATGGCACAAAGTAACGTTTCCGGAAAGCAAATCAAATAGCGAGAAGTGGCGCAGATGTTTGGAGACAGTGACTGTTTAACGAACAGACGCATAATTTTCGAGCGCCTCTTGAAAGGCCTGCGCCTCATATTTGCAACTTTAAGGCGATGCCTTTGATGCTGAATTTTTAGTATACCTCTTTCCACTTCATGTTCTCCTGATATATTGGCCAAAATCAGGCGAAAATTTTCAGAATGCACAAAATTGGGTTTTGTAACAGGAGAACATGCCGTCGAAAGCGATGGCACAAAGTAACGTCTCCGGAGAGCAAATCAAATAGCGAGAAGCGCAGATGTTTCGAGACCGTGACTGTTTAACGAACAGACGCATAATTTTCGAGCTCCTCTTGAAAGGCCTGCGCCTCATATTTGCAACTTTAAGGCGATGCCTTTGATGCTAAATTTTTAGTATACCTCTTTCCACTTCATGTTCTCCTGATATATTGGCCAAAATCTGGCGAAAATTTTCAGAATGCACAAAATTGGGTTTTGTAAAAGGAGAACATGCCGTCGAAAGCGATGGCACAAAGTAACGTCTCCGGAAAGCAAATCAAAGAGCGAGAAGCGCAGATGTTTCGACTGTTTAACGAAGAGATGCAGAATTTTCGAACGCGCCATGAAAGGCCTGCGCCTCATATTTGCAACTTTAAGGCGATGCCTTTGATGCTAAATTTTTAGTATACCTCTTTCCGCTTCATGTTCTCCTGATATATTGGCCAAAATCTGGCGAAAATTTTCAGAATGCACAAAATTGGGTTTTGTAACAGGAGAACATGCCGTCGAAAGAGATGGCACAAAGTAACGTCTCCGGAGAGCAAATCAAACAGCGAGAAGTGGCGCAGATGTTTGGAGACAGTGACCGTTTAACGAACAGACGCAGAATTTTCGAACGTGCCTTGAAAGGCCTGCACCCCTTATTTGCAACTTTAAGGCGATGCCTTAAATGCTGAAATTTAGTATACCTCTTTCCACTTCATGTTCTCCTGATATATTGGCCAAAATCTGGCGAAAATTTTCAGAATGCACAAAATTGGGTTTTGTAAAAGGAGAACATGCCGTCGAAAGCGATGGCACAAAGTAACGTCTCCGGAAAGCAAATCAAAGAGCGAGAAGTGGCGCAGATGTTTCGAGACCGTGACTGTTTAACGAACAGACGCATAATTTTCGAGCGCCTCTTGAAAGGCCTGCGCCTCTTATTTGCAACTTTAAGGCCATGCCTTTGAAGCTGAAATTTAGTATACCTCTTTCCACTTCATGTTCTCCTAATATATTGGCCAAAATCAGGCGAAAATTTTCAGAATGCACAAAATTGGGTTTTGTAACAGGAGAACATGCCGTCGAAAGCGATGGCACAAAGTAACGTCTCCGGAAAGCAAATCAAAGAGCGAGAAGTGGCGCAGCTGTTTCGAGACAGTGACTGTTTAACGAACAGACGCATAATTTTCGAGCGCCTCTTGAAAGGCCTGCGCCTCTTATGTGCAACTTCAAGGCCATGCCTTAAATGCTGAAATTTAGTATACCTCTTTCCACTTCATGTTCTCCTGATATATTGGACAAAGCTGGCGAAAATTTTCAGAATGCACAAAATTGTGCTTTGTAACAGGAGAACATGCCGTCGAAAGAGATGGCACAAAATAACGTCTCCGGAGAGCAAATCAAATAGCGAGAAGCGCAGATGTTTCGACTGTTTAACGAAGAGATGCAGAATTTTCGAACGCGCGTTGAAAGGCCTGCGCCTCATATTTGCCACCCTAAGGCGATGCCTTTGATGCTAAATTTTTAGTATACCTCTTTCCACATCATGTTCTCCTGATATATTGGCCAAAATCAGGCGAAAATTTTCAGAATGCACAAAATTGGGTTTTGTAACAGGAGAACATGCCGTCGAAAGCGATGGCACAAAGTAACGTCTCCGGAAAGCAAATCAAAGAGCGAGAAGTGGCGCAGCTGTTTCGAGACAGTGACTGTTTAACGAACAGACGCATAATTTTCGAGCGCCTCTTGAAAGGCCTGCGCCTCTTATGTGCAACTTCAAGGCCATGCCTTAAATGCTGAAATTTAGTATACCTCTTTCCACTTCATGTTCTCCTGATATATTGGACAAAATCTGGCGAAAATTTTCAGAATGCACAAAATTGGGCTTTGTAACAGGAGAACATGCCGTCGAAAGAGATGGCACAAAATAACGTCTCCGGAGAGCAAATCAAATAGCGAGAAGCGCAGATGTTTCGACTGTTTAACGAAGAGATGCAGAATTTTCGAACGCGCGTTGAAAGGCCTGCGCCTCATATTTGCCACTCTAAGGCGATGCCTTTGATGCTAAATTTTTAGTATACCTCTATCCACATCATGTTCTCCTGATATATTGGCCAAAATCAGGCGAAAATTTTCAGAATGCACAAAATTGGGTTTTGTAACAGGAGAACATGCCGTCGAAAGCGATGGCACAAAGTAACGTCTCCGGAAAGCAAATCAAATAGCGAGAAGTGGCGCAGATGTTTGGAGACAGTGACTGTTTAACGAACAGACGCATAATTTTCGAGCGCCTCTTGAAAGGCCTGCGCCTCATATTTGCAACTTTAAGGCGATGCCTTTGATGCTGAATTTTTAGTATACCTCTTTCCACTTCATGTTCTCCTGATATATTGGCCAAAATCAGGCGAAAATTTTCAGAATGCACAAAATTGGGTTTTGTAACAGGAGAACATGCCGTCGCAAGCGATGGCACAAAGTAACGTCTCCGGAGAGCAAATCAAATAGCGAGAAGCGCAGATGTTTCGAGACCGTGACTGTTTAACGAACAGACGCATAATTTTCGATCGCCTCTTGAAAGGCCTGCGCCTCATATTTGCAACTTTAAGGCGATGCCTTTGATGCTAAATTTTTAGTATACCTCTTTCCACTTCATGTTCTCCTGATATATTGGCCAAAATCTGGCGAAAATTTTCAGAATGCACAAAATTGGGTTTTGTAAAAGGAGAACATGCCGTCGAAAGCGATGGCACAAAGTAACGTCTCCGGAAAGCAAATCAAAGAGCGAGAAGTGGCGCAGATGTTTGGAGACAGTGACTGTTTAACGAACAGACGCATAATTTTCGAGCGCCTCTTGAAAGGCCTGCGCCTCTTATTTGCAACTTCAAGGCCATGGCTTTGAAGCTGAAATTTAGTATACCTCTTTCCACTTCATGTTCTCCTGATATATTGGCCAAAATCAGGCGAAAATTTTCAGAATGCACAAAATTGGGTTTTGTAACAGGAGAACATGCCGTCGAAAGCGATGGCACAAAGTAACGTCTCCGGAAAGCAAATCAAAGAGCGAGAAGTGGCGCAGATGTTTCGAGACCGTGACTGTTTAACGAACAGACGCATAATTTTCGAGCGCCTCTTGAAAGGCCTGCGCCTCTTATTTGCAACTTTAAGGCCATGCCTTTGAAGCTGAAATTTAGTATACCTCTTTCCACTTCATGTTCTCCTGATATATTGGCCAAAATGAGGCGAAAATTTTCAGAATGCACAAAATTGGGTTTTGTAACAGGAGAACATGCCGTCGAAAGCGATGGCACAAAGTAACGTCTCCGGAAAGCAAATCAAAGAGCGAGAAGTGGCGCAGCTGTTTCGAGACAGTGACTGTTTAACGAAGAGACGCAGAATTTTCGAACGCCTCTTGAAAGGCCTGCGCCTCTTATGTGCAACTTCAAGGCCATGCCGTAAATGCTGAAATTTAGTATACCTCTTTCCACTTCATGTTCTCCTGATATATTGGACAAAATCTGGCGAAAATTTTCAGAATGCACAAAATTGGGCTTTGTAACAGGAGAACATGCCGTCGAAAGAGATGGCACAAAATAACGTCTCCGGAGAGCAAATCAAATAGCGAGAAGCGCAGATGTTTCGACTGTTTAACGAAGAGATGCAGAATTTTCGAACGCGCGTTGAAAGGCCTGCGCCTCATATTTGCCACTCTAAGGCGATGCCTTTGATGCTAAATTTTTAGTATACCTCTTTCCACATCATGTTCTCCTGATATATTGGCCAAAATCAGGCGAAAATTTTCAGAATGCACAAAATTGGGTTTTGTAACAGGAGAACATGCCGTCGAAAGCGATGGCACAAAGTAACGTCTCCGGAAAGCAAATCAAATAGCGAGAAGTGGCGCAGATGTTTGGAGACAGTGACTGTTTAACGAACAGACGCATAATTTTCGAGCGCCTCTTGAAAGGCCTGCGCCTCATATTTGCAACTTTAAGGCGATGCCTTTGATGCTGAATTTTTAGTATACCTCTTTCCACATCATGTTCTCCTGATATATTGGCCAAAATCAGGCAAAAATTTTCAGAATGCACAAAATTGGGTTTTGTAACAGGAGAACATGCCGTCGAAAGCGATGGCACAAAATAACGTGTCCGGAGAGCAAATCAAATAGCGAGAAGCGCAGATGTTTCGACTGTTTAACGAAGAGATGCAGAATTTTCGAACGCGCCTTGAAAGGCCTGCGCCTCATATTTGCAACTTTAAGGCGATGCCTTTGATGCTAAATTTTTAGTATACCTCTTTCCGCTTCATGTTCTCCTGATATATTGGCCAAAATCTGGCGAAAATTTTCAGAATGCACAAAATTGGGTTTTGTAACAGGAGAACATGCCGTCGAAAGAGATGGCACAAAGTAACGTCTCCGGAGAGCAAATCAAACAGCGAGAAGTGGCGCAGATGTTTCGAGACCGTGACTGTTTAACGAACAGACGCATAATTTTCGAGCGCCTCTTGAAAGGCCTGCGCCTCTTATTTGCAACTTTAAGGCCATGCCTTTGAAGCTGAAATTTAGTATACCTCTTTCCACTTCATGTTCTCCTGATATATTGGCCAAAATCAGGCGAAAATTTTCAGAATGCACAAAATTGGGTTTTGTAACAGGAGAACATGCCGTCGAAAGCGATGGCACAAAGTAACGTCTCCGGAAAGCAAATCAAAGAGCGAGAAGTGGCGCAGCTGTTTCGAGACAGTGACTGTTTAACGAAGAGACGCAGAATTTTCGAACGCCTCTTGAAAGGCCTGCGCCTCTTATGTGCAACTTCAAGGCCATGCCGTAAATGCTGAAATTTAGTATACCTCTTTCCACTTCATGTTCTCCTGATATATTGGACAAAATCTGGCGAAAATTTTCAGAATGCACAAAATTGGGCTTTGTAACAGGAGAACATGCCGTCGAAAGAGATGGCACAAAATAACGTCTCCGGAGAGCAAATCAAATAGCGAGAAGCGCAGATGTTTCGACTGTTTAACGAAGAGATGCAGAATTTTCGAACGCGCGTTGAAAGGCCTGCGCCTCATATTTGCCACTCTAAGGCGATGCCTTTGATGCTAAATTTTTAGTATACCTCTTTCCACATCATGTTCTCCTGATATATTGGCCAAAATCAGGCGAAAATTTTCAGAATGCACAAAATTGGGTTTTGTAACAGGAGAACATGCCGTCGCAAGCGATGGCACAAAGTAACGTCTCCGGAGAGCAAATCAAATAGCGAGAAGCGCAGATGTTTCGAGACCGTGACTGTTTAACGAACAGACGCATAATTTTCGATCGCCTCTTGAAAGGCCTGCGCCTCATATTTGCAACTTTAAGGCGATGCCTTTGATGCTAAATTTTTAGTATACCTCTTTCCACTTCATGTTCTCCTGATATATTGGCCAAAATCTGGCGAAAATTTTCAGAATGCACAAAATTGGGTTTTGTAAAAGGAGAACATGCCGTCGAAAGCGATGGCACAAAGTAACGTCTCCGAAAAGCAAATCAAAGAGCGAGAAGTGGCGCAGATGTTTGGAGACAGTGACTGTTTAACGAACAGACGCATAATTTTCGAGCGCCTCTTGAAAGGCCTGCGCCTCTTATTTGCAACTTCAAGGCCATGGCTTTGAAGCTGAAATTTAGTATACCTCTTTCCACTTCATGTTCTCCTGATATATTGGCCAAAATCAGGCGAAAATTTTCAGAATGCACAAAATTGGGTTTTGTAACAGGAGAACATGCCGTCGAAAGCGATGGCACAAAGTAACGTCTCCGGAAAGCAAATCAAATAGCGAGAAGTGGCGCAGATGTTTGGAGACAGTGACTGTTTAACGAACAGACGCATAATTTTCGAGCGCCTCTTGAAAGGCCTGCGCCTCATATTTGCAACTTTAAGGCGATGCCGTAAATGCTGAAATTTAGTATACCTCTTTCCACTTCATGTTCTCCTGATATATTGGACAAAATCTGGCGAAAATTTTCAGAATGCACAAAATTGGGCTTTGTAACAGGAGAACATGCCGTCGAAAGAGATGGCACAAAATAACGTCTCCGGAGAGCAAATCAAATAGCGAGAAGCGCAGATGTTTCGACTGTTTAACGAAGAGATGCAGAATTTTCGAACGCGCGTTGAAAGGCCTGCGCCTCATATTTGCCACTCTAAGGCGATGCCTTTGATGTTAAATTTTTAGTATACCTCTTTCCACATCATGTTCTCCTGATATATTGGCCAAAATCAGGCGAAAATTTTCAGAATGCACAAAATTGGGTTTTGTAACAGGAGAACATGCCGTCGAAAGCGATGGCACAAAGTAACGTCTCCGGAAAGCAAATCAAATAGCGAGAAGTGGCGCAGATGTTTGGAG
Source organism: Andrena cerasifolii (assembly GCF_050908995.1). NCBI lineage: Eukaryota > Metazoa > Arthropoda > Insecta > Hymenoptera > Andrenidae > Andrena > Andrena cerasifolii. The sequence goes on from NC_135118.1 coordinate 426,857, forward strand.
ACAGTGACTGTTTAACGAACAGACGCATAATTTTCGAGCGCCTCTTGAAAGGCCTGCGCCTCATATTTGCAACTTTAAGGCGATGCCTTTGATGCTGAATTTTTAGTATACCTCTTTCCACTTCATGTTCTCCTGATATATTGGCCAATATCAGGCGAAAATTTTCAGAATGCACAAAATTGGGTTTTGTAACAGGAGAACATGCCGTCGAAAGCGATGGCACAAAGTAACGTCTCCGGAGAGCAAATCAAATAGCGAGAAGCGCAGATGTTTCGAGACCGTGACTGTTTAACGAACAGACGCATAATTTTCGAGCTCCTCTTGAAAGGCCTGCGCCTCATATTTGCAACTTTAAGGCGATGCCTTTGATGCTAAATTTTTAGTATACCTCTTTCCACTTCATGTTCTCCTGATATATTGGCCAAAATCTGGCGAAAATTTTCAGAATGCACAAAATTGGGTTTTGTAAAAGGAGAACATGCCGTCGAAAGCGATGGCACAAAGTAACGTCTCCGGAAAGCAAATCAAAGAGCGAGAAGCGCAGATGTTTCGACTGTTTAACGAAGAGATGCAGAATTTTCGAACGCGCCATGAAAGGCCTGCGCCTCATATTTGCAACTTTAAGGCGATGCCTTTGATGCTAAATTTTTAGTATACCTCTTTCCGCTTCATGTTCTCCTGATATATTGGCCAAAATCTGGCGAAAATTTTCAGAATGCACAAAATTGGGTTTTGTAACAGGAGAACATGCCGTCGAAAGAGATGGCACAAAGTAACGTCTCCGGAGAGCAAATCAAACAGCGAGAAGTGGCGCAGATGTTTGGAGACAGTGACCGTTTAACGAACAGACGCAGAATTTTCGAACGTGCCTTGAAAGGCCTGCACCCCTTATTTGCAACTTTAAGGCGATGCCTTAAATGCTGAAATTTAGTATACCTCTTTCCACTTCATGTTCTCCTGATATATTGGCCAAAATCTGGCGAAAATTTTCAGAATGCACAAAATTGGGTTTTGTAAAAGGAGAACATGCCGTCGAAAGCGATGGCACAAAGTAACGTCTCCGGAAAGCAAATCAAAGAGCGAGAAGTGGCGCAGATGTTTCGAGACCGTGACTGTTTAACGAACAGACGCATAATTTTCGAGCGCCTCTTGAAAGGCCTGCGCCTCTTATTTGCAACTTTAAGGCCATGCCTTTGAAGCTGAAATTTAGTATACCTCTTTCCACTTCATGTTCTCCTAATATATTGGCCAAAATCAGGCGAAAATTTTCAGAATGCACAAAATTGGGTTTTGTAACAGGAGAACATGCCGTCGAAAGCGATGGCACAAAGTAACGTCTCCGGAAAGCAAATCAAAGAGCGAGAAGTGGCGCAGCTGTTTCGAGACAGTGACTGTTTAACGAACAGACGCATAATTTTCGAGCGCCTCTTGAAAGGCCTGCGCCTCTTATGTGCAACTTCAAGGCCATGCCTTAAATGCTGAAATTTAGTATACCTCTTTCCACTTCATGTTCTCCTGATATATTGGACAAAGCTGGCGAAAATTTTCAGAATGCACAAAATTGTGCTTTGTAACAGGAGAACATGCCGTCGAAAGAGATGGCACAAAATAACGTCTCCGGAGAGCAAATCAAATAGCGAGAAGCGCAGATGTTTCGACTGTTTAACGAAGAGATGCAGAATTTTCGAACGCGCGTTGAAAGGCCTGCGCCTCATATTTGCCACCCTAAGGCGATGCCTTTGATGCTAAATTTTTAGTATACCTCTTTCCACATCATGTTCTCCTGATATATTGGCCAAAATCAGGCGAAAATTTTCAGAATGCACAAAATTGGGTTTTGTAACAGGAGAACATGCCGTCGAAAGCGATGGCACAAAGTAACGTCTCCGGAAAGCAAATCAAAGAGCGAGAAGTGGCGCAGCTGTTTCGAGACAGTGACTGTTTAACGAACAGACGCATAATTTTCGAGCGCCTCTTGAAAGGCCTGCGCCTCTTATGTGCAACTTCAAGGCCATGCCTTAAATGCTGAAATTTAGTATACCTCTTTCCACTTCATGTTCTCCTGATATATTGGACAAAATCTGGCGAAAATTTTCAGAATGCACAAAATTGGGCTTTGTAACAGGAGAACATGCCGTCGAAAGAGATGGCACAAAATAACGTCTCCGGAGAGCAAATCAAATAGCGAGAAGCGCAGATGTTTCGACTGTTTAACGAAGAGATGCAGAATTTTCGAACGCGCGTTGAAAGGCCTGCGCCTCATATTTGCCACTCTAAGGCGATGCCTTTGATGCTAAATTTTTAGTATACCTCTATCCACATCATGTTCTCCTGATATATTGGCCAAAATCAGGCGAAAATTTTCAGAATGCACAAAATTGGGTTTTGTAACAGGAGAACATGCCGTCGAAAGCGATGGCACAAAGTAACGTCTCCGGAAAGCAAATCAAATAGCGAGAAGTGGCGCAGATGTTTGGAGACAGTGACTGTTTAACGAACAGACGCATAATTTTCGAGCGCCTCTTGAAAGGCCTGCGCCTCATATTTGCAACTTTAAGGCGATGCCTTTGATGCTGAATTTTTAGTATACCTCTTTCCACTTCATGTTCTCCTGATATATTGGCCAAAATCAGGCGAAAATTTTCAGAATGCACAAAATTGGGTTTTGTAACAGGAGAACATGCCGTCGCAAGCGATGGCACAAAGTAACGTCTCCGGAGAGCAAATCAAATAGCGAGAAGCGCAGATGTTTCGAGACCGTGACTGTTTAACGAACAGACGCATAATTTTCGATCGCCTCTTGAAAGGCCTGCGCCTCATATTTGCAACTTTAAGGCGATGCCTTTGATGCTAAATTTTTAGTATACCTCTTTCCACTTCATGTTCTCCTGATATATTGGCCAAAATCTGGCGAAAATTTTCAGAATGCACAAAATTGGGTTTTGTAAAAGGAGAACATGCCGTCGAAAGCGATGGCACAAAGTAACGTCTCCGGAAAGCAAATCAAAGAGCGAGAAGTGGCGCAGATGTTTGGAGACAGTGACTGTTTAACGAACAGACGCATAATTTTCGAGCGCCTCTTGAAAGGCCTGCGCCTCTTATTTGCAACTTCAAGGCCATGGCTTTGAAGCTGAAATTTAGTATACCTCTTTCCACTTCATGTTCTCCTGATATATTGGCCAAAATCAGGCGAAAATTTTCAGAATGCACAAAATTGGGTTTTGTAACAGGAGAACATGCCGTCGAAAGCGATGGCACAAAGTAACGTCTCCGGAAAGCAAATCAAAGAGCGAGAAGTGGCGCAGATGTTTCGAGACCGTGACTGTTTAACGAACAGACGCATAATTTTCGAGCGCCTCTTGAAAGGCCTGCGCCTCTTATTTGCAACTTTAAGGCCATGCCTTTGAAGCTGAAATTTAGTATACCTCTTTCCACTTCATGTTCTCCTGATATATTGGCCAAAATGAGGCGAAAATTTTCAGAATGCACAAAATTGGGTTTTGTAACAGGAGAACATGCCGTCGAAAGCGATGGCACAAAGTAACGTCTCCGGAAAGCAAATCAAAGAGCGAGAAGTGGCGCAGCTGTTTCGAGACAGTGACTGTTTAACGAAGAGACGCAGAATTTTCGAACGCCTCTTGAAAGGCCTGCGCCTCTTATGTGCAACTTCAAGGCCATGCCGTAAATGCTGAAATTTAGTATACCTCTTTCCACTTCATGTTCTCCTGATATATTGGACAAAATCTGGCGAAAATTTTCAGAATGCACAAAATTGGGCTTTGTAACAGGAGAACATGCCGTCGAAAGAGATGGCACAAAATAACGTCTCCGGAGAGCAAATCAAATAGCGAGAAGCGCAGATGTTTCGACTGTTTAACGAAGAGATGCAGAATTTTCGAACGCGCGTTGAAAGGCCTGCGCCTCATATTTGCCACTCTAAGGCGATGCCTTTGATGCTAAATTTTTAGTATACCTCTTTCCACATCATGTTCTCCTGATATATTGGCCAAAATCAGGCGAAAATTTTCAGAATGCACAAAATTGGGTTTTGTAACAGGAGAACATGCCGTCGAAAGCGATGGCACAAAGTAACGTCTCCGGAAAGCAAATCAAATAGCGAGAAGTGGCGCAGATGTTTGGAGACAGTGACTGTTTAACGAACAGACGCATAATTTTCGAGCGCCTCTTGAAAGGCCTGCGCCTCATATTTGCAACTTTAAGGCGATGCCTTTGATGCTGAATTTTTAGTATACCTCTTTCCACATCATGTTCTCCTGATATATTGGCCAAAATCAGGCAAAAATTTTCAGAATGCACAAAATTGGGTTTTGTAACAGGAGAACATGCCGTCGAAAGCGATGGCACAAAATAACGTGTCCGGAGAGCAAATCAAATAGCGAGAAGCGCAGATGTTTCGACTGTTTAACGAAGAGATGCAGAATTTTCGAACGCGCCTTGAAAGGCCTGCGCCTCATATTTGCAACTTTAAGGCGATGCCTTTGATGCTAAATTTTTAGTATACCTCTTTCCGCTTCATGTTCTCCTGATATATTGGCCAAAATCTGGCGAAAATTTTCAGAATGCACAAAATTGGGTTTTGTAACAGGAGAACATGCCGTCGAAAGAGATGGCACAAAGTAACGTCTCCGGAGAGCAAATCAAACAGCGAGAAGTGGCGCAGATGTTTCGAGACCGTGACTGTTTAACGAACAGACGCATAATTTTCGAGCGCCTCTTGAAAGGCCTGCGCCTCTTATTTGCAACTTTAAGGCCATGCCTTTGAAGCTGAAATTTAGTATACCTCTTTCCACTTCATGTTCTCCTGATATATTGGCCAAAATCAGGCGAAAATTTTCAGAATGCACAAAATTGGGTTTTGTAACAGGAGAACATGCCGTCGAAAGCGATGGCACAAAGTAACGTCTCCGGAAAGCAAATCAAAGAGCGAGAAGTGGCGCAGCTGTTTCGAGACAGTGACTGTTTAACGAAGAGACGCAGAATTTTCGAACGCCTCTTGAAAGGCCTGCGCCTCTTATGTGCAACTTCAAGGCCATGCCGTAAATGCTGAAATTTAGTATACCTCTTTCCACTTCATGTTCTCCTGATATATTGGACAAAATCTGGCGAAAATTTTCAGAATGCACAAAATTGGGCTTTGTAACAGGAGAACATGCCGTCGAAAGAGATGGCACAAAATAACGTCTCCGGAGAGCAAATCAAATAGCGAGAAGCGCAGATGTTTCGACTGTTTAACGAAGAGATGCAGAATTTTCGAACGCGCGTTGAAAGGCCTGCGCCTCATATTTGCCACTCTAAGGCGATGCCTTTGATGCTAAATTTTTAGTATACCTCTTTCCACATCATGTTCTCCTGATATATTGGCCAAAATCAGGCGAAAATTTTCAGAATGCACAAAATTGGGTTTTGTAACAGGAGAACATGCCGTCGAAAGCGATGGCACAAAGTAACGTCTCCGGAAAGCAAATCAAATAGCGAGAAGTGGCGCAGATGTTTGGAGACAGTGACTGTTTAACGAACAGACGCATAATTTTCGAGCGCCTCTTGAAAGGCCTGCGCCTCATATTTGCAACTTTAAGGCGATGCCTTTGATGCTGAATTTTTAGTATACCTCTTTCCACTTCATGTTCTCCTGATATATTGGCCAAAATCAGGCGAAAATTTTCAGAATGCACAAAATTGGGTTTTGTAACAGGAGAACATGCCGTCGCAAGCGATGGCACAAAGTAACGTCTCCGGAGAGCAAATCAAATAGCGAGAAGCGCAGATGTTTCGAGACCGTGACTGTTTAACGAACAGACGCATAATTTTCGATCGCCTCTTGAAAGGCCTGCGCCTCATATTTGCAACTTTAAGGCGATGCCTTTGATGCTAAATTTTTAGTATACCTCTTTCCACTTCATGTTCTCCTGATATATTGGCCAAAATCTGGCGAAAATTTTCAGAATGCACAAAATTGGGTTTTGTAAAAGGAGAACATGCCGTCGAAAGCGATGGCACAAAGTAACGTCTCCGGAAAGCAAATCAAAGAGCGAGAAGTGGCGCAGATGTTTGGAGACAGTGACTGTTTAACGAACAGACGCATAATTTTCGAGCGCCTCTTGAAAGGCCTGCGCCTCTTATTTGCAACTTCAAGGCCATGGCTTTGAAGCTGAAATTTAGTATACCTCTTTCCACTTCATGTTCTCCTGATATATTGGCCAAAATCAGGCGAAAATTTTCAGAATGCACAAAATTGGGTTTTGTAACAGGAGAACATGCCGTCGAAAGCGATGGCACAAAATAACGTGTCCGGAGAGCAAATCAAATAGCGAGAAGCGCAGATGTTTCGACTGTTTAACGAAGAGATGCAGAATTTTCGAACGCGCCTTGAAAGGCCTGCGCCTCATATTTGCAACTTTAAGGCGATGCCTTTGATGCTAAATTTTTAGTATACCTCTTTCCGCTTCATGTTCTCCTGATATATTAGCCAAAATCTGGCGAAAATTTTCAGAATGCACAAAATTGGGTTTTGTAACAGGAGAACATGCCGTCGAAAGAGATGGCACAAAGTAACGTCTCCGGAGAGCAAATCAAACAGCGAGAAGTGGCGCAGATGTTTGGAGACAGTGACTGTTTAACGAACAGACGCATAATTTTCGAGCGCCTCTTGAAAGGCCTGCGCCTCTTATTTGCAACTTTAAGGCCATGCCTTTGAAGCTGAAATTTAGTATACCTCTTTCCACTTCATGTTCTCCTGATATATTGGCCAAAATCAGGCGAAAATTTTCAGAATGCACAAAATTGGGTTTTGTAACAGGAGAACATGCCGTCGAAAGCGATGGCACAAAGTAACGTCTCCGGAAAGCAAATCAAAGAGCGAGAAGTGGCGCAGCTGTTTCGAGACAGTGACTGTTTAACGAAGAGACGCAGAATTTTCGAACGCCTCTTGAAAGGCCTGCGCCTCTTATGTGCAACTTCAAGGCCATGCCGTAAATGCTGAAATTTAGTATACCTCTTTCCACTTCATGTTCTCCTGATATATTGGACAAAATCTGGCGAAAATTTTCAGAATGCACAAAATTGGGCTTTGTAACAGGAGAACATGCCGTCGAAAGAGATGGCACAAAATAACGTCTCCGGAGAGCAAATCAAATAGCGAGAAGCGCAGATGTTTCGACTGTTTAACGAAGAGATGCAGAATTTTCGAACGCGCGTTGAAAGGCCTGCGCCTCATATTTGCCACTCTAAGGCGATGCCTTTGATGCTAAATTTTTAGTATACCTCTTTCCACATCATGTTCTCTTGATATATTGGCCAAAATCAGGCGAAAATTTTCAGAATGCACAAAATTGGGTTATGTAACAGGAGAACATGCCGTCGAAAGCGATGGCACAAAGTAACGTCTCCGGAAAGCAAATCAAATAGCGAGAAGTGGCGCAGATGTTTGGAGACAGTGACTGTTTAACGAACAGACGCATAATTTTCGAGCGCCTCTTGAAAGGCCTGCGCCTCATATTTGCAACTTTAAGGCGATGCCTTTGATGCTGAATTTTTAGTATACCTCTTTCCACTTCATGTTCTCCTGATATATTGGCCAAAATCAGGCGAAAATTTTCAGAATGCACAAAATTGGGTTTTGTAACAGGAGAACATGCCGTCGAAAGCGATGGCACAAAGTAACGTCTCCGGAAAGCAAATCAAATAGCGAGAAGTGGCGCAGATGTTTGGAGACAGTGACTGTTTAACGAACAGACGCATAATTTTCGAGCGCCTCTTGAAAGGCCTGCGCCTCATATTTGCAACTTTAAGGCGATGCCTTTGATGCTGAATTTTTAGTATACCTCTTTCCACTTCATGTTCTCCTGATATATTGGCCAAAATCAGGCGAAAATTTTCAGAATGCACAAAATTGGGTTTTGTAACAGGAGAACATGCCGTCGAAAGCGATGGCACAAAGTAACGTCTCCGGAGAGCAAATCAAATAGCGAGAAGCGCAGATGTTTCGAGACCGTGACTGTTTAACGAACAGACGCATAATTTTCGAGCTCCTCTTGAAAGGCCTGCGCCTCATATTTGCAACTTTAAGGCGATGCCTTTGATGCTAAATTTTTAGTATACCTCTTTCCACTTCATGTTCTCCTGATATATTGGCCAAAATCTGGCGAAAATTTTCAGAATGCACAAAATTGGGTTTTGTAAAAGGAGAACATGCCGTCGAAAGCGATGGCACAAAGTAACGTCTCCGGAAAGCAAATCAAAGAGCGAGAAGTGGCGCAGATGTTTGGAGACAGTGACTGTTTAACGAACAGACGCATAATTTTCGAGCGCCTCTTGAAAGGCCTGCGCCTCTTATTTGCAACTTCAAGGCCATGGCTTTGAAGCTGAAATTTAGTATACCTCTTTCCACTTCATGTTCTCCTGATATATTGGCCAAAATCAGGCGAAAATTTTCAGAATGCACAAAATTGGGTTTTGTAACAGGAGAACATGCCGTCGAAAGCGATGGCACAAAATAACGTGTCCGGAGAGCAAATCAAATAGCGAGAAGCGCAGATGTTTCGACTGTTTAACGAAGAGATGCAGAATTTTCGAACGCGCCTTGAAAGGCCTGCGCCTCATATTTGCAACTTTAAGGCGATGCCTTTGATGCTAAATTTTTAGTATACCTCTTTCCGCTTCATGTTCTCCTGATATATTAGCCAAAATCTGGCGAAAATTTTCAGAATGCACAAAATTGGGTTTTGTAACAGGAGAACATGCCGTCGAAAGAGATGGCACAAAGTAACGTCTCCGGAGAGCAAATCAAACAGCGAGAAGTGGCGCAGATGTTTGGAGACAGTGACTGTTTAACGAACAGACGCAGAATTTTCGAACGTGCCTTGAAAGGCCTGCACCCCTTATTTGCAACTTTAAGGCGATGCCTTGAATGCTGAAATTTAGTATACCTCTTTCCACTTCATGTTCTCCTGATATATTGGCCAAAATCTGGCGAAAATTTTCAGAATGCACAAAATTGGGTTTTGTAAAAGGAGAACATGCCGTCGAAAGCGATGGCACAAAGTAACGTCTCCGGAAAGCAAATCAAAGAGCGAGAAGTGGCGCAGATGTTTCGAGACCGTGACTGTTTAACGAACAGACGCATAATTTTCGAGCGCCTCTTGAAAGGCCTGCGCCTCTTATTTGCAACTTTAAGGCCATGCCTTTGAAGCTGAAATTTAGTATACCTCTTTCCACTTCATGTTCTCCTGATATATTGGCCAAAATCAGGCGAAAATTTTCAGAATGCACAAAATTGGGTTTTGTAACAGGAGAACATGCCGTCGAAAGCGATGGCACAAAGTAACGTCTCCGGAAAGCAAATCAAAGAGCGAGAAGTGGCGCAGCTGTTTCGAGACAGTGACTGTTTAACGAAGAGACGCAGAATTTTCGAACGCCTCTTGAAAGGCCTGCGCCTCTTATGTGCAACTTCAAGGCCATGCCGTAAATGCTGAAATTTAGTATACCTCTTTCCACTTCATGTTCTCCTGATATATTGGACAAAATCTGGCGAAAATTTTCAGAATGCACAAAATTGGGCTTTGTAACAGGAGAACATGCCGTCGAAAGAGATGGCACAAAATAACGTCTCCGGAGAGCAAATCAAATAGCGAGAAGCGCAGATGTTTCGACTGTTTAACGAAGAGATGCAGAATTTTCGAACGCGCGTTGAAAGGCCTGCGCCTCGTATTTGCCACTCTAAGGCGATGCCTTTGATGCTAAATTTTTAGTATACCTCTTTCCACATCATGTTCTCCTGATATATTGGCCAAAATCAGGCGAAAATTTTCAGAATGCACAAAATTGGGTTTTGTAACAGGAGAACATGCCGTCGAAAGCGATGGCACAAAGTAACGTCTCCGGAAAGCAAATCAAATAGCGAGAAGTGGCGCAGATGTTTGGAGACAGTGACTGTTTAACGAACAGACGCATAATTTTCGAGCGCCTCTTGAAAGGCCTGCGCCTCATATTTGCAACTTTAAGGCGATGCCTTTGATGCTGAATTTTTAGTATACCTCTTTCCACTTCATGTTCTCCTGATATATTGGCCAAAATCAGGCGAAAATTTTCAGAATGCACAAAATTGGGTTTTGTAACAGGAGAACATGCCGTCGCAAGCGATGGCACAAAGTAACGTCTCCGGAGAGCAAATCAAATAGCGAGAAGCGCAGATGTTTCGAGACCGTGACTGTTTAACGAACAGACGCATAATTTTCGAGCGCCTCTTGAAAGGCCTGCGCCTCATATTTGCAACTTTAAGGCGATGCCTTTGATGCTAAATTTTTAGTATACCTCTTTCCACTTCATGTTCTCCTGATATATTGGCCAAAATCTGGCGAAAATTTTCAGAATGCACAAAATTGGGTTTTGTAAAAGGAGAACATGCCGTCGAAAGCGATGGCACAAAGTAACGTCTCCGGAAAGCAAATCAAAGAGCGAGAAGTGGCGCAGATGTTTGGAGACAGTGACTGTTTAACGAACAGACGCATAATTTTCGAGCGCCTCTTGAAAGGCCTGCGCCTCTTATTTGCAACTTCAAGGCCATGGCTTTGAAGCTGAAATTTAGTATACCTCTTTCCACTTCATGTTCTCCTGATATATTGGCCAAAATCAGGCGAAAATTTTCAGAATGCACAAAATTGGGTTTTGTAACAGGAGAACATGTCGTCGAAAGCGATGGCACAAAATAACGTGTCCGGAGAGCAAATCAAATAGCGAGAAGCGCAGATGTTTCGACTGTTTAACGAAGAGATGCAGAATTTTCGAACGCGCCTTGAAAGGCCTGCGCCTCATATTTGCAACTTTAAGGCGATGCCTTTGATGCTAAATTTTTAGTATACCTCTTTCCGCTTCATGTTCTCCTGATATATTGGCCAAAATCTGGCGAAAATTTTCAGAATGCACAAAATTGGGTTTTGTAACAGGAGAACATGCCGTCGAAAGAGATGGCACAAAGTAACGTCTCCGGAGAGCAAATCAAACAGCGAGAAGTGGCGCAGATGTTTGGAGACAGTGACTGTTTAACGAAGAGACACAGAATTTTCGAACGCCTCTTGAAAGGCCTGCGCCTCATATTTGCAACTTTAAGGCGATGCCTTTGATGCTGAATTTTTAGTATACCTCTTTCCACTTCATGTTCTCCTGATATATTGGCCAAAATCAGGCGAAAATTTTCAGAATGCACAAAATTGGGTTTTGTAACAGGAGAACATGCCGTCGCAAGCGATGGCACAAAGTAACGTCTCCGGAGAGCAAATCAAATAGCGAGAAGCGCAGATGTTTCGAGACCGTGACTGTTTAACGAACAGACGCATAATTTTCGAGCGCCTCTTGAAAGGCCTGCGCCTCATATTTGCAACTTTAAGGCGATGCCTTTGATGCTAAATTTTTAGTATACCTCTTTCCACTTCATGTTCTCCTGATATATTGGCCAAAATCTGGCGAAAATTTTCAGAATGCACAAAATTGGGTTTTGTAAAAGGAGAACATGCCGTCGAAAGCGATGGCACAAAGTAACGTCTCCGGAAAGCAAATCAAAGAGCGAGAAGTGGCGCAGATGTTTGGAGACAGTGACTGTTTAACGAACAGACGCATAATTTTCGAGCGCCTCTTGAAAGGCCTGCGCCTCTTATTTGCAACTTCAAGGCCATGGCTTTGAAGCTGAAATTTAGTATACCTCTTTCCACTTCATGTTCTCCTGATATATTGGCCAAAATCAGGCGAAAATTTTCAGAATGCACAAAATTGGGTTTTGTAACAGGAGAACATGTCGTCGAAAGCGATGGCACAAAATAACGTGTCCGGAGAGCAAATCAAATAGCGAGAAGCGCAGATGTTTCGACTGTTTAACGAAGAGATGCAGAATTTTCGAACGCGCCTTGAAAGGCCTGCGCCTCATATTTGCAACTTTAAGGCGATGCCTTTGATGCCAAATTTTTAGTATACCTCTTTCCGCTTCATGTTCTCCTGATATATTGGCCAAAATCTGGCGAAAATTTTCAGAATGCACAAAATTGGGTTTTGTAACAGGAGAACATGCCGTCGAAAGAGATGGCACAAAGTAACGTCTCCGGAGAGCAAATCAAACAGCGAGAAGTGGCGCAGATGTTTGGAGACAGTGACTGTTTAACGAAGAGACACAGAATTTTCGAACGCCTCTTGAAAGGCCTGCGCCTCTTATGTGCAACTTCAAGGCCATGCCGTAAATGCTGAAATTTAATATACCTCTTTCCACTTCATGTTCTCCTGATATATTGGACAAAATCTGGCGAAAATTTTCAGAATGCACAAAATTGGGCTTTGTAACAGGAGAACATGCCGTCGAAAGAGATGGCACAAAATAACGTCTCCGGAGAGCAAATCAAATAGCGAGAAGCGCAGATGTTTCGACTGTTTAACGAAGAGATGCAGAATTTTCGAACGCGCGTTGCAAGGCCTGCGCCTCATATTTGCCACTCTAAGGCGATGCCTTTGATGCTAAATTTTTAGTATACCTCTTTCCACATCATGTTCTCCTGATATATTGGCCAAAATCAGGCGAAAATTTTCAGAATGCACAAAATTGGGTTTTGTAACAGGAGAACATGCCGTCGAAAGCGATGGCACAAAGTAACGTCTCCGGAAAGCAAATCAAATAGCGAGAAGTGGCGCAGATGTTTGGAGACAGTGACTGTTTAACGAACAGACGCATAATTTTCGAGCGCCTCTTGAAAGGCCTGCGCCTCATATTTGCAACTTTAAGGCGATGCCTTTGATGCTGAATTTTTAGTATACCTCTTTCCACTTCATGTTCTCCTGATATATTGGCCAAAATCAGGCGAAAATTTTCAGAATGCACAAAATTGGGTTTTGTAACAGGAGAACATGCCGTCGCAAGCGATGGCACAAAGTAACGTCTCCGGAGAGCAAATCAAATAGCGAGAAGCGCAGATGTTTCGAGACCGTGACTGTTTAACGAACAGACGCATAATTTTCGAGCACCTCTTGAAAGGCCTGCGCCTCATATTTGCAACTTTAAGGCGATGCCTTTGATGCTAAATTTTTAGTATACCTCTTTCCACTTCATGTTCTCCTGATATATTGGCCAAAATCTGGCGAAAATTTTCAGAATGCACAAAATTGGGTTTTGTAACAGGAGAACATGCCGTCGCAAGCGATGGCACAAAGTAACGTCTCCGGAGAGCAAATCAAATAGCGAGAAGCGCAGATGTTTCGAGACCGTGACTGTTTAACGAACAGACGCATAATTTTCGAGCGCCTCTTGAAAGGCCTGCGCCTCATATTTGCAACTTTAAGGCGATGCCTTTGATGCTAAATTTTTAGTATACCTCTTTCCACTTCATGTTCTCCTGATATATTGGCCAAAATCTGGCGAAAATTTTCAGAATGCACAAAATTGGGTTTTGTAAAAGGAGAACATGCCGTCGAAAGCGATGGCACAAAGTAACGTCTCCGGAAAGCAAATCAAAGAGCGAGAAGTGGCGCAGATGTTTGGAGACAGTGACTGTTTAACGAACAGACGCATAATTTTCGAGCGCCTCTTGAAAGGCCTGCGCCTCTTATTTGCAACTTCAAGGCCATGGCTTTGAAGCTGAAATTTAGTATACCTCTTTCCACTTCATGTTCTCCTGATATATTGGCCAAAATCAGGCGAAAATTTTCAGAATGCACAAAATTGGGTTTTGTAACAGGAGAACATGTCGTCGAAAGCGATGGCACAAAATAACGTGTCCGGAGAGCAAATCAAATAGCGAGAAGCGCAGATGTTTCGACTGTTTAACGAAGAGATGCAGAATTTTCGAACGCGCCTTGAAAGGCCTGCGCCTCATATTTGCAACTTTAAGGCGATGCCTTTGATGCTAAATTTTTAGTATACCTCTTTCCGCTTCATGTTCTCCTGATATATTGGCCAAAATCTGGCGAAAATTTTCAGAATGCACAAAATTGGGTTTTGTAACAGGAGAACATGCCGTCGAAAGAGATGGCACAAAGTAACGTCTCCGGAGAGCAAATCAAACAGCGAGAAGTGGCGCAGATGTTTGGAGACAGTGACTGTTTAACGAAGAGACACAGAATTTTCGAACGCCTCTTGAAAGGCCTGCGCCTCTTATGTGCAACTTCAAGGCCATGCCGTAAATGCTGAAATTTAATATACCTCTTTCCACTTCATGTTCTCCTGATATATTGGACAAAATCTGGCGAAAATTTTCAGAATGCACAAAATTGGGCTTTGTAACAGGAGAACATGCCGTCGAAAGAGATGGCACAAAATAACGTCTCCGGAGAGCAAATCAAATAGCGAGAAGCGCAGATGTTTCGACTGTTTAACGAAGAGATGCAGAATTTTCGAACGCGCGTTGAAAGGCCTGCGCCTCATATTTGCCACTCTAAGGCGATGCCTTTGATGCTAAATTTTTAGTATACCTCTTTCCACATCATGTTCTCCTGATATATTGGCCAAAATCAGGCGAAAATTTTCAGAATGCACAAAATTGGGTTTTGTAACAGGAGAACATGCCGTCGAAAGCGATGGCACAAAGTAACGTCTCCGGAAAGCAAATCAAATAGCGAGAAGTGGCGCAGATGTTTGGAGACAGTGACTGTTTAACGAACAGACGCATAATTTTCGAGCGCCTCTTGAAAGGCCTGCGCCTCATATTTGCAACTTTAAGGCGATGCCTTTGATGCTGAATTTTTAGTATACCTCTTTCCACTTCATGTTCTCCTGATATATTGGCCAAAATCAGGCGAAAATTTTCAGAATGCACAAAATTGGGTTTTGTAACAGGAGAACATGCCGTCGCAAGCGATGGCACAAAGTAACGTCTCCGGAGAGCAAATCAAATAGCGAGAAGCGCAGATGTTTCGAGACCGTGACTGTTTAACGAACAGACGCATAATTTTCGAGCGCCTCTTGAAAGGCCTGCGCCTCATATTTGCAACTTTAAGGCGATGCCTTTGATGCTAAATTTTTAGTATACCTCTTTCCACTTCATGTTCTCCTGATATATTGGCCAAAATCTGGCGAAAATTTTCAGAATGCACAAAATTGGGTTTTGTAACAGGAGAACATGCCGTCGCAAGCGATGGCACAAAGTAACGTCTCCGGAGAGCAAATCAAATAGCGAGAAGCGCAGATGTTTCGAGACCGTGACTGTTTAACGAACAGACGCATAATTTTCGAGCGCCTCTTGAAAGGCCTGCGCCTCATATTTGCAACTTTAAGGCGATGCCTTTGATGCTAAATTTTTAGTATACCTCTTTCCACTTCATGTTCTCCTGATATATTGGCCAAAATCTGGCGAAAATTTTCAGAATGCACAAAATTGGGTTTTGTAAAAGGAGAACATGCCGTCGAAAGCGATGGCACAAAGTAACGTCTCCGGAAAGCAAATCAAAGAGCGAGAAGTGGCGCAGATGTTTGGAGACAGTGACTGTTTAACGAACAGACGCATAATTTTCGAGCGCCTCTTGAAAGGCCTGCGCCTCTTATTTGCAACTTCAAGGCCATGGCTTTGAAGCTGAAATTTAGTATACCTCTTTCCACTTCATGTTCTCCTGATATATTGGCCAAAATCAGGCGAAAATTTTCAGAATGCACAAAATTGGGTTTTGTAACAGGAGAACATGTCGTCGAAAGCGATGGCACAAAATAACGTGTCCGGAGAGCAAATCAAATAGCGAGAAGCGCAGATGTTTCGACTGTTTAACGAAGAGATGCAGAATTTTCGAACGCGCCTTGAAAGGCCTGCGCCTCATATTTGCAACTTTAAGGCGATGCCTTTGATGCTAAATTTTTAGTATACCTCTTTCCGCTTCATGTTCTCCTGATATATTGGCCAAAATCTGGCGAAAATTTTCAGAATGCACAAAATTGGGTTTTGTAACAGGAGAACATGCCGTCGAAAGAGATGGCACAAAGTAACGTCTCCGGAGAGCAAATCAAACAGCGAGAAGTGGCGCAGATGTTTGGAGACAGTGACTGTTTAACGAACAGACGCAGAATTTTCGAACGTGCCTTGAAAGGCCTGCACCCCTTATTTGCAACTTTAAGGCGATGCCTTAAATGCTGAAATTGAGTATACCTCTTTCCACTTCATGTTCTCCTGATATATTGGCCAAAATCTGGCGAAAATTTTCAGAATGCACAAAATTGGGTTTTGTAAAAGGAGAACATGCCGTCGAAAGCGATGGCACAAAGTAACGTCTCCGGAAAGCAAATCAAAGAGCGAGAAGTGGCGCAGATGTTTCGAGACCGTGACTGTTTAACGAACAGACGCATAATTTTCGAGCGCCTCTTGAAAGGCCTGCGCCTCTTATTTGCAACTTTAAGGCCATGCCTTTGAAGCTGAAATTTAGTATACCTCTTTCCACTTCATGTTCTCCTGATATATTGGCCAAAATCAGGCGAAAATTTTCAGAATGCACAAAATTGGGTTTTGTAACAGGAGAACATGCCGTCGAAAGCGATGGCACAAAGTAACGTCTCCGGAAAGCAAATCAAAGAGCGAGAAGTGGCGCAGCGGTTTCGAGACAGTGACTGTTTAACGAACAGACGCATAATTTTCGAGCGCCTCTTGAAAGGCCTGCGCCTCTTATGTGCAACTTCAAGGCCATGCCGTAAATGCTGAAATTTAGTATACCTCTTTCCACTTCATGTTCTCCTGATATATTGGACAAAATCTGGCGAAAATTTTCAGAATGCACAAAATTGGGCTTTGTAACAGGAGCACATGCCGTCGAAAGAGATGGCACAAAATAACGTCTCCGGAGAGCAAATCAAATAGCGAGAAGCGCAGATGTTTCGACTGTTTAACGAAGAGATGCAGAATTTTCGAACGCGCGTTGAAAGGCCTGCGCCTCATATTTGCCACTCTAAGGCGATGCCTTTGATGCTAAATTTTTAGTATACCTCTTTCCACATCATGTTCTCCTGATATATTGGCCAAAATCAGGCGAAAATTTTCAGACTGCACAAAATTGGGTTTTGTAACAGGAGAACATGCCGTCGAAAGCGATGGCACAAAGTAACGTCTCCGGAAAGCAAATCAAATAGCGAGAAGTGGCACAGATGTTTGGAGACAGTGACTGTTTAACGAACAGACGCAGAATTTTCGAACGTGCCTTGAAAGGCCTGCACCCCTTATTTGCAACTTTAAGGCGATGCCTTGAATGCTGAAATTTAGTATACCTCTTTCCACTTCATGTTCTCCTGATATATTGGCCAAAATCTGGCGAAAATTTTCAGAATGCACAAAATTGGGTTTTGTAAAAGGAGAACATGCCGTCGAAAGCGATGGCACAAAGTAACGTCTCCGGAAAGCAAATCAAAGAGCGAGAAGTGGCGCAGATGTTTCGAGACCGTGACTGTTTAACGAACAGACGCATAATTTTCGAGCGCCTCTTGAAAGGCCTGCGCCTCTTATTTGCAACTTTAAGGCCATGCCTTTGAAGCTGAAATTTAGTATACCTCTTTCCACTTCATGTTCTCCTGATATATTGGCCAAAATCAGGCGAAAATTTTCAGACTGCACAAAATTGGGTTTTGTAACAGGAGAACATGCCGTCGAAAGCGATGGCACAAAGTAACGTCTCCGGAAAGCAAATCAAAGAGCGAGAAGTGGCGCAGCTGTTTCGAGACAGTGACTGTTTAACGAAGAGACGCAGAATTTTCGAACGCCTCTTGAAAGGCCTGCGCCTCTTATGTGCAACTTCAAGGCCATGCCGTAAATGCTGAAATTTAGTATACCTCTTTCCACTTCATGTTCTCCTGATATATTGGACAAAATCTGGCGAAAATTTTCAGAATGCACAAAATTGGGCTTTGTAACAGGAGAACATGCCGTCGAAAGAGATGGCACAAAATAACGTCTCCGGAGAGCAAATCAAATAGCGAGAAGCGCAGATGTTTCGACTGTTTAACGAAGAGATGCAGAATTTTCGAACGCGCGTTGAAAGGCCTGCGCCTCATATTTGCCACTCTAAGGCGATGCCTTTGATGCTAAATTTTTAGTATACCTCTTTCCACATCATGTTCTCTTGATATATTGGCCAAAATCAGGCGAAAATTTTCAGAATGCACAAAATTGGGTTATGTAACAGGAGAACATGCCGTCGAAAGCGATGGCACAAAGTAACGTCTCCGGAAAGCAAATCAAATAGCGAGAAGTGGCGCAGATGTTTGGAGACAGTGACTGTTTAACGAACAGACGCATAATTTTCGAGCGCCTCTTGAAAGGCCTGCGCCTCATATTTGCAACTTTAAGGCGATGCCTTTGATGCTGAATTTTTAGTATACCTCTTTCCACTTCATATTCTCCTGATATATTGGCCAAAATCAGGCGAAAATTTTCAGAATGCACAAAATTGGGTTTTGTAACAGGAGAACATGCCGTCGAAAGCGATGGCACAAAGTAACGTCTCCGGAAAGCAAATCAAATAGCGAGAAGTGGCGCAGATGTTTGGAGACAGTGACTGTTTAACGAACAGACGCATAATTTTCGAGCGCCTCTTGAAAGGCCTGCGCCTCATATTTGCAACTTTAAGGCGATGCCTTTGATGCTGAATTTTTAGTATACCTCTTTCCACTTCATGTTCTCCTGATATATTGGCCAAAATCTGGCGAAAATTTTCAGAATGCACAAAATTGGGTTTTGTAAAAGGAGAACATGCCGTCGAAAGCGATGGCACAAAGTAACGTCTCCGGAAAGCAAATCAAAGAGCGAGAAGTGGCGCAGCTGTTTCGAGACAGTGACTGTTTAACGAAGAGACGCAGAATTTTCGAACGCCTCTTGAAAGGCCTGCGCCTCTTATGTGCAACTTCAAGGCCATGCCGTAAATGCTGAAATTTAGTATACCTCTTTCCACTTCATGTTCTCCTGATATATTGGACAAAATCTGGCGAAAATTTTCAGAATGCACAAAATTGGGCTTTGTAACAGGAGAACATGCCGTCGAAAGAGATGGCACAAAATAACGTCTCCGGAGAGCAAATCAAATAGCGAGAAGCGCAGATGTTTCGACTGTTTAACGAAGAGATGCAGAATTTTCGAACGCGCGTTGAAAGGCCTGCGCCTCGTATTTGCCACTCTAAGGCGATGCCTTTGATGCTAAATTTTTAGTATACCTCTTTCCACATCATGTTCTCCTGATATATTGGCCAAAATCAGGCGAAAATTTTCAGAATGCACAAAATTGGGTTTTGTAACAGGAGAACATGCCGTCGAAAGCGATGGCACAAAGTAACGTCTCCGGAAAGCAAATCAAATAGCGAGAAGTGGCACAGATGTTTGGAGACAGTGACTGTTTAACGAACAGACGCAGAATTTTCGAACGTGCCTTGAAAGGCCTGCACCCCTTATTTGCAACTTTAAGGCGATGCCTTGAATGCTGAAATTTAGTATACCTCTTTCCACTTCATGTTCTCCTGATATATTGGCCAAAATCTGGCGAAAATTTTCAGAATGCACAAAATTGGGTTTTGTAAAAGGAGAACATGCCGTCGAAAGCGATGGCACAAAGTAACGTCTCCGGAAAGCAAATCAAAGAGCGAGAAGTGGCGCAGATGTTTCGAGACCGTGACTGTTTAACGAACAGACGCATAATTTTCGAGCGCCTCTTGAAAGGCCTGCGCCTCTTATTTGCAACTTTAAGGCCATGCCTTTGAAGCTGAAATTTAGTATACCTCTTTCCACTTCATGTTCTCCTGATATATTGGCCAAAATCAGGCGAAAATTTTCAGACTGCACAAAATTGGGTTTTGTAACAGGAGAACATGCCGTCGAAAGCGATGGCACAAAGTAACGTCTCCGGAAAGCAAATCAAAGAGCGAGAAGTGGCGCAGCTGTTTCGAGACAGTGACTGTTTAACGAAGAGACGCAGAATTTTCGAACGCCTCTTGAAAGGCCTGCGCCTCTTATGTGCAACTTCAAGGCCATGCCGTAAATGCTGAAATTTAGTATACCTCTTTCCACTTCATGTTCTCCTGATATATTGGACAAAATCTGGCGAAAATTTTCAGAATGCACAAAATTGGGCTTTGTAACAGGAGAACATGCCGTCGAAAGAGATGGCACAAAATAACGTCTCCGGAGAGCAAATCAAATAGCGAGAAGCGCAGATGTTTCGACTGTTTAACGAAGAGATGCAGAATTTTCGAACGCGCGTTGAAAGGCCTGCGCCTCATATTTGCCACTCTAAGGCGATGCCTTTGATGCTAAATTTTTAGTATACCTCTTTCCACATCATGTTCTCTTGATATATTGGCCAAAATCAGGCGAAAATTTTCAGAATGCACAAAATTGGGTTATGTAACAGGAGAACATGCCGTCGAAAGCGATGGCACAAAGTAACGTCTCCGGAAAGCAAATCAAATAGCGAGAAGTGGCGCAGATGTTTGGAGACAGTGACTGTTTAACGAACAGACGCATAATTTTCGAGCGCCTCTTGAAAGGCCTGCGCCTCATATTTGCAACTTTAAGGCGATGCCTTTGATGCTGAATTTTTAGTATACCTCTTTCCACTTCATGTTCTCCTGATATATTGGCCAAAATCAGGCGAAAATTTTCAGAATGCACAAAATTGGGTTTTGTAACAGGAGAACATGCCGTCGAAAGCGATGGCACAAAGTAACGTCTCCGGAAAGCAAATCAAATAGCGAGAAGTGGCGCAGATGTTTGGAGACAGTGACTGTTTAACGAACAGACGCATAATTTTCGAGCGCCTCTTGAAAGGCCTGCGCCTCATATTTGCAACTTTAAGGCGATGCCTTTGATGCTGAATTTTTAGTATACCTCTTTCCACTTCATGTTCTCCTGATATATTGGCCAAAATCAGGCGAAAATTTTCAGAATGCACAAAATTGGGTTTTGTAACAGGAGAACATGCCGTCGAAAGCGATGGCACAAAGTAACGTCTCCGGAGAGCAAATCAAATAGCGAGAAGCGCAGATGTTTCGAGACCGTGACTGTTTAACGAACAGACGCATAATTTTCGAGCTCCTCTTGAAAGGCCTGCGCCTCATATTTGCAACTTTAAGGCGATGCCTTTGATGCTAAATTTTTAGTATACCTCTTTCCACTTCATGTTCTCCTGATATATTGGCCAAAATCTGGCGAAAATTTTCAGAATGCACAAAATTGGGTTTTGTAAAAGGAGAACATGCCGTCGAAAGCGATGGCACAAAGTAACGTCTCCGGAAAGCAAATCAAAGAGCGAGAAGTGGCGCAGATGTTTGGAGACAGTGACTGTTTAACGAACAGACGCATAATTTTCGAGCGCCTCTTGAAAGGCCTGCGCCTCTTATTTGCAACTTCAAGGCCATGGCTTTGAAGCTGAAATTTAGTATACCTCTTTCCACTTCATGTTCTCCTGATATATTGGCCAAAATCAGGCGAAAATTTTCAGAATGCACAAAATTGGGTTTTGTAACAGGAGAACATGCCGTCGAAAGCGATGGCACAAAATAACGTGTCCGGAGAGCAAATCAAATAGCGAGAAGCGCAGATGTTTCGACTGTTTAACGAAGAGATGCAGAATTTTCGAACGCGCCTTGAAAGGCCTGCGCCTCATATTTGCAACTTTAAGGCGATGCCTTTGATGCTAAATTTTTAGTATACCTCTTTCCGCTTCATGTTCTCCTGATATATTAGCCAAAATCTGGCGAAAATTTTCAGAATGCACAAAATTGGGTTTTGTAACAGGAGAACATGCCGTCGAAAGAGATGGCACAAAGTAACGTCTCCGGAGAGCAAATCAAACAGCGAGAAGTGGCGCAGATGTTTGGAGACAGTGACTGTTTAACGAACAGACGCAGAATTTTCGAACGTGCCTTGAAAGGCCTGCACCCCTTATTTGCAACTTTAAGGCGATGCCTTGAATGCTGAAATTTAGTATACCTCTTTCCACTTCATGTTCTCCTGATATATTGGCCAAAATCTGGCGAAAATTTTCAGAATGCACAAAATTGGGTTTTGTAAAAGGAGAACATGCCGTCGAAAGCGATGGCACAAAGTAACGTCTCCGGAAAGCAAATCAAAGAGCGAGAAGTGGCGCAGATGTTTCGAGACCGTGACTGTTTAACGAACAGACGCATAATTTTCGAGCGCCTCTTGAAAGGCCTGCGCCTCTTATTTGCAACTTTAAGGCCATGCCTTTGAAGCTGAAATTTAGTATACCTCTTTCCACTTCATGTTCTCCTGATATATTGGCCAAAATCAGGCGAAAATTTTCAGAATGCACAAAATTGGGTTTTGTAACAGGAGAACATGCCGTCGAAAGCGATGGCACAAAGTAACGTCTCCGGAAAGCAAATCAAAGAGCGAGAAGTGGCGCAGCTGTTTCGAGACAGTGACTGTTTAACGAAGAGACGCAGAATTTTCGAACGCCTCTTGAAAGGCCTGCGCCTCTTATGTGCAACTTCAAGGCCATGCCGTAAATGCTGAAATTTAGTATACCTCTTTCCTCTTCATGTTCTCCTGATATATTGGACAAAATCTGGCGAAAATTTTCAGAATGCACAAAATTGGGCTTTGTAACAGGAGAACATGCCGTCGAAAGAGATGGCACAAAATAACGTCTCCGGAGAGCAAATCAAATAGCGAGAAGCGCAGATGTTTCGACTGTTTAACGAAGAGATGCAGAATTTTCGAACGCGCGTTGAAAGGCCTGCGCCTCGTATTTGCCACTCTAAGGCGATGCCTTTGATGCTAAATTTTTAGTATACCTCTTTCCACATCATGTTCTCCTGATATATTGGCCAAAATCAGGCGAAAATTTTCAGAATGCACAAAATTGGGTTTTGTAACAGGAGAACATGCCGTCGAAAGCGATGGCACAAAGTAACGTCTCCGGAAAGCAAATCAAATAGCGAGAAGTGGCGCAGATGTTTGGAGACAGTGACTGTTTAACGAACAGACGCATAATTTTCGAGCGCCTCTTGAAAGGCCTGCGCCTCATATTTGCAACTTTAAGGCGATGCCTTTGATGCTGAATTTTTAGTATACCTCTTTCCACTTCATGTTCTCCTGATATATTGGCCAAAATCAGGCGAAAATTTTCAGAATGCACAAAATTGGGTTTTGTAACAGGAGAACATGCCGTCGCAAGCGATGGCACAAAGTAACGTCTCCGGAGAGCAAATCAAATAGCGAGAAGCGCAGATGTTTCGAGACCGTGACTGTTTAACGAACAGACGCATAATTTTCGAGCGCCTCTTGAAAGGCCTGCGCCTCATATTTGCAACTTTAAGGCGATGCCTTTGATGCTAAATTTTTAGTATACCTCTTTCCACTTCATGTTCTCCTGATATATTGGCCAAAATCTGGCGAAAATTTTCAGAATGCACAAAATTGGGTTTTGTAAAAGGAGAACATGCCGTCGAAAGCGATGGCACAAAGTAACGTCTCCGGAAAGCAAATCAAAGAGCGAGAAGTGGCGCAGATGTTTGGAGACAGTGACTGTTTAACGAACAGACGCATAATTTTCGAGCGCCTCTTGAAAGGCCTGCGCCTCTTATTTGCAACTTCAAGGCCATGGCTTTGAAGCTGAAATTTAGTATACCTCTTTCCACTTCATGTTCTCCTGATATATTGGCCAAAATCAGGCGAAAATTTTCAGAATGCACAAAATTGGGTTTTGTAACAGGAGAACATGTCGTCGAAAGCGATGGCACAAAATAACGTGTCCGGAGAGCAAATCAAATAGCGAGAAGCGCAGATGTTTCGACTGTTTAACGAAGAGATGCAGAATTTTCGAACGCGCCTTGAAAGGCCTGCGCCTCATATTTGCAACTTTAAGGCGATGCCTTTGATGCTAAATTTTTAGTATACCTCTTTCCGCTTCATGTTCTCCTGATATATTGGCCAAAATCTGGCGAAAATTTTCAGAATGCACAAAATTGGGTTTTGTAACAGGAGAACATGCCGTCGAAAGAGATGGCACAAAGTAACGTCTCCGGAGAGCAAATCAAACAGCGAGAAGTGGCGCAGATGTTTGGAGACAGTGACTGTTTAACGAAGAGACACAGAATTTTCGAACGCCTCTTGAAAGGCCTGCGCCTCTTATGTGCAACTTCAAGGCCATGCCGTAAATGCTGAAATTTAATATACCTCTTTCCACTTCATGTTCTCCTGATATATTGGACAAAATCTGGCGAAAATTTTCAGAATGCACAAAATTGGGCTTTGTAACAGGAGAACATGCCGTCGAAAGAGATGGCACAAAATAACGTCTCCGGAGAGCAAATCAAATAGCGAGAAGCGCAGATGTTTCGACTGTTTAACGAAGAGATGCAGAATTTTCGAACGCGCGTTGAAAGGCCTGCGCCTCATATTTGCCACTCTAAGGCGATGCCTTTGATGCTAAATTTTTAGTATACCTCTTTCCACATCATGTTCTCCTGATATATTGGCCAAAATCAGGCGAAAATTTTCAGAATGCACAAAATTGGGTTTTGTAACAGGAGAACATGCCGTCGAAAGCGATGGCACAAAGTAACGTCTCCGGAAAGCAAATCAAATAGCGAGAAGTGGCGCAGATGTTTGGAGACAGTGACTGTTTAACGAACAGACGCATAATTTTCGAGCGCCTCTTGAAAGGCCTGCGCCTCATATTTGCAACTTTAAGGCGATGCCTTTGATGCTGAATTTTTAGTATACCTCTTTCCACTTCATGTTCTCCTGATATATTGGCCAAAATCAGGCGAAAATTTTCAGAATGCACAAAATTGGGTTTTGTAACAGGAGAACATGCCGTCGCAAGCGATGGCACAAAGTAACGTCTCCGGAGAGCAAATCAAATAGCGAGAAGCGCAGATGTTTCGAGACCGTGACTGTTTAACGAACAGACGCATAATTTTCGAGCGCCTCTTGAAAGGCCTGCGCCTCATATTTGCAACTTTAAGGCGATACCTTTGATGCTAAATTTTTAGTATACCTCTTTCCACTTCATGTTCTCCTGATATATTGGCCAAAATCTGGCGAAAATTTTCAGAATGCACAAAATTGGGTTTTGTAACAGGAGAACATGCCGTCGCAAGCGATGGCACAAAGTAACGTCTCCGGAGAGCAAATCAAATAGCGAGAAGCGCAGATGTTTCGAGACCGTGACTGTTTAACGAACAGACGCATAATTTTCGAGCGCCTCTTGAAAGGCCTGCGCCTCATATTTGCAACTTTAAGGCGATGCCTTTGATGCTAAATTTTTAGTATACCTCTTTCCACTTCATGTTCTCCTGATATATTGGCCAAAATCTGGCGAAAATTTTCAGAATGCACAAAATTGGGTTTTGTAAAAGGAGAACATGCCGTCGAAAGCGATGGCACAAAGTAACGTCTCCGGAAAGCAAATCAAAGAGCGAGAAGTGGCGCAGATGTTTGGAGACAGTGACTGTTTAACGAACAGACGCATAATTTTCGAGCGCCTCTTGAAAGGCCTGCGCCTCTTATTTGCAACTTCAAGGCCATGGCTTTGAAGCTGAAATTTAGTATACCTCTTTCCACTTCATGTTCTCCTGATATATTGGCCAAAATCAGGCGAAAATTTTCAGAATGCACAAAATTGGGTTTTGTAACAGGAGAACATGTCGTCGAAAGCGATGGCACAAAATAACGTGTCCGGAGAGCAAATCAAATAGCGAGAAGCGCAGATGTTTCGACTGTTTAACGAAGAGATGCAGAATTTTCGAACGCGCCTTGAAAGGCCTGCGCCTCATATTTGCAACTTTAAGGCGATGCCTTTGATGCTAAATTTTTAGTATACCTCTTTCCGCTTCATGTTCTCCTGATATATTGGCCAAAATCTGGCGAAAATTTTCAGAATGCACAAAATTGGGTTTTGTAACAGGAGAACATGCCGTCGAAAGAGATGGCACAAAGTAACGTCTCCGGAGAGCAAATCAAACAGCGAGAAGTGGCGCAGATGTTTGGAGACAGTGACTGTTTAACGAACAGACGCAGAATTTTCGAACGTGCCTTGAAAGGCCTGCACCCCTTATTTGCAACTTTAAGGCGATGCCTTAAATGCTGAAATTGAGTATACCTCTTTCCACTTCATGTTCTCCTGATATATTGGCCAAAATCTGGCGAAAATTTTCAGAATGCACAAAATTGGGTTTTGTAAAAGGAGAACATGCCGTCGAAAGCGATGGCACAAAGTAACGTCTCCGGAAAGCAAATCAAAGAGCGAGAAGTGGCGCAGATGTTTCGAGACCGTGACTGTTTAACGAACAGACGCATAATTTTCGAGCGCCTCTTGAAAGGCCTGCGCCTCTTATTTGCAACTTTAAGGCCATGCCTTTGAAGCTGAAATTTAGTATACCTCTTTCCACTTCATGTTCTCCTGATATATTGGCCAAAATCAGGCGAAAATTTTCAGAATGCACAAAATTGGGTTTTGTAACAGGAGAACATGCCGTCGAAAGCGATGGCACAAAGTAACGTCTCCGGAAAGCAAATCAAAGAGCGAGAAGTGGCGCAGCGGTTTCGAGACAGTGACTGTTTAACGAACAGACGCATAATTTTCGAGCGCATCTTGAAAGGCCTGCGCCTCTTATGTGCAACTTCAAGGCCATGCCGTAAATGCTGAAATTTAGTATACCTCTTTCCACTTCATGTTCTCCTGATATATTGGACAAAATCTGGCGAAAATTTTCAGAATGCACAAAATTGGGCTTTGTAACAGGAGCACATGCCGTCGAAAGAGATGGCACAAAATAACGTCTCCGGAGAGCAAATCAAATAGCGAGAAGCGCAGATGTTTCGACTGTTTAACGAAGAGATGCAGAATTTTCGAAAGCGCGTTGAAAGGCCTGCGCCTCATATTTGCCACTCTAAGGCGATGCCTTTGATGCTAAATTTTTAGTATACCTCTTTCCACATCATGTTCTCCTGATATATTGGCCAAAATCAGGCGAAAATTTTCAGACTGCACAAAATTGGGTTTTGTAACAGGAGAACATGCCGTCGAAAGCGATGGCACAAAGTAACGTCTCCGGAAAGCAAATCAAATAGCGAGAAGTGGCACAGATGTTTGGAGACAGTGACTGTTTAACGAACAGACGCAGAATTTTCGAACGTGCCTTGAAAGGCCTGCACCCCTTATTTGCAACTTTAAGGCGATGCCTTGAATGCTGAAATTTAGTATACCTCTTTCCACTTCATGTTCTCCTGATATATTGGCCAAAATCTGGCGAAAATTTTCAGAATGCACAAAATTGGGTTTTGTAAAAGGAGAACATGCCGTCGAAAGCGATGGCACAAAGTAACGTCTCCGGAAAGCAAATCAAAGAGCGAGAAGTGGCGCAGATGTTTCGAGACCGTGACTGTTTAACGAACAGACGCATAATTTTCGAGCGCCTCTTGAAAGGCCTGCGCCTCTTATTTGCAACTTTAAGGCCATGCCTTTGAAGCTGAAATTTAGTATACCTCTTTCCACTTCATGTTCTCCTGATATATTGGCCAAAATCAGGCGAAAATTTTCAGAATGCACAAAATTGGGTTTTGTAACAGGAGAACATGCCGTCGAAAGCGATGGCACAAAGTAACGTCTCCGGAAAGCAAATCAAAGAGCGAGAAGTGGCGCAGCTGTTTCGAGACAGTGACTGTTTAACGAAGAGACGCAGAATTTTCGAACGCCTCTTGAAAGGCCTGCGCCTCTTATGTGCAACTTCAAGGCCATGCCGTAAATGCTGAAATTTAGTATACCTCTTTCCACTTCATGTTCTCCTGATATATTGGACAAAATCTGGCGAAAATTTTCAGAATGCACAAAATTGGGCTTTGTAACAGGAGAACATGCCGTCGAAAGAGATGGCACAAAATAACGTCTCTGGAGAGCAAATCAAATAGCGAGAAGCGCAGATGTTTCGACTGTTTAACGAAGAGATGCAGAATTTTCGAACGCGCGTAGAAAGGCCTGCGCCTCATATTTGCCACTCTAAGACGATGCCTTTGATGCTAAATTTTTAGTATACCTCTTTCCACATCATGTTCTCCTGATATATTGGCCAAAATCAGGCGAAAATTTTCAGAATGCACAAAATTGGGTTTTGTAACAGGAGAACATGCCGTCGAAAGCGATGGCACAAAGTAACGTCTCCGGAAAGCAAATCAAATAGCGAGAAGTGGCGCAGATGTTTGGAGACAGTGACTGTTTAACGAACAGACGCATAATTTTCGAGCGCCTCTTGAAAGGCCTGCGCCTCATATTTGCAACTTTAAGGCGATGCCTTTGATGCTGAATTTTTAGTATACCTCTTTCCACTTCATGTTCTCCTGATATATTGGCCAAAATCAGGCGAAAATTTTCAGAATGCACAAAATTGGGTTTTGTAACAGGAGAACATGCCGTCGCAAGCGATGGCACAAAGTAATGTCTCCGGAGAGCAAATCAAATAGCGAGAAGCGCAGATGTTTCGAGACCGTGACTGTTTAACGAACAGACGCATAATTTTCGAGCGCCTCTTGAAAGGCCTGCGCCTCATATTTGCAACTTTAAGGCGATGCCTTTGATGCTAAATTTTTAGTATACCTCTTTCCACTTCATGTTCTCCTGATATATTGGCCAAAATCTGGCGAAAATTTTCAGAATGCACAAAATTGGGTTTTGTAAAAGGAGAACATGCCGTCGAAAGCGATGGCACAAAGTAACGTCTCCGGAAAGCAAATCAAAGAGCGAGAAGTGGCGCAGATGTTTGGAGACAGTGACTGTTTAACGAACAGACGCATAATTTTCGAGCGCCTCTTGAAAGGCCTGCGCCTCTTATTTGCAACTTCAAGGCCATGGCTTTGAAGCTGAAATTTAGTATACCTCTTTCCACTTCATGTTCTCCTGATATATTGGCCAAAATCAGGCGAAAATTTTCAGAATGCACAAAATTGGGTTTTGTAACAGGAGAACATGTCGTCGAAAGCGATGGCACAAAATAACGTGTCCGGAGAGCAAATCAAATAGCGAGAAGCGCAGATGTTTCGACTGTTTAACGAAGAGATGCAGAATTTTCGAACGCGCCTTGAAAGGCCTGCGCCTCATATTTGCAACTTTAAGGCGATGCCTTTGATGCTAAATTTTTAGTATACCTCTTTCCGCTTCATGTTCTCCTGATATACTGGCCAAAATCTGGCGAAAATTTTCAGAATGCACAAAATTGGGTTTTGTAACAGGAGAACATGCCGTCGAAAGAGATGGCACAAAGTAACGTCTCCGGAGAGCAAATCAAACAGCGAGAAGTGGCGCAGATGTTTGGAGACAGTGACTGTTTAACGAACAGACGCAGAATTTTCGAACGTGCCTTGAAAGGCCTGCACCCCTTATTTGCAACTTTAAGGCGATGCCTTAAATGCTGAAATTGAGTATACCTCTTTCCACTTCATGTTCTCCTGATATATTGGCCAAAATCTGGCGAAAATTTTCAGAATGCACAAAATTGGGTTTTGTAACAGGAGAACATGCCGTCGAAAGAGATGGCATAAAGTAACGTCTCCGGAGAGCAAATCAAACAGCGAGAAGTGGCGCAGATGTTTGGAGACAGTGACTGTTTAACGAACAGACGCAGAATTTTCGAACGTGCCTTGAAAGGCCTGCACCCCTTATTTGCAACTTTAAGGCGATGCCTTAAATGCTGAAATTGAGTATACCTCTTTCCACTTCATGTTCTCCTGATATATTGGCCAAAATCTGGCGAAAATTTTCAGAATGCACAAAATTGGGTTTTGTAAAAGGAGAACATGCCGTCGAAAGCGATGGCACAAAGTAACGTCTCCGGAAAGCAAATCAAAGAGCGAGAAGTGGCGCAGATGTTTGGAGACAGTGACTGTTTAACGAACAGACGCATAATTTTCGAACGCCTCTTGAAAGGCCTGCGCCTCTTATGTGCAACTTCAAGGCCATGCCGTAAATGCTGAAATTTAGTATACCTCTTTCCACTTCATGTTCTCCTGATATATTGGACAAAATCTGGCGAAAATTTTCAGAATGCACAAAATTGGGCTTTGTAACAGGAGAACATGCCGTCGAAAGAGATGGCACAAAATAACGTCTCCGGAGAGCAAATCAAATAGCGAGAAGCGCAGATGTTTCGACTGTTTAACGAAGAGATGCAGAATTTTCGAACGCGCGTTGAAAGGCCTGCGCCTCATATTTGCCACTCTAAGCCGATGCCTTTGATGCTAAATTTTTAGTATACCTCTTTCCACATCATGTTCTCCTGATATATTGGCCAAAATCAAGCGAAAATTTTCAGAATGCACAAAATTGGGTTTTGTAACAGGAGAACATGCCGTCGAAAGCGATGGCACAAAGTAACGTCTCCGGAAAGCAAATCAAATAGCGAGAAGTGGCGCAGATGTTTGGAGACAGTGACTGTTTAACGAACAGACGCATAATTTTCGAGCGCCTCTTGAAAGGCCTGCGCCTCATATTTGCAACTTTAAGGCGATGCCTTTGATGCTAAATTTTTAGTATACCTCTTTCCACTTCATGTTCTCCTGATATATTGGCCAAAATCTGGCGAAAATTTTCAGAATGCACAAAATTGGGTTTTGTAAAAGGAGAACATGCCGTCGAAAGCGATGGCACAAAGTAACGTCTCCGGAAAGCAAATCAAAGAGCGAGAAGTGGCGCAGATGTTTGGAGACAGTGACTGTTTAACGAACAGACGCATAATTTTCGAGCGCCTCTTGAAAGGCCTGCGCCTCTTATTTGCAACTTCAAGGCCATGGCTTTGAAGCTGAAATTTAGTATACCTCTTTCCACTTCATGTTCTCCTGATATATTGGCCAAAATCAGGCGAAAATTTTCAGAATGCACAAAATTGGGTTTTGTAACAGGAGAACATGTCGTCGAAAGCGATGGCACAAAATAACGTGTCCGGAGAGCAAATCAAATAGCGAGAAGCGCAGATGTTTCGACTGTTTAACGAAGAGATGCAGAATTTTCGAACGCGCCTTGAAAGGCCTGCGCCTCATATTTGCAACTTTAAGGCGATGCCTTTGATGCTAAATTTTTAGTATACCTCTTTCCGCTTCATGTTCTCCTGATATATTGGCCAAAATCTGGCGAAAATTTTCAGAATGCACAAAATTGGGTTTTGTAACAGGAGAACATGCCGTCGAAAGAGATGGCACAAAGTAACGTCTCCGGAGAGCAAATCAAACAGCGAGAAGTGGCGCAGATGTTTGGAGACAGTGACTGTTTAACGAACAGACGCAGAATTTTCGAACGTGCCTTGAAAGGCCTGCACCCCTTATTTGCAACTTTAAGGCGATGCCTTAAATGCTGAAATTGAGTATACCTCTTTCCACTTCATGTTCTCCTGATATATTGGCCAAAATCTGGCGAAAATTTTCAGAATGCACAAAATTGGGTTTTGTAACAGGAGAACATGCCGTCGAAAGAGATGGCATAAAGTAACGTCTCCGGAGAGCAAATCAAACAGCGAGAAGTGGCGCAGATGTTTGGAGACAGTGACTGTTTAACGAACAGACGCATAATTTTCGAGCGCCTCTTGAAAGGCCTGCGCCTCTTATTTGCAACTTTAAGGCCATGCCTTTGAAGCTGAAATTTAGTATACCTCTTTCCACTTCATGTTCTCCTGATATATTGGCCAAAATCAGGCGAAAATTTTCAGAATGCACAAAATTGGGTTTTGTAACAGGAGAACATGCCGTCGAAAGCGATGGCACAAAGTAACGTCTCCGGAAAGCAAATCAAAGAGCGAGAAGTGGCGCAGCTGTTTCGAGACAGTGACTGTTTAACGAACAGACGCATAATTTTCGAGCGCCTCTTGAAAGGCCTGCGCCTCTTATGTGCAACTTCAAGGCCATGCCGTAAATGCTGAAATTTAGTATACCTCTTTCCACTTCATGTTCTCCTGATATATTGGACAAAATCTGGCGAAAATTTTCAGAATGCACAAAATTGGGCTTTGTAACAGGAGCACATGCCGTCGAAAGAGATGGCACAAAATAACGTCTCCGGAGAGCAAATCAAATAGCGAGAAGCGCAGATGTTTCGACTGTTTAACGAAGAGATGCAGAATTTTCGAATGCGCGTTGAAAGGCCTGCGCCTCATATTTGCCACTCTAAGGCGATGCCTTTGATGCTAAATTTTTAGTATACCTCTTTCCACATCATGTTCTCCTGATATATTGGCCAAAATCAGGCGAAAATTTTCAGAATGCACAAAATTGGGTTTTGTAACAGGAGAACATGCCGTCGAAAGCGATGGCACAAAGTAACGTCTCCGGAAAGCAAATCAAATAGCGAGAAGTGGCACAGATGTTTGGAGACAGTGACTGTTTAACGAACAGACGCATAATTTTCGAGCGCCTCTTGAAAGGCCTGCGCCTCATATTTGCAACTTTAAGGCGATGCCTTTGATGCTGAATTTTTAGTATACCTCTTTCCACTTCATGTTCTCCTGATATATTGGCCAAAATCAGGCGAAAATTTTCAGAATGCACAAAATTGGGTTTTGTAACAGGAGAACATGCCGTCGAAAGCGATGGCACAAAGTAACGTCTCCGGAGAGCAAATCAAATAGCGAGAAGCGCAGATGTTTCGACTGTTTAACGAAGAGATGCAGAATTTTCGAACGCGCCTTGAAAGGCCTGCGCCTCATATTTGCAACTTTAAGGCGATGCCTTTGATGCTAAATTTTTAGTATACCTCTTTCCGCTTCATGTTCTCCTGATATATTGGCCAAAATCAGGCGAAAATTTTCAGAATGCACAAAATTGGGTTTTGTAACAGGAGAACATGCCGTCGAAAGCGATGGCACAAAGTAACGTCTCCGGAAAGCAAATCAAATAGCGAGAAGTGGCGCAGCTGTTTCGAGACAGTGACTGTTTAACGAAGAGACGCAGAATTTTCGAACGCCTCTTGAAAGGCCTGCGCCTCATATTTGCAACTTTAAGGCGATGCCTTTGATGCTGAATTTTTAGTATACCTCTTTCCACTTCATGTTCTCCTGATATATTGGCCAAAATCAGGCGAAAATTTTCAGAATGCACAAAATTGGGTTTTGTAACAGGAGAACATGCCGTCGCAAGCGATGGCACAAAGTAACGTCTCCGGAGAGCAAATCAAATAGCGAGAAGCGCAGATGTTTCGAGACCGTGACTGTTTAACGAACAGACGCATAATTTTCGATCGCCTCTTGAAAGGCCTGCGCCTCATATTTGCAACTTTAAGGCGATGCCTTTGATGCTAAATTTTTAGTATACCTCTTTCCACTTCATGTTCTCCTGATATATTGGCCAAAATCTGGCGAAAATTTTCAGAATGCACAAAATTGGGTTTTGTAAAAGGAGAACATGCCGTCGAAAGCGATGGCACAAAATAACGTGTCCGGAGAGCAAATCAAATAGCGAGAAGCGCAGATGTTTCGACTGTTTAACGAAGAGATGCAGAATTTTCGAACGCGCCTTGAAAGGCCTGCGCCTCATATTTGCAACTTTAAGGCGATGCCTTTGATGCTAAATTTTTAGTATACCTCTTTCCACTACATGTTCTCCTGATATATTGGCCAAAATCTGGCGAAAATTTTCAGAATGCACAAAATTGGGTTTTGTAAAAGGAGAACATGCCGTCGAAAGCGATGGCACAAAGTAACGTCTCCGGAAAGCAAATCAAAGAGCGAGAAGTGGCGCAGATGTTTCGAGACCGTGACTGTTTAACGAACAGACGCATAATTTTCGAGCGCCTCTTGAAAGGCCTGCGCCTCTTATTTGCAACTTTAAGGCCATGCCTTTGAAGCTGAAATTTAGTATACCTCTTTCCACTTCATGTTCTCCTGATATATTGGCCAAAATCAGGCGAAAATTTTCAGAATGCACAAAATTGGGTTTTGTAACAGGAGAACATGCCGTCGAAAGCGATGGCACAAAGTAACGTCTCCGGAAAGCAAATCAAATAGCGAGAAGTGGCGCAGCTGTTTCGAGACAGTGACTGTTTAACGAAGAGACGCAGAATTTTCGAACGCCTCTTGAAAGGCCTGCGCCTCTTATGTGCAACTTCAAGGCCATGCCGTAAATGCTGAAATTTAGTATACCTCTTTCCACTTCATGTTCTCCTGATATATTGGACAAAATCTGGCGAAAATTTTCAGAATGCACAAAATTGGGCTTTGTAACAGGAGAACATGCCGTCGAAAGAGATGGCACAAAATAACGTCTCCGGAGAGCAAATCAAATAGCGAGAAGCGCAGATGTTTCGACTGTTTAACGAAGAGATGCAGAATTTTCGAACGCGCGTTGAAAGGCCTGCGCCTCATATTTGCCACTCTAAGGCGATGCCTTTGATGCTAAATTTTTAGTATACCTCTTTCCACATCATGTTCTCCTGATATATTGGCCAAAATCAGGCGAAAATTTTCAGAATGCACAAAATTGGGTTTTGTAACAGGAGAACATGCCGTCGAAAGCGATGGCACAAAGTAACGTCTCCGGAAAGCAAATCAAATAGCGAGAAGTGGCGCAGATGTTTGGAGACAGTGACTGTTTAACGAACAGACGCATAATTTTCGAGCGCCTCTTGAAAGGCCTGCGCCTCATATTTGCAACTTTAAGGCGATGCCTTTGATGCTGAATTTTTAGTATACCTCTTTCCACTTCATGTTCTCCTGATATATTGGCCAAAATCAGGCGAAAATTTTCAGAATGCACAAAATTGGGTTTTGTAACAGGAGAACATGCCGTCGCAAGCGATGGCACAAAGTAACGTCTCCGGAGAGCAAATCAAATAGCGAGAAGCGCAGATGTTTCGAGACCGTGACTGTTTAACGAACAGACGCATAATTTTCGATCGCCTCTTGAAAGGCCTGCGCCTCATATTTGCAACTTTAAGGCGATGCCTTTGATGCTAAATTTTTAGTATACCTCTTTCCACTTCATGTTCTCCTGATATATTGGCCAAAATCTGGCGAAAATTT
Organism: Andrena cerasifolii; assembly: GCF_050908995.1. Classification (NCBI taxonomy): domain Eukaryota; kingdom Metazoa; phylum Arthropoda; class Insecta; order Hymenoptera; family Andrenidae; genus Andrena; species Andrena cerasifolii. The sequence continues at coordinate 461,820 of NC_135118.1, forward strand.
TCAGAATGCACAAAATTGGGTTTTGTAAAAGGAGAACATGCCGTCGAAAGCGATGGCACAAAGTAACGTCTCCGGAAAGCAAATCAAAGAGCGAGAAGTGGCGCAGATGTTTGGAGACAGTGACTGTTTAACGAACAGACGCATAATTTTCGAGCGCCTCTTGAAAGGCCTGCGCCTCTTATTTGCAACTTCAAGGCCATGGCTTTGAAGCTGAAATTTAGTATACCTCTTTCCACTTCATGTTCTCCTGATATATTGGCCAAAATCAGGCGAAAATTTTCAGAATGCACAAAATTGGGTTTTGTAACAGGAGAACATGCCGTCGAAAGCGATGGCACAAAATAACGTGTCCGGAGAGCAAATCAAATAGCGAGAAGCGCAGATGTTTCGACTGTTTAACGAAGAGATGCAGAATTTTCGAACGCGCCTTGAAAGGCCTGCGCCTCATATTTGCAACTTTAAGGCGATGCCTTTGATGCTAAATTTTTAGTATACCTCTTTCCGCTTCATGTTCTCCTGATATATTAGCCAAAATCTGGCGAAAATTTTCAGAATGCACAAAATTGGGTTTTGTAACAGGAGAACATGCCGTCGAAAGAGATGGCACAAAGTAACGTCTCCGGAGAGCAAATCAAAGAGCGAGAAGTGGCGCAGATGTTTCGAGACCGTGACTGTTTAACGAACAGACGCATAATTTTCGAGCGCCTCTTGAAAGGCCTGCGCCTCTTATTTGCAACTTTAAGGCCATGCCTTTGAAGCTGAAATTTAGTATACCTCTTTCCACTTCATGTTCTCCTGATATATTGGCCAAAATCTGGCGAAAATTTTCAGAATGCACAAAATTGGGTTTTGTAAAAGGAGAACATGCCGTCGAAAGCGATGGCACAAAGTAACGTCTCCGGAAAGCAAATCAAAGAGCGAGAAGTGGCGCAGATGTTTCGAGACCGTGACTGTTTAACGAACAGACGCATAATTTTCGAGCGCCTCTTGAAAGGCCTGCGCCTCTTATTTGCAACTTTAAGGCCATGCCTTTGAAGCTGAAATTTAGTATACCTCTTTCCACTTCATGTTCTCCTGATATATTGGCCAAAATCAGGCGAAAATTTTCAGAATGCACAAAATTGGGTTTTGTAACAGGAGAACATGCCGTCGAAAGCGATGGCACAAAGTAACGTCTCCGGAAAGCAAATCAAAGAGCGAGAAGTGGCGCAGCTGTTTCGAGACAGTGACTGTTTAACGAAGAGACGCAGAATTTTCGAACGCCTCTTGAAAGGCCTGCGCCTCTTATGTGCAACTTCAAGGCCATGCCGTAAATGCTGAAATTTAGTATACCTCTTTCCACTTCATGTTCTCCTGATATATTGGACAAAATCTGGCGAAAATTTTCAGAATGCACAAAATTGGGCTTTGTAACAGGAGAACATGCCGTCGAAAGAGATGGCACAAAATAACGTCTCCGGAGAGCAAATCAAATAGCGAGAAGCGCAGATGTTTCGACTGTTTAACGAAGAGATGCAGAATTTTCGAACGCGCCTTGAAAGGCCTGCGCCTCATATTTGCAACTTTAAGGCGATGCCTTTGATGCTAAATTTTTAGTATACCTCTTTCCGCTTCATGTTCTCCTGATATATTAGCCAAAATCTGGCGAAAATTTTCAGAATGCACAAAATTGGGTTTTGTAACAGGAGAACATGCCGTCGAAAGAGATGGCACAAAGTAACGTCTCCGGAGAGCAAATCAAAGAGCGAGAAGTGGCGCAGATGTTTCGAGACCGTGACTGTTTAACGAACAGACGCATAATTTTCGAGCGCCTCTTGAAAGGCCTGCGCCTCTTATTTGCAACTTTAAGGCCATGCCTTTGAAGCTGAAATTTAGTATACCTCTTTCCACTTCATGTTCTCCTGATATATTGGCCAAAATCTGGCGAAAATTTTCAGAATGCACAAAATTGGGTTTTGTAAAAGGAGAACATGCCGTCGAAAGCGATGGCACAAAGTAACGTCTCCGGAAAGCAAATCAAAGAGCGAGAAGTGGCGCAGATGTTTCGAGACCGTGACTGTTTAACGAACAGACGCATAATTTTCGAGCGCCTCTTGAAAGGCCTGCGCCTCTTATTTGCAACTTTAAGGCCATGCCTTTGAAGCTGAAATTTAGTATACCTCTTTCCACTTCATGTTCTCCTGATATATTGGCCAAAATCAGGCGAAAATTTTCAGAATGCACAAAATTGGGTTTTGTAACAGGAGAACATGCCGTCGAAAGCGATGGCACAAAGTAACGTCTCCGGAAAGCAAATCAAAGAGCGAGAAGTGGCGCAGCTGTTTCGAGACAGTGACTGTTTAACGAAGAGACGCAGAATTTTCGAACGCCTCTTGAAAGGCCTGCGCCTCTTATGTGCAACTTCAAGGCCATGCCGTAAATGCTGAAATTTAGTATACCTCTTTCCACTTCATGTTCTCCTGATATATTGGACAAAATCTGGCGAAAATTTTCAGAATGCACAAAATTGGGCTTTGTAACAGGAGAACATGCCGTCGAAAGAGATGGCACAAAATAACGTCTCCGGAGAGCAAATCAAATAGCGAGAAGCGCAGATGTTTCGACTGTTTAACGAAGAGATGCAGAATTTTCGAACGCGCGTTGAAAGGCCTGCGCCTCATATTTGCCACTCTAAGGCGATGCCTTTGATGCTAAATTTTTAGTATACCTCTTTCCACATCATGTTCTCCTGATATATTGGCCAAAATCAGGCGAAAATTTTCAGAATGCACAAAATTGGGTTTTGTAAAAGGAGAACATGCCGTCGAAAGCGATGGCACAAAGTAACGTCTCCGGAAAGCAAATCAAAGAGCGAGAAGTGGCGCAGATGTTTCGAGACCGTGACTGTTTAACGAACAGACGCATAATTTTCGAGCGCCTCTTGAAAGGCCTGCGCCTCTTATTTGCAACTTTAAGGCCATGCCTTTGAAGCTGAAATTTAGTATACCTCTTTCCACTTCATGTTCTCCTGATATATTGGACAAAATCTGGCGAAAATTTTCAGAATGCACAAAATTGGGCTTTGTAACAGGAGAACATGCCGTCGAAAGAGATGGCACAAAATAACGTCTCCGGAGAGCAAATCAAATAGCGAGAAGCGCAGATGTTTCGACTGTTTAACGAAGAGATGCAGAATTTTCGAACGCGCGTTGAAAGGCCTGCGCCTCATATTTGCCACTCTAAGGCGATGCCTTTGATGCTAAATTTTTAGTATCCCTCTTTCCACATCATGTTCTCCTGATATATTGGCCAAAATCAGGCGAAAATTTTCAGAATGCACAAAATTGGGTTTTGTAACAGGAGAACATGCCGTCGAAAGCGATGGCACAAAGTAACGTCTCCGGAAAGCAAATCAAATAGCGAGAAGTGGCGCAGATGTTTGGAGACAGTGACTGTTTAACGAACAGACGCATAATTTTCGAGCGCCTCTTGAAAGGCCTGCGCCTCATATTTGCAACTTTAAGGCGATGCCTTTGATGCTGAATTTTTAGTATACCTCTTTCCACTTCATGTTCTCCTGATATATTGGCCAAAATCAGGCGAAAATTTTCAGAATGCACAAAATTGGGTTTTGTAACAGGAGAACATGCCGTCGCAAGCGATGGCACAAAGTAACGTCTCCGGAGAGCAAATCAAATAGCGAGAAGCGCAGATGTTTCGAGACCGTGACTGTTTAACGAACAGACGCATAATTTTCGAGCGCCTCTTGAAAGGCCTGCGCCTCATATTTGCAACTTTAAGGCGATGCCTTTGATGCTAAATTTTTAGTATACCTCTTTCCACTTCATGTTCTCCTGATATATTGGCCAAAATCTGGCGAAAATTTTCAGAATGCACAAAATTGGGTTTTGTAACAGGAGAACATGTCGTCGAAAGCGATGGCACAAAATAACGTGTCCGGAGAGCAAATCAAATAGCGAGAAGCGCAGATGTTTCGACTGTTTAACGAAGAGATGCAGAATTTTCGAACGCGCCTTGAAAGGCCTGCGCCTCATATTTGCAACTTTAAGGCGATGCCTTTGATGCTGAATTTTTAGTATACCTCTTTCCACTTCATGTTCTCCTGATATATTGGCCAAAATCTGGCGAAAATTTTCAGAATGCACAAAATTGGGTTTTGTAAAAGGAGAACATGCCGTCGAAAGCGATGGCACAAAGTAACGTCTCCGGAAAGCAAATCAAAGAGCGAGAAGTGGCGCAGATGTTTCGAGACCGTGACTGTTTAACGAACAGACGCATAATTTTCGAGCGCCTCTTGAAAGGCCTGCGCCTCTTATTTGCAACTTTAAGGCCATGCCTTTGAAGCTGAAATTTAGTATACCTCTTTCCACTTCATGTTCTCCTGATATATTGGCCAAAATCAGGCGAAAATTTTCAGAATGCACAAAATTGGGTTTTGTAACAGGAGAACATGCCGTCGAAAGCGATGGCACAAAGTAACGTCTCCGGAAAGCAAATCAAAGAGCGAGGAGTGGCGCAGCTGTTTCGAGACAGTGACTGTTTAACGAAGAGACGCAGAATTTTCGAACGCCTCTTGAAAGGCCTGCGCCTCTTATGTGCAACTTCAAGGCCATGCCGTAAATGCTGAAATTTAGTATACCTCTTTCCACTTCATGTTCTCCTGATATATTGGACAAAATCTGGCGAAAATTTTCAGAATGCACAAAATTGGGCTTTGTAACAGGAGAACATGCCGTCGAAAGAGATGGCACAAAATAACGTCTCCGGAGAGCAAATCAAATAGCGAGAAGCGCAGATGTTTCGACTGTTTAACGAAGAGATGCAGAATTTTCGAACGCGCGTTGAAAGGCCTGCGCCTCATATTTGCCACTCTAAGGCGATGCCTTTGATGCTAAATTTTTAGTATACCTCTTTCCACATCATGTTCTCCTGATATATTGGCCAAAATCAGGCGAAAATTTTCAGAATGCACAAAATTGGGTTTTGTAAAAGGAGAACATGCCGTCGAAAGCGATGGCACAAAGTAACGTCTCCGGAAAGCAAATCAAAGAGCGAGAAGTGGCGCAGATGTTTCGAGACCGTGACTGTTTAACGAACAGACGCATAATTTTCGAGCGCCTCTTGAAAGGCCTGCGCCTCTTATTTGCAACTTTAAGGCCATGCCTTTGAAGCTGAAATTTAGTATACCTCTTTCCACTTCATGTTCTCCTGATATATTGGCCAAAATCAGGCGAAAATTTTCAGAATGCACAAAATTGGGTTTTGTAACAGGAGAACATGCCGTCGAAAGCGATGGCACAAAGTAACGTCTCCGGAAAGCAAATCAAAGAGCGAGAAGTGGCGCAGCTGTTTCGAGACAGTGACTGTTTAACGAAGAGACGCAGAATTTTCGAACGCCTCTTGAAAGGCCTGCGCCTCTTATGTGCAACTTCAAGGCCATGCCGTAAATGCTGAAATTTAGTATACCTCTTTCCGCTTCATGTTCTCCTGATATATTGGACAAAATCTGGCGAAAATTTTCAGAATGCACAAAATTGGGCTTTGTAACAGGAGAACATGCCGTCGAAAGAGATGGCACAAAATAACGTCTCCGGAGAGCAAATCAAATAGCGAGAAGCGCAGATGTTTCGACTGTTTAACGAAGAGATGCAGAATTTTCGAACGCGCGTTGAAAGGCCTGCGCCTCATATTTGCCACTCTAAGGCGATGCCTTTGATGCTAAATTTTTAGTATCCCTCTTTCCACATCATGTTCTCCTGATATATTGGCCAAAATCAGGCGAAAATTTTCAGAATGCACAAAATTGGGTTTTGTAACAGGAGAACATGCCGTCGAAAGCGATGGCACAAAGTAACGTCTCCGGAAAGCAAATCAAATAGCGAGAAGTGGCGCAGATGTTTGGAGACAGTGACTGTTTAACGAACAGACGCATAATTTTCGAGCGCCTCTTGAAAGGCCTGCGCCTCATATTTGCAACTTTAAGGCGATGCCTTTGATGCTGAATTTTTAGTATACCTCTTTCCACTTCATGTTCTCCTGATATATTGGCCAAAATCAGGCGAAAATTTTCAGAATGCACAAAATTGGGTTTTGTAACAGGAGAACATGCCGTCGCAAGCGATGGCACAAAGTAACGTCTCCGGAGAGCAAATCAAATAGCGAGAAGCGCAGATGTTTCGAGACCGTGACTGTTTAACGAACAGACGCATAATTTTCGAGCGCCTCTTGAAAGGCCTGCGCCTCATATTTGCAACTTTAAGGCGATGCCTTTGATGCTAAATTTTTAGTATACCTCTTTCCACTTCATGTTCTCCTGATATATTGGCCAAAATCTGGCGAAAATTTTCAGAATGCACAAAATTGGGTTTTGTAACAGGAGAACATGTCGTCGAAAGCGATGGCACAAAATAACGTGTCCGGAGAGCAAATCAAATAGCGAGAAGCGCAGATGTTTCGACTGTTTAACGAAGAGATGCAGAATTTTCGAACGCGCCTTGAAAGGCCTGCGCCTCATATTTGCAACTTTAAGGCGATGCCTTTGATGCTGAATTTTTAGTATACCTCTTTCCACTTCATGTTCTCCTGATATATTGGCCAAAATCTGGCGAAAATTTTCAGAATGCACAAAATTGGGTTTTGTAAAAGGAGAACATGCCGTCGAAAGCGATGGCACAAAGTAACGTCTCCGGAAAGCAAATCAAAGAGCGAGAAGTGGCGCAGATGTTTCGAGACCGTGACTGTTTAACGAACAGACGCATAATTTTCGAGCGCCTCTTGAAAGGCCTGCGCCTCTTATGTGCAACTTCAAGGCCATGCCGTAAATGCTGAAATTTAGTATACCTCTTTCCACTTCATGTTCTCCTGATATATTGGACAAAATCTGGCGAAAATTTTCAGAATGCACAAAATTGGGCTTTGTAACAGGAGCACATGCCGTCGAAAGAGATGGCACAAAATAACGTCTCCGGAGAGCAAATCAAATAGCGAGAAGCGCAGATGTTTCGACTGTTTAACGAAGAGATGCAGAATTTTCGAACGCGCGTTGAAAGGCCTGCGCCTCATATTTGCCACTCTAAGGCCATGCCTTTGATGCTAAATTTTTAGTATACCTCTTTCCACATCATGTTCTCCTGATATATTGGCCAAAATCAGGCGAAAATTTTCAGAATGCACAAAATTGGGTTTTGTAACAGGAGAACATGCCGTCGAAAGCGATGGCACAAAGTAACGTCTCCGGAAAGCAAATCAAATAGCGAGAAGTGGCACAGATGTTTGGAGACAGTGACTGTTTAACGAACAGACGCATAATTTTCGAGCGCCTCTTGAAAGGCCTGCGCCTCATATTTGCAACTTTAAGGCGATGCCTTTGATGCTGAATTTTTAGTATACCTCTTTCCACTTCATGTTCTCCTGATATATTGGCCAAAATCAGGCGAAAATTTTCAGAATGCACAAAATTGGGTTTTGTAACAGGAGAACATGCCGTCGAAAGCGATGGCACAAAGTAACGTCTCCGGAGAGCAAATCAAATAGCGAGAAGCGCAGATGTTTCGAGACCGTGACTGTTTAACGAACAGACGCATAATTTTCGAGCGCCTCTTGAAAGGCCTGCGCCTCATATTTGCAACTTTAAGGCGATGCCTTTGATGCTAAATTTTTAGTATACCTATTTCCACTTCATGTTCTCCTGATATATTGGCCAAAATCTGGCGAAAATTTTCAGAATGCACAAAATTGGGTTTTGCAAAAGGAGAACATGCCGTCGAAAGCGATGGCACAAAGTAACGTCTCCGGAAAGCAAATCAAAGAGCGAGAAGTGGCGCAGATGTTTGGAGACAGTGACTGTTTAACGAACAGACGCATAATTTTCGAGCGCCTCTTGAAAGGCCTGCGCCTCTTATTTGCAACTTCAAGGCCATGGCTTTGAAGCTGAAATTTAGTATACCTCGTTCCACTTCATGTTCTCCTGATATATTGGCCAAAATCAGGCGAAAATTTTCAGAATGCACAAAATTGGGTTTTGTAACAGGAGAACATGCCGTCGAAAGCGATGGCACAAAATAACGTGTCCGGAGAGCAAATCAAATAGCGAGAAGCGCAGATGTTTCGACTGTTTAACGAAGAGATGCAGAATTTTCGAACGCGCCTTGAAAGGCCTGCGCCTCATATTTGCAACTCTAAGGCCATGCGTTTGATGCTAAATTTTTAGTATACCTCTTTCCGCTTCATGTTCTCCTGATATATTGGCCAAAATCTGGCGAAAATTTTCAGAATGCACAAAATTGGGTTTTGTAAAAGGAGAACATGCCGTCGAAAGCGATGGCACAAAGTAACGTCTCCGGAGAGCAAATCAAATAGCGAGAAGCGCAGATGTTTCGAGACCGTGACTGTTTAACGAACAGACGCATAATTTGCGAGCGCCTCTTGAAAGGCCTGCGCCTCATATGTGCAACTTCAAGGCCATGCCTTAAATGCTGAAATTTAGTATACCTCTTTCCACTTCATGTTCTCCTGATATATTGGCCAAAATCAGGCGAAAATTTTCAGAATGCACAAAATTGGGTTTTGTAACAGGAGAACATGCCGTCGAAAGCGATGGCACAAAGTAACGTCTCCGGAAAGCAAATCAAAGAGCGAGAAGTGGCGCAGCTGTTTCGAGACAGTGACTGTTTAACGAACAGACGCATAATTTTCGAGCGCCTCTTGAAAGGCCTGCGCCTCTTATGTGCAACTTCAAGGCCATGCCTTAAATGCTGAAATTTAGTATACCTCTTTCCACTTCATGTTCTCCTGATATATTGGCCAAAATCAGGCGAAAATTTTCAGAATGCACAAAATTGGGTTTTGTAACAGGAGAACATGCCGTCGAAAGCGATGGCACAAAGTAACGTCTCCGGAAAGCAAATCAAAGAGCGAGAAGTGGCGCAGATGTTTCGAGACCGTGACTGTTTAACGAACAGACGCATAATTTTCGAGCGCCTCTTGAAAGGCCTGCGCCTCTTATGTGCAACTTCAAGGCCATGCCGTAAATGCTGAAATTTAGTATACCTCTTTCCACTTCATGTTCTCCTGATATATTGGACAAAATCTGGCGAAAATTTTCAGAATGCACAAAATTGGGCTTTGTAACAGGAGAACATGCCGTCGAAAGAGATGGCACAAAATAACGTCTCCGGAGAGCAAATCAAATAGCGAGAAGCGCAGATGTTTCGACTGTTTAACGAAGAGATGCAGAATTTTCGAACGCGCGTTGAAAGGCCTGCGCCTCATATTTGCCACTCTAAGGCGATGCCTTTGATGCTAAATTTTTAGTATACCTCTTTCCACATCATGTTCTCCTGATATATTGGCCAAAATCAGGCGAAAATTTTCAGAATGCACAAAATTGGGTTTTGTAAAAGGAGAACATGCCGTCGAAAGCGATGGCACAAAGTAACGTCTCCGGAAAGCAAATCAAAGAGCGAGAAGTGGCGCAGATGTTTCGAGACCGTGACTGTTTAACGAACAGACGCATAATTTTCGAGCGCCTCTTGAAAGGCCTGCGCCTCTTATTTGCAACTTTAAGGCCATGCCTTTGAAGCTGAAATTTAGTATACCTCTTTCCACTTCATGTTCTCCTGATATATTGGCCAAAATCAGGCGAAAATTTTCAGAATGCACAAAATTGGGTTTTGTAACAGGAGAACATGCCGTCGAAAGCGATGGCACAAAGTAACGTCTCCGGAAAGCAAATCAAAGAGCGAGAAGTGGCGCAGCTGTTTCGAGACAGTGACTGTTTAACGAAGAGACGCAGAATTTTCGAACGCCTCTTGAAAGGCCTGCGCCTCTTATGTGCAACTTCAAGGCCATGCCGTAAATGCTGAAATTTAGTATACCTCTTTCCACTTCATGTTCTCCTGATATATTGGACAAAATCTGGCGAAAATTTTCAGAATGCACAAAATTGGGCTTTGTAACAGGAGAACATGCCGTCGAAAGAGATGGCACAAAATAACGTCTCCGGAGAGCAAATCAAATAGCGAGAAGCGCAGATGTTTCGACTGTTTAACGAAGAGATGCAGAATTTTCGAACGCGCGTTGAAAGGCCTGCGCCTCATATTTGCCACTCTAAGGCGATGCCTTTGATGCTAAATTTTTAGTATACCTCTTTCCACATCATGTTCTCCTGATATATTGGCCAAAATCAGGCGAAAATTTTCAGAATGCACAAAATTGGGTTTTGTAACAGGAGAACATGCCGTCGAAAGCGATGGCACAAAGTAACGTCTCCGGAAAGCAAATCAAATAGCGAGAAGTGGCGCAGATGTTTGGAGACAGTGACTGTTTAACGAACAGACGCATAATTTTCGAGCGCCTCTTGAAAGGCCTGCGCCTCATATTTGCAACTTTAAGGCGATGCCTTTGATGCTGAATTTTTAGTATACCTCTTTCCACTTCATGTTCTCCTGATATATTGGCCAAAATCAGGCGAAAATTTTCAGAATGCACAAAATTGGGTTTTGTAACAGGAGAACATGCCGTCGCAAGCGATGGCACAAAGTAACGTCTCCGGAGAGCAAATCAAATAGCGAGAAGCGCAGATGTTTCGAGACCGTGACTGTTTAACGAACAGACGCATAATTTTCGAGCGCCTCTTGAAAGGCCTGCGCCTCATATTTGCAACTTTAAGGCGATGCCTTTGATGCTAAATTTTTAGTATACCTCTTTCCACTTCATGTTCTCCTGATATATTGGCCAAAATCTGGCGAAAATTTTCAGAATGCACAAAATTGGGTTTTGTAACAGGAGAACATGTCGTCGAAAGCGATGGCACAAAATAACGTGTCCGGAGAGCAAATCAAATAGCGAGAAGCGCAGATGTTTCGACTGTTTAACGAAGAGATGCAGAATTTTCGAACGCGCCTTGAAAGGCCTGCGCCTCATATTTGCAACTTTAAGGCGATGCCTTTGATGCTGAATTTTTAGTATACCTCTTTCCACTTCATGTTCTCCTGATATATTGGCCAAAATCTGGCGAAAATTTTCAGAATGCACAAAATTGGGTTTTGTAAAAGAAGAACATGCCGTCGAAAGCGATGGCACAAAGTAACGTCTCCGGAAAGCAAATCAAAGAGCGAGAAGTGGCGCAGATGTTTCGAGACCGTAACTGTTTAACGAACAGACGCATAATTTTCGAGCGCCTCTTGAAAGGCCTGCGCCTCTTATTTGCAACTTTAAGGCCATGCCTTTGAAGCTGAAATTTAGTATACCTCTTTCCACTTCATGTTCTCCTGATATATTGGCCAAAATCAGGCGAAAATTTTCAGAATGCACAAAATTGGGTTTTGTAAAAGGAGAACATGCCGTCGAAAGCGATGGCACAAAGTAACGTCTCCGGAAAGCAAATCAAAGAGCGAGAAGTGGCGCAGCTGTTTCGAGACAGTGACTGTTTAACGAACAGACGCATAATTTTCGAGCGCCTCTTGAAAGGCCTGCGCCTCTTATGTGCAACTTCAAGGCCATGCCTTAAATGCTGAAATTTAGTATACCTCTTTCCACTTCATGTTCTCCTGATATATTGGACAAAATCTGGCGAAAATTTTCAGAATGCACAAAATTGGGCTTTGTAACAGGAGAACATGCCGTCGAAAGAGATGGCACAAAATAACGTCTCCGGAGAGCAAATCAAATAGCGAGAAGCGCAGATGTTTCGACTGTTTAACGAAGAGATGCAGAATTTTCGAACGCGCGTTGAAAGGCCTGCGCCTCATATTTGCCACTCTAAGGCGATGCCTTTGATGCTAAATTTTTAGTATACCTCTTTCCACATCATGTTCTCCTGATATATTGGCCAAAATCAGGCGAAAATTTTCAGAATGCACAAAATTGGGTTTTGTAACAGGAGAACATGCCGTCGAAAGCGATGGCACAAAGTAACGTCTCCGGAAAGCAAATCAAATAGCGAGAAGTGGCGCAGATGTTTGGAGACAGTGACTGTTTAACGAACAGACGCATAATTTTCGAGCGCCTCTTGAAAGGCCTGCGCCTCATATTTGCAACTTTAAGGCGATGCCTTTGATGCTGAATTTTTAGTATACCTCTTTCCACTTCATGTTCTCCTGATATATTGGACAAAATCTGGCGAAAATTTTCAGAATGCACAAAATTGGGCTTTGTAACAGGAGAACATGCCGTCGAAAGAGATGGCACAAAATAACGTCTCCGGAGAGCAAATCAAATAGCGAGAAGCGCAGATGTTTCGACTGTTTAACGAAGAGATGCAGAATTTTCGAACGCGCCTTGAAAGGCCTGCGCCTCATATTTGCAACTTTAAGGCGATGCCTTTGATGCTAAATTTTTAGTATACCTCTTTCCGCTTCATGTTCTCCTGATATATTGGCCAAAATCTGGCGAAAATTTTCAGAATGCACAAAATTGGGTTTTGTAACAGGAGAACATGCCGTCGAAAGAGATGGCACAAAGTAACGTCTCCGGAGAGCAAATCAAATAGCGAGAAGCGCAGATGTTTCGAGACCGTGACTGTTTAACGAACAGACGCATAATTTTCGAGCGCCTCTTGAAAGGCCTGCGCCTCATATTTGCAACTTTAAGGCGATGCCTTTGATGCTAAATTTTTAGTATACCTCTTTCCACTTCATGTTCTCCTGATATATTGGCCAAAATCTGGCGAAAATTTTCAGAATGCACAAAATTGGGTTTTGTAACAGGAGAACATGCCGTCGAAAGCGATGGCACAAAGTAACGTCTCCGGAAAGCAAATCAAAGAGCGAGAAGTGGCGCAGATGTTTGGAGACAGTGACTGTTTAACGAACAGACGCATAATTTTCGAGCGCCTCTTGAAAGGCCTGCGCCTCTTATTTGCAACTTCAAGGCCATGGCTTTGAAGCTGAAATTTAGTATACCTCTTTCCACTTCATGTTCTCCTGATATATTGGCCAAAATCAGGCGAAAATTTTCAGAATGCACAAAATTGGGTTTTGTAACAGGAGAACATGCCGTCGAAAGCGATGGCACAAAATAACGTGTCCAGAGAGCAAATCAAATAGCGAGAAGCGCAGATGTTTCGACTGTTTAACGAAGAGATGCAGAATTTTCGAACGCGCCTTGAAAGGCCTGCGCCTCATATTTGCAACTCTAAGGCGATGCCTTTGATGCTAAATTTTTAGTATACCTCTTTCCGCTTCATGTTCTCCTGATATATTGGCCAAAATCTGGCGAAAATTTTCAGAATGCACAAAATTGGGTTTTGTAACAGGAGAACATGCCGTCGAAAGAGATGGCACAAAGTAACGTCTCCGGAGAGCAAATCAAATAGCGAGAAGCGCAGATGTTTCGAGACCGTGACTGTTTAACGAACAGACGCATAATTTTCGAGCGCCTCTTGAAAGGCCTGCGCCTCATATTTGCAACTTTAAGGCGATGCCTTTGATGCTAAATTTTTAGTATACCTCTTTCCACTTCATGTTCTCCTGATATATTGGCCAAAATCTGGCGAAAATTTTCAGAATGCACAGAATTGGGTTTTGTAACAGGAGAACATGCCGTCGAAAGCGATGGCACAAAATAACGTGTCCGGAGAGCAAATCAAATAGCGAGAAGCGCAGATGTTTCGACTGTTTAACGAAGAGATGCAGAATTTTCGAACGCGCCTTGAAAGGCCTGCTCCTCATATTTGCAACTCTAAGGCGATGCCTTTGATGCTAAATTTTTAGTATACCTCTTTCCGCTTCATGTTCTCCTGATATATTGGCCAAAATCTGGCGAAAATTTTCAGAATGCACAAAATTGGGTTTTGTAAAAGGAGAACATGCCGTCGAAAGCGATGGCACAAAGTAACGTCTCCGGAGAGCAAATCAAATAGCGAGAAGCGCAGATGTTTCGAGACCGTGACTGTTTAACGAACAGACGCATAATTTGCGAGCGCCTCTTGAAAGGCCTGCGCCTCATATTTGCAACTTTAAGGCGATGCCTTAAATGCTGAAATTTAGTATACCTCTTTCCACTTCATGTTCTCCTGATATATTGGCCAAAATCAGGCGAAAATTTTCAGAATGCACAAAATTGGGTTTTGTAACAGGAGAACATGCCGTCGAAAGCGATGGCACAAAGTAACGTCTCCGGAAAGCAAATCAAAGAGCGAGAAGTGGCGCAGCTGTTTCGAGACAGTGACTGTTTAACGAACAGACGCATAATTTTCGAGCGCCTCTTGAAAGGCCTGCGCCTCTTATGTGCAACTTCAAGGCCATGCCTTAAATGCTGAAATTTAGTATACCTCTTTCCACTTCATGTTCTCCTGATATATTGGACAAAATCTGGCGAAAATTTTCAGAATGCACAAAATTGGGCTTTGTAACAGGAGAACATGCCGTCGAAAGAGATGGCACAAAATAACGTCTCCGGAGAGCAAATCAAATAGCGAGAAGCGCAGATGTTTCGACTGTTTAACGAAGAGATGCAGAATTTTCGAACGCGCGTTGAAAGGCCTGCGCCTCATATTTGCCACTCTAAGGCGATGCCTTTGATGCTAAATTTTTAGTATACCTCTTTCCACATCATGTTCTCCTGATATATTGGCCAAAATCAGGCGAAAATTTTCAGAATGCACAAAATTGGGTTTTGTAACAGGAGAACATGCCGTCGAAAGAGATGGCACAAAGTAACGTCTCCGGAGAGCAAATCAAATAGCGAGAAGCGCAGATGTTTCGAGACCGTGACTGTTTAACGAACAGACGCATAATTTGCGAGCGCCTCTTGAAAGGCCTGCGCCTCATATTTGCAACTTTAAGGCGATGCCTTAAATGCTGAAATTTAGTATACCTCTTTCCACTTCATGTTCTCCTGATATATTGGCCAAAATCAGGCGAAAATTTTCAGAATGCACAAAATTGGGTTTTGTAACAGGAGAACATGCCGTCGAAAGCGATGGCACAAAGTAACGTCTCCGGAAAGCAAATCAAAGAGCGAGAAGTGGCGCAGCTGTTTCGAGACAGTGACTGTTTAACGAACAGACGCATAATTTTCGAGCGCCTCTTGAAAGGCCTGCGCCTCTTATGTGCAACTTCAAGGCCATGCCTTAAATGCTGAAATTTAGTATACCTCTTTCCACTTCATGTTCTCCTGATATATTGGACAAAATCTGGCGAAAATTTTCAGAATGCACAAAATTGGGCTTTGTAACAGGAGAACATGCCGTCGAAAGAGATGGCACAAAATAACGTCTCCGGAGAGCAAATCAAATAGCGAGAAGCGCAGATGTTTCGACTGTTTAACGAAGAGATGCAGAATTTTCGAACGCGCGTTGAAAGGCCTGCGCCTCATATTTGCCACTCTAAGGCGATGCCTTTGATGCTAAATTTTTAGTATACCTCTTTCCACATCATGTTCTCCTGATATATTGGCCAAAATCAGGCGAAAATTTTCAGAATGCACAAAATTGGGTTTTGTAACAGGAGAACATGCCGTCGAAAGAGATGGCACAAAGTAACGTCGCCGGAGAGCAAATCAAACAGCGAGAAGTGGCGCAGATGTTTGGAGACAGTGACTGTTTAACGAACAGACGCATAATTTTCGAGCGCCTCTTGAAAGGCCTGCGCCTCTTATGTGCAACTTCAAGGCCATGCCTTAAATGCTGAAATTTAGTATACCTCTTTCCACTTCATGTTCTCCTGATATATTGGACAAAATCTGGCGAAAATTTTCAGAATGCACAAAATTGGGCTTTGTAACAGGAGAACATGCCGTCGAAAGAGATGGCACAAAATAACGTCTCCGGAGAGCAAATCAAATAGCGAGAAGCGCAGATGTTTCGACTGTTTAACGAAGAGATGCAGAATTTTCGAACGCGCGTTGAAAGGCCTGCGCCTCATATTTGCCACTCTAAGGCGATGCCTTTGATGCTAAATTTTTAGTATACCTCTTTCCACATCATGTTCTCCTGATATATTGGCCAAAATCAGGCGAAAATTTTCAGAATGCACAAAATTGGGTTTTGTAACAGGAGAACATGCCGTCGAAAGCGATGGCACAAAGTAACGTCTCCGGAAAGCAAATCAAATAGCGAGAAGTGGCGCAGATGTTTGGAGACAGTGACTGTTTAACGAACAGACGCATAATTTTCGAGCGCCTCTTGAAAGGCCTGCGCCTCATATTTGCAACTTTAAGGCGATGCCTTTGATGCTGAATTTTTAGTATACCTCTTTCCACTTCATGTTCTCCTGATATATTGGACAAAATCTGGCGAAAATTTTCAGAATGCACAAAATTGGGCTTTGTAACAGGAGAACATGCCGTCGAAAGAGATGGCACAAAATAACGTCTCCGGAGAGCAAATCAAATAGCGAGAAGCGCAGATGTTTCGACTGTTTAACGAAGAGATGCAGAATTTTCGAACGCGCCTTGAAAGGCCTGCGCCTCATATTTGCAACTTTAAGGCGATGCCTTTGATGCTAAATTTTTAGTATACCTCTTTCCGCTTCATGTTCTCCTGATATATTGGCCAAAATCTGGCGAAAATTTTCAGAATGCACAAAATTGGGTTTTGTAACAGGAGAACATGCCGTCGAAAGAGATGGCACAAAGTAACGTCTCCGGAGAGCAAATCAAATAGCGAGAAGCGCAGATGTTTCGAGACCGTGACTGTTTAACGAACAGACGCATAATTTTCGAGCGCCTCTTGAAAGGCCTGCGCCTCATATTTGCAACTTTAAGGCGATGCCTTTGATGCTAAATTTTTAGTATACCTCTTTCCACTTCATGTTCTCCTGATATATTGGCCAAAATCTGGCGAAAATTTTCAGAATGCACAAAATTGGGTTTTGTAACAGGAGAACATGCCGTCGAAAGCGATGGCACAAAGTAACGTCTCCGGAAAGCAAATCAAAGAGCGAGAAGTGGCGCAGATGTTTGGAGACAGTGACTGTTTAACGAACAGACGCATAATTTTCGAGCGCCTCTTGAAAGGCCTGCGCCTCTTATTTGCAACTTCAAGGCCATGGCTTTGAAGCTGAAATTTAGTATACCTCTTTCCACTTCATGTTCTCCTGATATATTGGCCAAAATCAGGCGAAAATTTTCAGAATGCACAAAATTGGGTTTTGTAACAGGAGAACATGCCGTCGAAAGCGATGGCACAAAATAACGTGTCCAGAGAGCAAATCAAATAGCGAGAAGCGCAGATGTTTCGACTGTTTAACGAAGAGATGCAGAATTTTCGAACGCGCCTTGAAAGGCCTGCGCCTCATATTTGCAACTCTAAGGCGATGCCTTTGATGCTAAATTTTTAGTATACCTCTTTCCGCTTCATGTTCTCCTGATATATTGGCCAAAATCTGGCGAAAATTTTCAGAATGCACAAAATTGGGTTTTGTAACAGGAGAACATGCCGTCGAAAGAGATGGCACAAAGTAACGTCTCCGGAGAGCAAATCAAATAGCGAGAAGCGCAGATGTTTCGAGACCGTGACTGTTTAACGAACAGACGCATAATTTTCGAGCGCCTCTTGAAAGGCCTGCGCCTCATATTTGCAACTTTAAGGCGATGCCTTTGATGCTAAATTTTTAGTATACCTCTTTCCACTTCATGTTCTCCTGATATATTGGCCAAAATCTGGCGAAAATTTTCAGAATGCACAGAATTGGGTTTTGTAACAGGAGAACATGCCGTCGAAAGCGATGGCACAAAATAACGTGTCCGGAGAGCAAATCAAATAGCGAGAAGCGCAGATGTTTCGACTGTTTAACGAAGAGATGCAGAATTTTCGAACGCGCCTTGAAAGGCCTGCTCCTCATATTTGCAACTCTAAGGCGATGCCTTTGATGCTAAATTTTTAGTATACCTCTTTCCGCTTCATGTTCTCCTGATATATTGGCCAAAATCTGGCGAAAATTTTCAGAATGCACAAAATTGGGTTTTGTAAAAGGAGAACATGCCGTCGAAAGCGATGGCACAAAGTAACGTCTCCGGAGAGCAAATCAAATAGCGAGAAGCGCAGATGTTTCGAGACCGTGACTGTTTAACGAACAGACGCATAATTTGCGAGCGCCTCTTGAAAGGCCTGCGCCTCATATTTGCAACTTTAAGGCGATGCCTTAAATGCTGAAATTTAGTATACCTCTTTCCACTTCATGTTCTCCTGATATATTGGCCAAAATCAGGCGAAAATTTTCAGAATGCACAAAATTGGGTTTTGTAACAGGAGAACATGCCGTCGAAAGCGATGGCACAAAGTAACGTCTCCGGAAAGCAAATCAAAGAGCGAGAAGTGGCGCAGCTGTTTCGAGACAGTGACTGTTTAACGAACAGACGCATAATTTTCGAGCGCCTCTTGAAAGGCCTGCGCCTCTTATGTGCAACTTCAAGGCCATGCCTTAAATGCTGAAATTTAGTATACCTCTTTCCACTTCATGTTCTCCTGATATATTGGACAAAATCTGGCGAAAATTTTCAGAATGCACAAAATTGGGCTTTGTAACAGGAGAACATGCCGTCGAAAGAGATGGCACAAAATAACGTCTCCGGAGAGCAAATCAAATAGCGAGAAGCGCAGATGTTTCGACTGTTTAACGAAGAGATGCAGAATTTTCGAACGCGCGTTGAAAGGCCTGCGCCTCATATTTGCCACTCTAAGGCGATGCCTTTGATGCTAAATTTTTAGTATACCTCTTTCCACATCATGTTCTCCTGATATATTGGCCAAAATCAGGCGAAAATTTTCAGAATGCACAAAATTGGGTTTTGTAACAGGAGAACATGCCGTCGAAAGAGATGGCACAAAGTAACGTCGCCGGAGAGCAAATCAAACAGCGAGAAGTGGCGCAGATGTTTGGAGACAGTGACTGTTTAACGAACAGACGCATAATTTTCGAGCGCCTCTTGAAAGGCCTGCGCCTCTTATGTGCAACTTCAAGGCCATGCCTTAAATGCTGAAATTTAGTATACCTCTTTCCACTTCATGTTCTCCTGATATATTGGACAAAATCTGGCGAAAATTTTCAGAATGCACAAAATTGGGCTTTGTAACAGGCGAACATGCCGTCGAAAGAGATGGCACAAAATAACGTCTCCGGAGAGCAAATCAAATAGCGAGAAGCGCAGATGTTTCGACTGTTTAACGAAGAGATGCAGAATTTTCGAACGCGCCTTGAAAGGCCTGCGCCTCATATTTGCAACTTTAAGGCGATGCCTTTGATGCTAAATTTTTAGTATACCTCTTTCCGCTTCATGTTCTCCTGATATATTGGCCAAAATCTGGCGAAAATTTTCAGAATGCACAAAATTGGGTTTTGTAACAGGAGAACATGCCGTCGAAAGAGATGGCACAAAGTAACGTCTCCGGAGAGCAAATCAAATAGCGAGAAGCGCAGATGTTTCGAGACCGTGACTGTTTAACGAACAGACGCATAATTTTCGAGCGCCTCTTGAAAGGCCTGCGCCTCATATTTGCAACTTTAAGGCGATGCCTTTGATGCTAAATTTTTAGTATACCTCTTTCCACTTCATGTTCTCCTGATATATTGGCCAAAATCTGGCGAAAATTTTCAGAATGCACAAAATTGGGTTTTGTAACAGGAGAACATGCCGTCGAAAGCGATGGCACAAAGTAACGTCTCCGGAAAGCAAATCAAAGAGCGAGAAGTGGCGCAGATGTTTGGAGACAGTGACTGTTTAACGAACAGACGCATAATTTTCGAGCGCCTCTTGAAAGGCCTGCGCCTCTTATTTGCAACATCAAGGCCATGGCTTTGAAGCTGAAATTTAGTATACCTCTTTCCACTTCATGTTCTCCTGATATATTGGCCAAAATCAGGCGAAAATTTTCAGAATGCACAAAATTGGGTTTTGTAACAGGAGAACATGCCGTCGAAAGCGATGGCACAAAATAACGTGTCCAGAGAGCAAATCAAATAGCGAGAAGCGCAGATGTTTCGACTGTTTAACGAAGAGATGCAGAATTTTCGAACGCGCCTTGAAAGGCCTGCGCCTCATATTTGCAACTCTAAGGCGATGCCTTTGATGCTAAATTTTTAGTATACCTCTTTCCGCTTCATGTTCTCCTGATATATTGGCCAAAATCTGGCGAAAA
The DNA here is from genome assembly GCF_050908995.1 of Andrena cerasifolii. NCBI lineage: Eukaryota > Metazoa > Arthropoda > Insecta > Hymenoptera > Andrenidae > Andrena > Andrena cerasifolii. The sequence goes on from NC_135118.1 coordinate 481,900, forward strand.
TTTTCAGAATGCACAAAATTGGGTTTTGTAACAGGAGAACATGCCGTCGAAAGATATGGCACAAAGTAACGTCTCCGGAGAGCAAATCAAATAGCGAGAAGCGCAGATGTTTCGAGACCGTGACTGTTTAACGAACAGACGCATAATTTGCGAGCGCCTCTTGAAAGGCCTGCGCCTCATATTTGCAACTTTAAGGCGATGCCTTAAATGCTGAAATTTAGTATACCTCTTTCCACTTCATGTTCTCCTGATATATTGGCCAAAATCAGGCGAAAATTTTCAGAATGCACAAAATTGGGTTTTGTAACAGGAGAACATGCCGTCGAAAGCGATGGCACAAAGTAACGTCTCCGGAGAGCAAATCAAAGAGCGAGAAGCGCAGATGTTTCGACTGTTTAACGAAGAGATGCAGAATTTTCGAACGCGCGTTGAAAGGCCTGCGCCTCATATTTGCAACTCTAAGGCGATGCCTTTGATGCTAAATTTTTAGTATACCTCTTTCCGCTTCATGTTCTCCTGATATATTGGCCAAAATCTGGCGAAAATTTTCAGAATGCACAAAATTGGGTTTTGTAACAGGAGAACATGCCGTCGAAAGATATGGCACAAAGTAACGTCTCCGGAGAGCAAATCAAATAGCGAGAAGCGCAGATGTTTCGAGACCGTGACTGTTTAACGAACAGACGCATAATTTGCGAGCGCCTCTTGAAAGGCCTGCGCCTCATATTTGCAACTTTAAGGCGATGCCTTAAATGCTGAAATTTAGTATACCTCTTTCCACTTCATGTTCTCCTGATATATTGGCCAAAATCAGGCGAAAATTTTCAGAATGCACAAAATTGGGTTTTGTAACAGGAGAACATGCCGTCGAAAGCGATGGCACAAAGTAACGTCTCCGGAGAGCAAATCAAAGAGCGAGAAGCGCAGATGTTTCGACTGTTTAACGAAGAGATGCAGAATTTTCGAACGCGCGTTGAAAGGCCTGCGCCTCATATTTGCCACTCTAAGGCGATGCCTTTGATGCTAAATTTTTAGTATACCTCTTTCCACATCATGTTCTCCTGATATATTGGCCAAAATCAGGCGAAAATTTTCAGAATGCACAAAATTGGGTTTTGTAACAGGAGAACATGCCGTCGAAAGCGATGGCACAAAGTAACGTCTCCGGAAAGCAAATCAAATAGCGAGAAGTGGCGCAGATGTTTGGAGACAGTGACTGTTTAACGAACAGACGCATAATTTTCGAGCGCCTCTTGAAAGGCCTGCGCCTCATATTTGCAACTTTAAGGCGATGCCTTTGATGCTAAATTTTTAGTATACCTCTTTCCGCTTCATGTTCTCCAGATATATTGGCCAAAATCTGGCGAAAATTTTCAGAATGCACAAAATTGGGTTTTGTAACAGGAGAACATGCCGTCGAAAGAGATGGCACAAAGTAACGTCGCCGGAGAGCAAATCAAACAGCGAGAAGTGGCGCAGATGTTTGGAGACAGTGACTGTTTAACGAACAGACGCATAATTTTCGAGCGCCTCTTGAAAGGCCTGCGCCTCTTATGTGCAACTTCAAGGCCATGCCTTAAATGCTGAAATTTAGTATACCTCTTTCCACTTCATGTTCTCCTGATATATTGGACAAAATCTGGCGAAAATTTTCAGAATGCACAAAATTGGGCTTTGTAACAGGAGAACATGCCGTCGAAAGCGATGGCACAAAGTAACGTCTCCGGAAAGCAAATCAAATAGCGAGAAGTGGCGCAGATGTTTGGAGACAGTGACTGTTTAACGAACAGACGCATAATTTTCGAGCGCCTCTTGAAAGGCCTGCGCCTCATATTTGCAACTTTAAGGCGATGCCTTTGATGCTAAATTTTTAGTATACCTCTTTCCGCTTCATGTTCTCCAGATATATTGGCCAAAATCTGGCGAAAATTTTCAGAATGCACAAAATTGGGTTTTGTAACAGGAGAACATGCCGTCGAAAGAGATGGCACAAAGTAACGTCTCCGGAAAGCAAATCAAAGAGCGAGAAGTGGCGCAGATGTTTCGAGACCGTGACTGTTTAACGAACAGACGCATAATTTTCGAGCGCCTCTTGAAAGGCCTGCGCCTCTTATTTGCAACTTTAAGGCCATGCATTTGAAGCTGAAATTTAGTATACCTCTTTCCACTTCATGTTCTCCTGATATATTGGCCAAAATCAGGCGAAAATTTTCAGAATGCACAAAATTGGGTTTTGTAACAGGAGAACATGCCGTCGAAAGCGATGGCACAAAGTAACGTCTCCGGAAAGCAAATCAAAGAGCGAGAAGTGGCGCAGCTGTTTCGAGACAGTGACTGTTTAACGAACAGACGCATAATTTTCGAGCGCCTCTTGAAAGGCCTGCGCCTCTTATGTGCAACTTCAAGGCCATGCCTTAAATGCTGAAATTTAGTATACCTCTTTCCACTTCATGTTCTCCTGATATATTGGACAAAATCTGGCGAAAATTTTCAGAATGCACAAAATTGGGCTTTGTAACAGGAGAACATGCCGTCGAAAGAGATGGCACAAAATAACGTCTCCGGAGAGCAAATCAAATAGCGAGAAGCGCAGATGTTTCGACTGTTTAACGAAGAGATGCAGAATTTTCGAACGCGCGTTGAAAGGCCTGCGCCTCATATTTGCCACTCTAAGGCGATGCCTTTGATGCTAAATTTTTAGTATACCTCTTTCCACATCATGTTCTCCTGATATATTGGCCAAAATCAGGCGAAAATTTTCAGAATGCACAAAATTGGGTTTTGTAACAGGAGAACATGCCGTCGAAAGCGATGGCACAAAGTAACGTCTCCGGAAAGCAAATCAAAGAGCGAGAAGTGGCGCAGATGTTTCGAGACCGTGACTGTTTAACGAACAGTCGCATAATTTTCGAGCGCCTCTTGAAAGGCCTGCGCCTCTTATTTGCAACTTTAAGGCCATGCCTTTGAAGCTGAAATTTAGTATACCTCTTTCCACTTCATGTTCTCCTGATATATTGGCCAAAATCAGGCGAAAATTTTCAGAATGCACAAAATTGGGTTTTGTAACAGGAGAACATGCCGTCGAAAGCGATGGCACAAAGTAACGTCTCCGGAAAGCAAATCAAAGAGCGAGAAGTGGCGCAGCTGTTTCGAGACAGTGACTGTTTAACGAACAGACGCATAATTTTCGAGCGCCTCTTGAAAGGCCTGCGCCTCTTATGTGCAACTTCAAGGCCATGCCTTAAATGCTGAAATTTAGTATACCTCTTTCCACTTCATGTTCTCCTGATATATTGGACAAAATCTGGCGAAAATTTTCAGAATGCACAAAATTGGGCTTTGTAACAGGAGAACATGCCGTCGAAAGAGATGGCACAAAATAACGTCTCCGGAGAGCAAATCAAATAGCGAGAAGCGCAGATGTTTCGACTGTTTAACGAAGAGATGCAGAATTTTCGAACGCGCCTTGAAAGGCCTGCGCCTCATATTTGCCACTCTAAGGCGATGCCTTTGATGCTAAATTTTTAGTATACCTCTTTCCACATCATGTTCTCCTGATATATTGGCCAAAATCAGGCGAAAATTTTCAGAATGCACAAAATTGGGTTTTGTAACAGGAGAACATGCCGTCGAAAGCGATGGCACAAAGTAACGTCTCCGGAAAGCAAATGAAATAGCGAGAAGTGGCGCAGATGTTTGGAGACAGTGACTGTTTAACGAACAGACGCATAATTTGCGAGCGCCTCTTGAAAGGCCTGCGCCTCATATTTGCAACTTTAAGGCGATGCCTTTGATGCTGAATTTTTAGTATACCTCTTTCCACTTCATGTTCTCCTGATATATTGGCCAAAATCAGGCGAAAATTTTCAGAATGCACAAAATTGGGTTTTGTAACAGGAGAACATGCCGTCGAAAGCGATGGCACAAAGCAACGTCTCCGGAGAGCAAATCAAATAGCGAGAAGCGCAGATGTTTCGACTGTTTAACGAAGAGATGCAGAATTTTCGAACGCGCCTTGAAAGGCCTGCGCCTCATATTTGCAACTTTAAGGCGATGCCTTTGATGCTAAATTTTTAGTATACCTCTTTCCGCTTCATGTTCTCCTGATATATTGGCCAAAATCTGGCGAAAATTTTCAGAATGCACAAAATTGGGTTTTGTAACAGGAGAACATGCCGTCGAAAGAGATGGCACAAAGTAACGTCTCCGGAGAGCAAATCAAATAGCGAGAAGCGCAGATGTTTCGAGACCGTGACTGTTTAACGAACAGACGCATAATTTTCGAGCGCCTCTTGAAAGGCCTGCGCCTCATATTTGCAACTTTAAGGCGATGCCTTTGATGCTAAATTTTTAGTATACCTATTTCCACTTCATGTTCTCCTGATATATTGGCCAAAATCTGGCGAAAATTTTCAGAATGCACAAAATTGGGTTTTGTAAAAGGAGAACATGCCGTCGAAAGCGATGGCACAAAGTAACGTCTCCGGAAAGCAAATCAAAGAGCGAGAAGTGGCGCAGATGTTTGGAGACAGTGACTGTTTAACGAACAGACGCATAATTTTCGAGCGCCTCTTGAAAGGCCTGCGCCTCTTATTTGCAACTTCAAGGCCATGGCTTTGAAGCTGAAATTTAGTATACCTCGTTCCACTTCATGTTCTCCTGATATATTAGCCAAAATCAGGCGAAAATTTTCAGAATGCACAAAATTGGGTTTTGTAACAGGAGAACATGCCGTCGAAAGCGATGGCACAAAATAACGTGTCCGGAGAGCAAATCAAATAGCGAGAAGCGCAGATGTTTCGACTGTTTAACGAAGAGATGCAGAATTTTCGAACGCGCCTTGAAAGGCCTGCGCTTCATATTTGCAACTCTAAGGCCATGCCTTTGATGCTAAATTTTTAGTATACCTCTTTCCGCTTCATGTTCTCCTGATATATTGGCCAAAATCTGGCGAAAATTTTCAGAATGCACAAAATTGGGTTTTGTAACAGGAGAACATGCCGTCGAAAGAGATGGCACAAAGTAACGTCTCCGGAGAGCAAATCAAATAGCGAGAAGCGCAGATGTTTCGAGACCGTGACTGTTTAACGAACAGACGCATAATTTTCGAGCGCCTCTTGAAAGGCCTGCGCCTCATATTTGCAACTTTAAGGCGATGCCTTTGATGCTAAATTTTTAGTATACCTCTTTCCACTTCATGTTCTCCTGATATATTGGCCAAAATCTGGCGAAAATTTTCAGAATGCACAAAATTGGGTTTTGTAAAAGGAGAACATGCCGTCGAAAGCGATGGCACAAAGTAACGTCTCCGGAAAGCAAATCAAAGAGCGAGAAGTGGCGCAGATGTTTGGAGACAGTGACTGTTTAACGAACAGACGCATAATTTTCGAGCGCCTCTTGAAAGGCCTGCGCCTCTTATTTGCAACTTCAAGGCCATGGCTTTGAAGCTGAAATTTAGTATACCTCGTTCCACTTCATGTTCTCCTGATATATTGGCCAAAATCAGGCGAAAATTTTCAGAATGCACAGAATTGGGTTTTGTAACAGGAGAACATGCCGTCGAAAGCGATGGCACAAAATAACGTGTCCGGAGAGCAAATCAAATAGCGAGAAGCGCAGATGTTTCGACTGTTTAACGAAGAGATGCAGAATTTTCGAACGCGCCTTGAAAGGCCTGCTCCTCATATTTGCAACTCTAAGGCGATGCCTTTGATGCTAAATTTTTAGTATACCTCTTTCCGCTTCATGTTCTCCTGATATATTGGCCAAAATCTGGCGAAAATTTTCAGAATGCACAAAATTGGGTTTTGTAAAAGGAGAACATGCCGTCGAAAGCGATGGCACAAAGTAACGTCTCCGGAGAGCAAATCAAATAGCGAGAAGCGCAGATGTTTCGAGACCGTGACTGTTTAACGAACAGACGCATAATTTTCGAGCGCCTCTTGAAAGGCCTGCGCCTCATATTTGCAACTTTAAGGCGATGCCTTTGATGCTAAATTTTTAGTATACCTCTTTCCACTTCATGTTCTCCTGATATATTGGCCAAAATCTGGCGAAAATTTTCAGAATGCACAAAATTGGGTTTTGTAAAAGGAGAACATGCCGTCGAAAGCGATGGCACAAAGTAACGTCTCCGGAAAGCAAATCAAAGAGCGAGAAGTGGCGCAGATGTTTGGAGACAGTGACTGTTTAACGAACAGACGCATAATTTTCGAGCGCCTCTTGAAAGGCCTGCGCCTCTTATTTGCAACTTCAAGGCCATGGCTTTGAAGCTGAAATTTAGTATACCTCTTTCCACTTCATGTTCTCCTGATATATTGGCCAAAATCAGGCGAAAATTTTCAGAATGCACAAAATTGGGTTTTGTAACAGGAGAACATGCCGTCGAAAGATATGGCACAAAGTAACGTCTCCGGAGAGCAAATCAAATAGCGAGAAGCGCAGATGTTTCGAGACCGTGACTGTTTAACGAACAGACGCATAATTTTCGAGCGCCTCTTGAAAGGCCTGCGCCTCATATTTGCAACTTTAAGGCGATGCCTTTGATGCTAAATTTTTAGAATACCTCTTTCCACTTCATGTTCTCCTGATATATTGGCCAAAATCTGGCGAAAATTTTCAGAATGCACAAAATTGGGTTTTGTAAAAGGAGAACATGCCGTCGAAAGCGATGGCACAAAGTAACGTCTCCGGAAAGCAAATCAAAGAGCGAGAAGTGGCGCAGATGTTTGGAGACAGTGACTGTTTAACGAACAGACGCATAATTTTCGAGCGCCTCTTGAAAGGCCTGCGCCTCTTATTTGCAACTTCAAGGCCATGGCTTTGAAGCTGAAATTTAGTATACCTCGTTCCACTTCATGTTCTCCTGATATATTGGCCAAAATCAGGCGAAAATTTTCAGAATGCACAAAATTGGGTTTTGTAACAGGAGAACATGCCGTCGAAAGCGATGGCACAAAGTAACGTCTCCGGAAAGCAAATCAAAGAGCGAGAAGCGCAGATGTTTCGACTGTTTAACGAAGAGATGCAGAATTTTCGAACGCGCGTTGAAAGGCCTGCGCCTCATATTTGCCACTCTAAGGCGATGCCTTTGATGCTAAATTTTTAGTATACCTCTTTCCACATCATGTTCTCCTGATATATTGGCCAAAATCAGGCGAAAATTTTCAGAATGCACAAAATTGGGTTTTGTAACAGGAGAACATGCCGTCGAAAGCGATGGCACAAAGTAACGTCTCCGGAAAGCAAATCAAATAGCGAGAAGTGGCGCAGATGTTTGGAGACAGTGACTGTTTAACGAACAGACGCATAATTTTCGAGCGCCTCTTGAAAGGCCTGCGCCTCATATTTGCAACTTTAAGGCGATGCCTTTGATGCTGAATTTTTAGTATACCTCTTTCCACTTCATGTTCTCCTGATATATTGGCCAAAATCAGGCGAAAATTTTCAGAATCCACAAAATTGGGTTTTGTAACAGGAGAACATGCCGTCGAAAGCGATGGCACAAAGTAACGTCTCCGGAGAGCAAATCAAATAGCGAGAAGCGCAGATGTTTCGACTGTTTAACGAAGAGATGCAGAATTTTCGAACGCGCCTTGAAAGGCCTGCGCCTCATATTTGCAACTTTAAGGCGATGCCTTTGATGCTAAATTTTTAGTATACCTCTTTCCGCTTCATGTTCTCCTGATATATTGGCCAAAATCTGGCGAAAATTTTCAGAATGCACAAAATTGGGTTTTGTAACAGGAGAACATGCCGTCGAAAGAGATGGCACAAAGTAACGTCGCCGGAGAGCAAATCAAACAGCGAGAAGTGGCGCAGATGTTTGGAGACAGTGACTGTTTAACGAACAGACGCATACTTTTCGAGCGCCTCTTGAAAGGCCTGCGCCTCTTATGTGCAACTTCAAGGCCATGCCTTAAATGCTGAAATTTAGTATACCTCTTTCCACTTCATGTTCTCCTGATATATTGGACAAAATCTGGCGAAAATTTTCAGAATGCACAAAATTGGGCTTTGTAACAGGAGAACATGCCGTCGAAAGAGATGGCACAAAATAACGTCTCCGGAGAGCAAATCAAATAGCGAGAAGCGCAGATGTTTCGACTGTTTAACGAAGAGATGCAGAATTTTCGAACGCGCGTTGAAAGGCCTGCGGATCATATTTGCCACTCTAAGGCGATGCCTTTGATGCTAAATTTTTAGTATACCTCTTTCCACATCATGTTCTCCTGAAATATTGGCCAAAATCAGGCGAAAATTTTCAGAATGCACAAAATTGGGTTTTGTAACAGGAGAACATGCCGTCGAAAGCGATGGCACAAAGTAACGTCTGCGGAAAGCAAATCAAAGAGCGAGAAGTGGCGCAGATGTTTCGAGACCGTGACTGTTTAACGAACAGACGCATAATTTTCGAGCGCCTCTTGAAAGGCCTGCGCCTCTTATTTGCAACTTTAAGGCCATGCCTTTGAAGCTGAAATTTAGTATACCTCTTTCCACTTCATGTTCTCCTGATATATTGGCCAAAATCAGGCGAAAATTTTCAGAATGCACAAAATTGGGTTTTGTAACAGGAGAACATGCCGTCGAAAGCGATGGCACAAAGTAACGTCTCCGGAAAGCAAATCAAAGAGCGAGAAGTGGCGCAGCTGTTTCGAGACAGTGACTGTTTAACGAACAGACGCATAATTTTCGAGCGCCTCTTGAAAGGCCTGCGCCTCTTATGTGCAACTTCAAGGCCATGCCTTAAATGCTGAAATTTAGTATACCTCTTTCCACTTCATGTTCTCCTGATATATTGGACAAAATCTGGCGAAAATTTTCAGAATGCACAAAATTGGGCTTTGTAACAGGAGAACATGCCGTCGAAAGAGATGGCACAAAATAACGTCTCCGGAGAGCAAATCAAATAGCGAGAAGCGCAGATGTTTCGACTGTTTAACGAAGAGATGCAGAATTTTCGAACGCGCGTTGAAAGGCCTGCGCCTCATATTTGCCACTCTAAGGCGATGCCTTTGATGCTAAATTTTTAGTATACCTCTTTCCACATCATGTTCTCCTGATATATTGGCCAAAATCAGGCGAAAATTTTCAGAATGCACAAAATTGGGTTTTGTAACAGGAGAACATGCCGTCGAAAGCGATGGCACAAAGTAACGTCTCCGGAAAGCAAATCAAAGAGCGAGAAGTGGCGCAGATGTTTCGAGACCGTGACTGTTTAACGAACAGACGCATAATTTTCGAGCGCCTCTTGAAAGGCCTGCGCCTCTTATTTGCAACTTTAAGGCCATGCCTTTGAAGCTGAAATTTAGTATACCTCTTTCCACTTCATGTTCTCCTGATATATTGGCCAAAATCAGGCGAAAATTTTCAGAATGCACAAAATTGGGTTTTGTAACAGGAGAACATGCCGTCGAAAGCGATGGCACAAAGTAACGTCTCCGGAAAGCAAATCAAAGAGCGAGAAGTGGCGCAGCTGTTTCGAGACAGTGACTGTTTAACGAAAAGACGCATAATTTTCGAGCGCCTCTTGAAAGGCCTGCGCCTCTTATGTGCAACTTCAAGGCCATGCCTTAAATGCTGAAATTTAGTATACCTCTTTCCACTTCATGTTCTCCTGATATATTGGACAAAATCTGGCGAAAATTTTCAGAATGCACAAAATTGGGCTTTGTAACAGGAGAACATGCCGTCGAAAGAGATGGCACAAAATAACGTCTCCGGAGAGCAAATCAAATAGCGAGAAGCGCAGATGTTTCGACTGTTTAACGAAGAGATGCAGAATTTTCGAACGCGCCTTGAAAGGCCTGCGCCTCATATTTGCCACTCTAAGGCGATGCCTTTGATGCTAAATTTTTAGTATACCTCTTTCCACATCATGTTCTCCTGATATATTGGCCAAAATCAGGCGAAAATTTTCAGAATGCACAAAATTGGGTTTTGTAACAGGAGAACATGCCGTCGAAAGCGATGGCACAAAGTAACGTCTCCGGAAAGCAAATGAAATAGCGAGAAGTGGCGCAGATATTTGGAGACAGTGACTGTTTAACGAACAGACGCATAATTTTCGAGCGCCTCTTGAAAGGCCTGCGCCTCATATTTGCAACTTTAAGGCGATGCCTTTGATGCTGAATTTTTAGTATACCTCTTTCCACTTCATGTTCTCCTGATATATTGGCCAAAATCAGGCGAAAATTTTCAGAATGCACAAAATTGGGTTTTGTAACAGGAGAACATGCCGTCGAAAGCGATGGCACAAAGCAACGTCTCCGGAGAGCAAATCAAATAGCGAGAAGCGCAGATGTTTCGACTGTTTAACGAAGAGATGCAGAATTTTCGAACGCGCCTTGAAAGGCCTGCGCCTCATATTTGCAACTTTAAGGCGATGCCTTTGATGCTAAATTTTTAGTATACCTCTTTCCGCTTCATGTTCTCCTGATATATTGGCCAAAATCTGGCGAAAATTTTCAGAATGCACAAAATTGGGTTTTGTAACAGGAGAACATGCCGTCGAAAGAGATGGCACAAAGTAACGTCTCCGGAGAGCAAATCAAATAGCGAGAAGCGCAGATGTTTCGAGACCGTGACTGTTTAACGAACAGACGCATAATTTTCGAGCGCCTCTTGAAAGGCCTGCGCCTCATATTTGCAACTTTAAGGCGATGCCTTTGATGCTAAATTTTTAGTATACCTATTTCCACTTCATGTTCTCCTGATATATTGGCCAAAATCTGGCGAAAATTTTCAGAATGCACAAAATTGGGTTTTGTAAAAGGAGAACATGCCGTCGAAAGCGATGGCACAAAGTAACGTCTCCGGAAAGCAAATCAAAGAGCGAGAAGTGGCGCAGATGTTTGGAGACAGTGACTGTTTAACGAACAGACGCATAATTTTCGAGCGCCTATTGAAAGGCCTGCGCCTCTTATTTGCAACTTCAAGGCCATGGCTTTGAAGCTGAAATTTAGTATACCTCGTTCCACTTCATGTTCTCCTGATATATTGGCCAAAATCAGGCGAAAATTTTCAGAATGCACAAAATTGGGTTTTGTAACAGGAGAACATGCCGTCGAAAGCGATGGCACAAAATAACGTGTCCGGAGAGCAAATCAAATAGCGAGAAGCGCAGATGTTTCGACTGTTTAACGAAGAGATGCAGAATTTTCGAACGCGCCTTGAAAGGCCTGCGCTTCATATTTGCAACTCTAAGGCCATGCCTTTGATGCTAAATTTTTAGTATACCTCTTTCCGCTTCATGTTCTCCTGATATATTGGCCAAAATCTGGCGAAAATTTTCAGAATGCACAAAATTGGGTTTTGTAAAAGGAGAACATGCCGTCGAAAGCGATGGCACAAAGTAACGTCTCCGGAAAGCAAATCAAAGAGCGAGAAGTGGCGCAGCTGTTTCGAGACAGTGACTGTTTAACGAACAGACGCATAATTTTCGAGCGCCTCTTGAAAGGCCTGCGCCTCATATTTGCAACTTTAAGGCGATGCCTTAAATGCTGAAATTTAGTATACCTCTTTCCACTTCATGTTCTCCTGATATATTGGCCAAAATCAGGCGAAAATTTTCAGAATGCACAAAATTGGGTTTTGTAACAGGAGAACATGCCGTCGAAAGCGATGGCACAAAGTAACGTCTCCGGAAAGCAAATCAAAGAGCGAGAAGTGGCGCAGCTGTTTCGAGACAGTGACTGTTTAACGAACAGACGCATAATTTTCGAGCGCCTCTTGAAAGGCCTGCGCCTCTTATGTGCAACTTCAAGGCCATGCCTTAAATGCTGAAATTTAGTATACCTCTTTCCACTTCATGTTCTCCTGATATATTGGACAAAATCTGGCGAAAATTTTCAGAATGCACAAAATTGGGCTTTGTAACAGGAGAACATGCCGTCGAAAGAGATGGCACAAAATAACGTCTCCGGAGAGCAAATCAAATAGCGAGAAGCGCAGATGTTTCGACTGTTTAACGAAGAGATGCAGAATTTTCGAACGCGCGTTGAAAGGCCTGCGCCTCATATTTGCCACTCTAAGGCGATGCCTTTGATGCTAAATTTTTAGTATACCTCTTTCCACATCATGTTCTCCTGATATATTGGCCAAAATCAGGCGAAAATTTTCAGAATGCACAAAATTGGGTTTTGTAACAGGAGAACATGCCGTCGAAAGCGATGGCACAAAGTAACGTCTCCGGAAAGCAAATCAAATAGCGAGAAGTGGCGCAGATGTTTGGAGACAGTGACTGTTTAACGAACAGACGCATAATTTTCGAGCGCCTCTTGAAAGGCCTGCGCCTCATATTTGCAACTTTAAGGCGATGCCTTTGATGCTGAATTTTTAGTATACCTCTTTCCACTTCATGTTCTCCTGATATATTGGACAAAATCTGGCGAAAATTTTCAGAATGCACAAAATTGGGCTTTGTAACAGGAGAACATGCCGTCGAAAGAGATGGCACAAAATAACGTCTCCGGAGAGCAAATCAAATAGCGAGAAGCGCAGATGTTTCGACTGTTTAACGAAGAGATGCAGAATTTTCGAACGCGCCTTGAAAGGCCTGCGCCTCATATTTGCAACTTTAAGGCGATGCCTTTGATGCTAAATTTTTAGTATACCTCTTTCCGCTTCATGTTCTCCTGATATATTGGCCAAAATCTGGCGAAAATTTTCAGAATGCACAAAATTGGGTTTTGTAACAGGAGAACATGCCGTCGAAAGAGATGGCACAAAGTAACGTCTCCGGAGAGCAAATCAAATAGCGAGAAGCGCAGATGTTTCGAGACCGTGACTGTTTAACGAACAGACGCATAATTTTCGAGCGCCTCTTGAAAGGCCTGCGCCTCATATTTGCAACTTTAAGGCGATGCCTTTGATGCTAAATTTTTAGTATACCTCTTTCCACTTCATGTTCTCCTGATATATTGGCCAAAATCTGGCGAAAATTTTCAGAATGCACAAAATTGGGTTTTGTAACAGGAGAACATGCCGTCGAAAGCGATGGCACAAAGTAACGTCTCCGGAAAGCAAATCAAAGAGCGAGAAGTGGCGCAGATGTTTGGAGACAGTGACTGTTTAACGAACAGACGCATAATTTTCGAGCGCCTCTTGAAAGGCCTGCGCCTCTTATTTGCAACTTCAAGGCCATGGCTTTGAAGCTGAAATTTAGTATACCTCTTTCCACTTCATGTTCTCCTGATATATTGGTCAAAATCAGGCGAAAATTTTCAGAATGCACAAAATTGGGTTTTGTAACAGGAGAACATGCCGTCGAAAGCGATGGCACAAAATAACGTGTCCAGAGAGCAAATCAAATAGCGAGAAGCGCAGATGTTTCGACTGTTTAACGAAGAGATGCAGAATTTTCGAACGCGCCTTGAAAGGCCTGCGCCTCATACTTTCAACTCTAAGGCGATGCCTTTGATGCTAAATTTTTAGTATACCTCTTTCCGCTTCATGTTCTCCTGATATATTGGCCAAAATCTGGCGAAAATTTTCAGAATGCACAAAATTGGGTTTTGTAACAGGAGAACATGCCGTCGAAAGAGATGGCACAAAGTAACGTCTCCGGAGAGCAAATCAAATAGCGAGAAGCGCAGATGTTTCGAGACCGTGACTGTTTAACGAACAGACGCATAATTTTCGAGCGCCTCTTGAAAGGCCTGCGCCTCATATTTGCAACTTTAAGGCGATGCCTTTGATGCTAAATTTTTAGTATACCTCTTTCCACTTCATGTTCTCCTGATATATTGGCCAAAATCTGGCGAAAATTTTCAGAATGCACAAAATTGGGTTTTGTAAAAGGAGAACATGCCGTCGAAAGCGATGGCACAAAGTAACGTCTCCGGAAAGCAAATCAAAGAGCGAGAAGTGGCGCAGATGTTTGGAGACAGTGACTGTTTAACGAACAGACGCATAATTTTCGAGCGCCTCTTGAAAGGCCTGCGCCTCTTATTTGCAACTTCAAGGCCATGGCTTTGAAGCTGAAATTTAGTATACCTCGTTCCACTTCATGTTCTCCTGATATATTGGCCAAAATCAGGCGAAAATTTTCAGAATGCACAAAATTGGGTTTTGTAACAGGAGAACATGCCGTCGAAAGCGATGGCACAAAGTAACGTCTCCGGAGAGCAAATCAAATAGCGAGAAGCGCAGATGTTTCGACTGTTTAACGAAGAGATGCAGAATTTTCGAACGCGCCTTGAAAGGCCTGCGCCTCATATTTGCAACTTTAAGGCCATGCCTTTGAAGCTGAAATTTAGTATACCTCTTTCCACTTCATGTTCTCCTGATGTATTGGCCAAAATCAGGCGAAAATTTTCAGAATGCACAAAATTGGGTTTTGTAACAGGAGAACATGCCGTCGAAAGCGATGGCACAAAGTAACGTCTCCGGAAAGCAAATCAAAGAGCGAGAAGTGGCGCAGCTGTTTCGAGACAGTGACTGTTTAACGAACAGACGCATAATTTTCGAGCGCCTCTTGAAAGGCCTGCGCCTCTTATGTGCAACTTCAAGGCCATGCCTTAAATGCTGAAATTTAGTATACCTCTTTCCACTTCATGTTCTCCTGATATATTGGACAAAATCTGGCGAAAATTTTCAGAATGCACAAAATTGGGCTTTGTAACAGGAGAACATGCCGTCGAAAGAGATGGCACAAAATAACGTCTCCGGAGAGCAAATCAAATAGCGAGAAGCGCAGATGTTTCGACTGTTTAACGAAGAGATGCAGAATTTTCGAACGCGCCTTGAAAGGCCTGCGCCTCATATTTGCCACTCTAAGGCGATGCCTTTGATGCTAAATTTTTAGTATACCTCTTTCCACATCATGTTCTCCTGATATATTGGCCAAAATCAGGCGAAAATTTTCAGAATGCACAAAATTGGGTTTTGTAACAGGAGAACATGCCGTCGAAAGCGATGGCACAAAGTAACGTCTCCGGAAAGCAAATCAAATAGCGAGAAGTGGCGCAGATGTTTGGAGACAGTGACTGTTTAACGAACAGACGCATAATTTTCGAGCGCCTCTTGAAAGGCCTGCGCCTCATATTTGCAACTTTAAGGCGATGCCTTTGATGCTGAATTTTTAGTATACCTCTTTCCACTTCATGTTCTCCTGATATATTGGCCAAAATCAGGCGAAAATTTTCAGAATGCACAAAATTGGGTTTTGTAACAGGAGAACATGCCGTCGAAAGCGATGGCACAAAGTAACGTCTCCGGAGAGCAAATCAAATAGCGAGAAGCGCAGATGTTTCGACTGTTTAACGAAGAGATGCAGAATTTTCGAACGCGCCTTGAAAGGCCTGCGCCTCATATTTGCAACTTTAAGGCGATGCCTTTGATGCTAAATTTTTAGTATACCTCTTTCCGCTTCATGTTCTCCTGATATATTGGCCAAAATCTGGCGAAAATTTTCAGAATGCACAAAATTGGGTTTTGTAACAGGAGAACATGCCGTCGAAAGATATGGCACAAAGTAACGTCTCCGGAGAGCAAATCAAATAGCGAGAAGCGCAGATGTTTCGAGACCGTGACTGTTTAACGAACAGACGCATAATTTTCGAGCGCCTCTTGAAAGGCCTGCGCCTCATATTTGCAACTTTAAGGCGATGCCTTTGATGCTAAATTTTTAGTATACCTCTTTCCACTTCATGTTCTCCTGATATATTGGCCAAAATCTGGCGAAAATTTTCAGAATGCACAAAATTGGGTTTTGTAAAAGGAGAACATGCCGTCGAAAGCGATGGCACAAAGTAACGTCTCCGGAAAGCAAATCAAAGAGCGAGAAGTGGCGCAGATGTTTGGAGACAGTGACTGTTTAACGAACAGACGCATAATTTTCGAGCGCCTCTTGAAAGGCCTGCGCCTCTTATTTGCAACTTCAAGGCCATGGCTTTGAAGCTGAAATTTAGTATACCTCGTTCCACTTCATGTTCTCCTGATATATTGGCCAAAATCAGGCGAAAATTTTCAGAATGCACAGAATTGGGTTTTGTAACAGGAGAACATGCCGTCGAAAGCGATGGCACAAAATAACGTGTCCGGAGAGCAAATCAAATAGCGAGAAGCGCAGATGTTTCGACTGTTTAACGAAGAGATGCAGAATTTTCGAACGCGCCTTGAAAGGCCTGCTCCTCATATTTGCAACTCTAAGGCGATGCCTTTGATGCTAAATTTTTAGTATACCTCTTTCCGCTTCATGTTCTCCTGATATATTGGCCAAAATCTGGCGAAAATTTTCAGAATGCACAAAATTGGGTTTTGTAAAAGGAGAACATGCCGTCGAAAGCGATGGCACAAAGTAACGTCTCCGGAGAGCAAATCAAATAGCGAGAAGCGCAGATGTTTCGAGACCGTGACTGTTTAACGAACAGACGCATAATTTGCGAGCGCCTCTTGAAAGGCCTGCGCCTCATATTTGCAACTTTAAGGCGATGCCTTAAATGCTGAAATTTAGTATACCTCTTTCCACTTCATGTTCTCCTGATATATTGGCCAAAATCAGGCGAAAATTTTCAGAATGCACAAAATTGGGTTTTGTAACAGGAGAACATGCCGTCGAAAGCGATGGCACAAAGTAACGTCTCCGGAGAGCAATTCAAATAGCGAGAAGCGCAGATGTTTCGACTGTTTAACGAAGAGATGCAGAATTTTCGAACGCGCCTTGAAAGGCCTGCGCCTCATATTTGCAACTTTAAGGCGATGCCTTTGATGCTAAATTTTTAGTATACCTCTTTCCGCTTCATGTTCTCCTGATATATTGGCCAAAATCTGGCGAAAATTTTCAGAATGCACAAAATTGGGTTTTGTAACAGGAGAACATGCCGTCGAAAGATATGGCACAAAGTAACGTCTCCGGAGAGCAAATCAAATAGCGAGAAGCGCAGATGTTTCGAGACCGTGACTGTTTAACGAACAGACGCATAATTTTCGAGCGCCTCTTGAAAGGCCTGCGCCTCATATTTGCAACTTTAAGGCGATGCCTTTGATGCTAAATTTTTAGAATACCTCTTTCCACTTCATGTTCTCCTGATATATTGGCCAAAATCTGGCGAAAATTTTCAGAATGCACAAAATTGGGTTTTGTAAAAGGAGAACATGCCGTCGAAAGCGATGGCACAAAGTAACGTCTCCGGAAAGCAAATCAAAGAGCGAGAAGTGGCGCAGATGTTTGGAGACAGTGACTGTTTAACGAACAGACGCATAATTTTCGAGCGCCTCTTGAAAGGCCTGCGCCTCTTATTTGCAACTTCAAGGCCATGGCTTTGAAGCTGAAATTTAGTATACCTCGTTCCACTTCATGTTCTCCTGATATATTGGCCAAAATCAGGCGAAAATTTTCAGAATGCACAGAATTGGGTTTTGTAACAGGAGAACATGCCGTCGAAAGCGATGGCACAAAATAACGTGTCCGGAGAGCAAATCAAATAGCGAGAAGCGCAGATGTTTCGACTGTTTAACGAAGAGATGCAGAATTTTCGAACGCGCCTTGAAAGGCCTGCTCCTCATATTTGCAACTCTAAGGCGATGCCTTTGATGCTAAATTTTTAGTATACCTCTTTCCGCTTCATGTTCTCCTGATATATTGGCCAAAATCTGGCGAAAATTTTCAGAATGCACAAAATTGGGTTTTGTAAAAGGAGAACATGCCGTCGAAAGCGATGGCACAAAGTAACGTCTCCGGAGAGCAAATCAAATAGCGAGAAGCGCAGATGTTTCGAGACCGTGACTGTTTAACGAACAGACGCATAATTTGCGAGCGCCTCTTGAAAGGCCTGCGCCTCATATTTGCAACTTTAAGGCGATGCCTTAAATGCTGAAATTTAGTATACCTCTTTCCACTTCATGTTCTCCTGATATATTGGCCAAAATCAGGCGAAAATTTTCAGAATGCACAAAATTGGGTTTTGTAACAGGAGAACATGCCGTCGAAAGCGATGGCACAAAGTAACGTCTCCGGAAAGCAAATCAAAGAGCGAGAAGTGGCGCAGCTGTTTCGAGACAGTGACTGTTTAACGAACAGACGCATAATTTTCGAGCGCCTCTTGAAAGGCCTGCGCCTCTTATTTGCAACTTCAAGGCCATGGCTTTGAAGCTGAAATTTAGTATACCTCGTTCCACTTCATGTTCTCCTGATGTATTGGCCAAAATCAGGCGAAAATTTTCAGAATGCACAAAATTGGGTTTTGTAACAGGAGAACATGCCGTCGAAAGCGATGGCACAAAGTAACGTCTCCGGAAAGCAAATCAAAGAGCGAGAAGTGGCGCAGCTGTTTCGAGACAGTGACTGTTTAACGAACAGACGCATAATTTTCGAGCGCCTCTTATGTGCAACTTCAAGGCCATGCCTTAAATGCTGAAATTTAGTATACCTCTTTCCACTTCATGTTCTCCTGATATATTGGACAAAATCTGGCGAAAATTTTCAGAATGCACAAAATTGGGCTTTGTAACAGGAGAACATGCCGTCGAAAGAGATGGCACAAAATAACGTCTCCGGAGAGCAAATCAAATAGCGAGAAGCGCAGATGTTTCGACTGTTTAACGAAGAGATGCAGAATTTTCGAACGCGCCTTGAAAGGCCTGCGCCTCATATTTGCCACTCTAAGGCGATGCCTTTGATGCTAAATTTTTAGTATACCTCTTTCCACATCATGTTCTCCTGATATATTGGCCAAAATCAGGCGAAAATTTTCAGAATGCACAAAATTGGGTTTTGTAACAGGAGAACATGCCGTCGAAAGCGATGGCACAAAGTAACGTCTCCGGAAAGCAAATCAAATAGCGAGAAGTGGCGCAGATGTTTGGAGACAGTGACTGTTTAACGAACAGACGCATAATTTTCGAGCGCCTCTTGAAAGGCCTGCGCCTCATATTTGCAACTTTAAGGCGATGCCTTTGATGCTAAATTTTTAGTATACCTCTTTCCACTTCATGTTCTCCTGATATATTGGCCAAAATCTGGCGAAAATTTTCAGAATGCACAAAATTGGGTTTTGTAAAAGGAGAACATGCCGTCGAAAGCGATGGCACAAAGTAACGTCTCCGGAAAGCAAATCAAAGAGCGAGAAGTGGCGCAGATGTTTGGAGACAGTGACTGTTTAACGAACAGACGCATAATTTTCGAGCGCCTCTTGAAAGGCCTGCGCCTCTTATTTGCAACTTCAAGGCCATGGCTTTGAAGCTGAAATTTAGTATACCTCGTTCCACTTCATGTTCTCCTGATATATTGGCCAAAATCAGGCGAAAATTTTCAGAATGCACAGAATTGGGTTTTGTAACAGGAGAACATGCCGTCGAAAGCGATGGCACAAAATAACGTGTCCGGAGAGCAAATCAAATAGCGAGAAGCGCAGATGTTTCGACTGTTTAACGAAGAGATGCAGAATTTTCGAACGCGCCTTGAAAGGCCTGCTCCTCATATTTGCAACTCTAAGGCGATGCCTTTGATGCTAAATTTTTAGTATACCTCTTTCCGCTTCATGTTCTCCTGATATATTGGCCAAAATCTGGCGAAAATTTTCAGAATGCACAAAATTGGGTTTTGTAAAAGGAGAACATGCCGTCGAAAGCGATGGCACAAAGTAACGTCTCCGGAGAGCAAATCAAATAGCGAGAAGCGCAGATGTTTCGAGACCGTGACTGTTTAACGAACAGACGCATAATTTGCGAGCGCCTCTTGAAAGGCCTGCGCCTCATATTTGCAACTTCAAGGCCATGGCTTTGAAGCTGAAATTTAGTATACCTCGTTCCACTTCATGTTCTCCTGATATATTGGCCAAAATCAGGCGAAAATTTTCAGAATGCACAAAATTGGGTTTTGTAACAGGAGAACATGCCGTCGAAAGCGATGGCACAAAATAACGTGTCCGGAGAGCAAATCAAATAGCGAGAAGCGCAGATGTTTCGACTGTTTAACGAAGAGATGCAGAATTTTCGAACGCGCCTTGAAAGGCCTGCGCTTCATATTTGCAACTCTAAGGCCATGCCTTTGATGCTAAATTTTTAGTATACCTCTTTCCGCTTCATGTTCTCCTGATATATTGGCCAAAATCTGGCGAAAATTTTCAGAATGCACAAAATTGGGTTTTGTAAAAGGAGAACATGCCGTCGAAAGCGATGGCACAAAGTAACGTCTCCGGAAAGCAAATCAAAGAGCGAGAAGTGGCGCAGCTGTTTCGAGACAGTGACTGTTTAACGAACAGACGCATAATTTTCGAGCGCCTCTTGAAAGGCCTGCGCCTCATATTTGCAACTTTAAGGCGATGCCTTAAATGCTGAAATTTAGTATACCTCTTTCCACTTCATGTTCTCCTGATATATTGGCCAAAATCAGGCGAAAATTTTCAGAATGCACAAAATTGGGTTTTGTAACAGGAGAACATGCCGTCGAAAGCGATGGCACAAAGTAACGTCTCCGGAAAGCAAATCAAAGAGCGAGAAGTGGCGCAGCTGTTTCGAGACAGTGACTGTTTAACGAACAGACGCATAATTTTCGAGCGCCTCTTGAAAGGCCTGCGCCTCTTATGTGCAACTTCAAGGCCATGCCTTAAATGCTGAAATTTAGTATACCTCTTTCCACTTCATGTTCTCCTGATATATTGGACAAAATCTGGCGAAAATTTTCAGAATGCACAAAATTGGGCTTTGTAACAGGAGAACATGCCGTCGAAAGAGATGGCACAAAATAACGTCTCCGGAGAGCAAATCAAATAGCGAGAAGCGCAGATGTTTCGACTGTTTAACGAAGAGATGCAGAATTTTCGAACGCGCGTTGAAAGGCCTGCGCCTCATATTTGCCACTCTAAGGCGATGCCTTTGATGCTAAATTTTTAGTATACCTCTTTCCACATCATGTTCTCCTGATATATTGGCCAAAATCAGGCGAAAATTTTCAGAATGCACAAAATTGGGTTTTGTAACAGGAGAACATGCCGTCGAAAGCGATGGCACAAAGTAACGTCTCCGGAAAGCAAATCAAATAGCGAGAAGTGGCGCAGATGTTTGGAGACAGTGACTGTTTAACGAACAGACGCATAATTTTCGAGCGCCTCTTGAAAGGCCTGCGCCTCATATTTGCAACTTTAAGGCGATGCCTTTGATGCTGAATTTTTAGTATACCTCTTTCCACTTCATGTTCTCCTGATATATTGGCCAAAATCAGGCGAAAATTTTCAGAATGCACAAAATTGGGTTTTGTAACAGGAGAACATGCCGTCGAAAGCGATGGCACAAAGTAACGTCTCCGGAGAGCAAATCAAATAGCGAGAAGCGCAGATGTTTCGACTGTTTAACGAAGAGATGCAGAATTTTCGAACGCGCCTTGAAAGGCCTGCGCCTCATATTTGCAACTTTAAGGCGATGCCTTTGATGCTAAATTTTTAGTATACCTCTTTCCGCTTCATGTTCTCCTGATATATTGGCCAAAATCTGGCGAAAATTTTCAGAATGCACAAAATTGGGTTTTGTAACAGGAGAACATGCCGTCGAAAGATATGGCACAAAGTAACGTCTCCGGAGAGCAAATCAAATAGCGAGAAGCGCAGATGTTTCGAGACCGTGACTGTTTAACGAACAGACGCATAATTTTCGAGCGCCTCTTGAAAGGCCTGCGCCTCATATTTGCAACTTTAAGGCGATGCCTTTGATGCTAAATTTTTAGTATACCTCTTTCCACTTCATGTTCTCCTGATATATTGGCCAAAATCTGGCGAAAATTTTCAGAATGCACAAAATTGGGTTTTGTAAAAGGAGAACATGCCGTCGAAAGCGATGGCACAAAGTAACGTCTCCGGAAAGCAAATCAAAGAGCGAGAAGTGGCGCAGATGTTTGGAGACAGTGACTGTTTAACGAACAGACGCATAATTTTCGAGCGCCTCTTGAAAGGCCTGCGCCTCTTATTTGCAACTTCAAGGCCATGGCTTTGAAGCTGAAATTTAGTATACCTCGTTCCACTTCATGTTCTCCTGATATATTGGCCAAAATCAGGCGAAAATTTTCAGAATGCACAGAATTGGGTTTTGTAACAGGAGAACATGCCGTCGAAAGCGATGGCACAAAATAACGTGTCCGGAGAGCAAATCAAATAGCGAGAAGCGCAGATGTTTCGACTGTTTAACGAAGAGATGCAGAATTTTCGAACGCGCCTTGAAAGGCCTGCTCCTCATATTTGCAACTCTAAGGCGATGCCTTTGATGCTAAATTTTTAGTATACCTCTTTCCGCTTCATGTTCTCCTGATATATTGGCCAAAATCTGGCGAAAATTTTCAGAATGCACAAAATTGGGTTTTGTAAAAGGAGAACATGCCGTCGAAAGCGATGGCACAAAGTAACGTCTCCGGAGAGCAAATCAAATAGCGAGAAGCGCAGATGTTTCGAGACCGTGACTGTTTAACGAACAGACGCATAATTTGCGAGCGCCTCTTGAAAGGCCTGCGCCTCATATTTGCAACTTTAAGGCGATGCCTTAAATGCTGAAATTTAGTATACCTCTTTCCACTTCATGTTCTCCTGATATATTGGCCAAAATCAGGCGAAAATTTTCAGAATGCACAAAATTGGGTTTTGTAACAGGAGAACATGCCGTCGAAAGCGATGGCACAAAGTAACGTCTCCGGAGAGCAATTCAAATAGCGAGAAGCGCAGATGTTTCGACTGTTTAACGAAGAGATGCAGAATTTTCGAACGCGCCTTGAAAGGCCTGCGCCTCATATTTGCAACTTTAAGGCGATGCCTTTGATGCTAAATTTTTAGTATACCTCTTTCCGCTTCATGTTCTCCTGATATATTGGCCAAAATCTGGCGAAAATTTTCAGAATGCACAAAATTGGGTTTTGTAACAGGAGAACATGCCGTCGAAAGATATGGCACAAAGTAACGTCTCCGGAGAGCAAATCAAATAGCGAGAAGCGCAGATGTTTCGAGACCGTGACTGTTTAACGAACAGACGCATAATTTTCGAGCGCCTCTTGAAAGGCCTGCGCCTCATATTTGCAACTTTAAGGCGATGCCTTTGATGCTAAATTTTTAGAATACCTCTTTCCACTTCATGTTCTCCTGATATATTGGCCAAAATCTGGCGAAAATTTTCAGAATGCACAAAATTGGGTTTTGTAAAAGGAGAACATGCCGTCGAAAGCGATGGCACAAAGTAACGTCTCCGGAAAGCAAATCAAAGAGCGAGAAGTGGCGCAGATGTTTGGAGACAGTGACTGTTTAACGAACAGACGCATAATTTTCGAGCGCCTCTTGAAAGGCCTGCGCCTCTTATTTGCAACTTCAAGGCCATGGCTTTGAAGCTGAAATTTAGTATACCTCGTTCCACTTCATGTTCTCCTGATATATTGGCCAAAATCAGGCGAAAATTTTCAGAATGCACAGAATTGGGTTTTGTAACAGGAGAACATGCCGTCGAAAGCGATGGCACAAAATAACGTGTCCGGAGAGCAAATCAAATAGCGAGAAGCGCAGATGTTTCGACTGTTTAACGAAGAGATGCAGAATTTTCGAACGCGCCTTGAAAGGCCTGCTCCTCATATTTGCAACTCTAAGGCGATGCCTTTGATGCTAAATTTTTAGTATACCTCTTTCCGCTTCATGTTCTCCTGATATATTGGCCAAAATCTGGCGAAAATTTTCAGAATGCACAAAATTGGGTTTTGTAAAAGGAGAACATGCCGTCGAAAGCGATGGCACAAAGTAACGTCTCCGGAGAGCAAATCAAATAGCGAGAAGCGCAGATGTTTCGAGACCGTGACTGTTTAACGAACAGACGCATAATTTGCGAGCGCCTCTTGAAAGGCCTGCGCCTCATATTTGCAACTTTAAGGCGATGCCTTAAATGCTGAAATTTAGTATACCTCTTTCCACTTCATGTTCTCCTGATATATTGGCCAAAATCAGGCGAAAATTTTCAGAATGCACAAAATTGGGTTTTGTAACAGGAGAACATGCCGTCGAAAGCGATGGCACAAAGTAACGTCTCCGGAAAGCAAATCAAAGAGCGAGAAGTGGCGCAGCTGTTTCGAGACAGTGACTGTTTAACGAACAGACGCATAATTTTCGAGCGCCTCTTGAAAGGCCTGCGCCTCTTATTTGCAACTTCAAGGCCATGGCTTTGAAGCTGAAATTTAGTATACCTCGTTCCACTTCATGTTCTCCTGATGTATTGGCCAAAATCAGGCGAAAATTTTCAGAATGCACAAAATTGGGTTTTGTAACAGGAGAACATGCCGTCGAAAGCGATGGCACAAAGTAACGTCTCCGGAAAGCAAATCAAAGAGCGAGAAGTGGCGCAGCTGTTTCGAGACAGTGACTGTTTAACGAACAGACGCATAATTTTCGAGCGCCTCTTATGTGCAACTTCAAGGCCATGCCTTAAATGCTGAAATTTAGTATACCTCTTTCCACTTCATGTTCTCCTGATATATTGGACAAAATCTGGCGAAAATTTTCAGAATGCACAAAATTGGGCTTTGTAACAGGAGAACATGCCGTCGAAAGAGATGGCACAAAATAACGTCTCCGGAGAGCAAATCAAATAGCGAGAAGCGCAGATGTTTCGACTGTTTAACGAAGAGATGCAGAATTTTCGAACGCGCCTTGAAAGGCCTGCGCCTCATATTTGCCACTCTAAGGCGATGCCTTTGATGCTAAATTTTTAGTATACCTCTTTCCACATCATGTTCTCCTGATATATTGGCCAAAATCAGGCGAAAATTTTCAGAATGCACAAAATTGGGTTTTGTAACAGGAGAACATGCCGTCGAAAGCGATGGCACAAAGTAACGTCTCCGGAAAGCAAATCAAATAGCGAGAAGTGGCGCAGATGTTTGGAGACAGTGACTGTTTAACGAACAGACGCATAATTTTCGAGCGCCTCTTGAAAGGCCTGCGCCTCATATTTGCAACTTTAAGGCGATGCCTTTGATGCTAAATTTTTAGTATACCTCTTTCCACTTCATGTTCTCCTGATATATTGGCCAAAATCTGGCGAAAATTTTCAGAATGCACAAAATTGGGTTTTGTAAAAGGAGAACTTGCCGTCGAAAGCGATGGCACAAAGTAACGTCTCCGGAAAGCAAATCAAAGAGCGAGAAGTGGCGCAGATGTTTGGAGACAGTGACTGTTTAACGAACAGACGCATAATTTTCGAGCGCCTCTTGAAAGGCCTGCGCCTCTTATTTGCAACTTCAAGGCCATGGCTTTGAAGCTGAAATTTAGTATACCTCGTTCCACTTCATGTTCTCCTGATATATTGGCCAAAATCAGGCGAAAATTTTCAGAATGCACAGAATTGGGTTTTGTAACAGGAGAACATGCCGTCGAAAGCGATGGCACAAAATAACGTGTCCGGAGAGCAAATCAAATAGCGAGAAGCGCAGATGTTTCGACTGTTTAACGAAGAGATGCAGAATTTTCGAACGCGCCTTGAAAGGCCTGCTCCTCATATTTGCAACTCTAAGGCGATGCCTTTGATGCTAAATTTTTAGTATACCTCTTTCCGCTTCATGTTCTCCTGATATATTGGCCAAAATCTGGCGAAAATTTTCAGAATGCACAAAATTGGGTTTTGTAAAAGGAGAACATGCCGTCGAAAGCGATGGCACAAAGTAACGTCTCCGGAGAGCAAATCAAATAGCGAGAAGCGCAGATGTTTCGAGACCGTGACTGTTTAACGAACAGACGCATAATTTGCGAGCGCCTCTTGAAAGGCCTGCGCCTCATATTTGCAACTTTAAGGCGATGCCTTTGATGCTGAATTTTTAGTATACCTCTTTCCACTTCATGTTCTCCTGATATATTGGCCAAAATCAGGCGAAAATTTTCAGAATGCACAAAATTGGGTTTTGTAACAGGAGAACATGCCGTCGAAAGCGATGGCACAAAGTAACGTCTCCGGAGAGCAAATCAAATAGCGAGAAGCGCAGATGTTTCGACTGTTTAACGAAGAGATGCAGAATTTTCGAACGCGCCTTGAAAGGCCTGCGCCTCATATTTGCAACTTTAAGGCCATGCCTTTGAAGCTGAAATTTAGTATACCTCTTTCCACTTCATGTTCTCCTGATGTATTGGCCAAAATCAGGCGAAAATTTTCAGAATGCACAAAATTGGGTTTTGTAACAGGAGAACATGCCGTCGAAAGCGATGGCACAAAGTAACGTCTCCGGAAAGCAAATCAAAGAGCGAGAAGTGGCGCAGCTGTTTCGAGACAGTGACTGTTTAACGAACAGACGCATAATTTTCGAGCGCCTCTTGAAAGGCCTGCGCCTCTTATGTGCAACTTCAAGGCCATGCCTTAAATGCTGAAATTTAGTATACCTCTTTCCACTTCATGTTCTCCTGATATATTGGACAAAATCTGGCGAAAATTTTCAGAATGCACAAAATTGGGCTTTGTAACAGGAGAACATGCCGTCGAAAGAGATGGCACAAAATAACGTCTCCGGAGAGCAAATCAAATAGCGAGAAGCGCAGATGTTTCGACTGTTTAACGAAGAGATGCAGAATTTTCGAACGCGCCTTGAAAGGCCTGCGCCTCATATTTGCCACTCTAAGGCGATGCCTTTGATGCTAAATTTTTAGTATACCTCTTTCCACATCATGTTCTCCTGATATATTGGCCAAAATCAGGCGAAAATTTTCAGAATGCACAAAATTGGGTTTTGTAACAGGAGAACATGCCGTCGAAAGCGATGGCACAAAGTAACGTCTCCGGAAAGCAAATCAAATAGCGAGAAGTGGCGCAGATGTTTGGAGACAGTGACTGTTTAACGAACAGACGCATAATTTTCGAGCGCCTCTTGAAAGGCCTGCGCCTCATATTTGCAACTTTAAGGCGATGCCTTTGATGCTGAATTTTTAGTATACCTCTTTCCACTTCATGTTCTCCTGATATATTGGCCAAAATCAGGCGAAAATTTTCAGAATGCACAAAATTGGGTTTTGTAACAGGAGAACATGCCGTCGAAAGCGATGGCACAAAGTAACGTCTCCGGAGAGCAAATCAAATAGCGAGAAGCGCAGATGTTTCGACTGTTTAACGAAGAGATGCAGAATTTTCGAACGCGCCTTGAAAGGCCTGCGCCTCATATTTGCAACTTTAAGGCGATGCCTTTGATGCTAAATTTTTAGTATACCTCTTTCCGCTTCATGTTCTCCTGATATATTGGCCAAAATCTGGCGAAAATTTTCAGAATGCACAAAATTGGGTTTTGTAACAGGAGAACATGCCGTCGAAAGATATGGCACAAAGTAACGTCTCCGGAGAGCAAATCAAATAGCGAGAAGCGCAGATGTTTCGAGACCGTGACTGTTTAACGAACAGACGCATAATTTTCGAGCGCCTCTTGAAAGGCCTGCGCCTCATATTTGCAACTTTAAGGCGATGCCTTTGATGCTAAATTTTTAGTATACCTCTTTCCACTTCATGTTCTCCTGATATATTGGCCAAAATCTGGCGAAAATTTTCAGAATGCACAAAATTGGGTTTTGTAAAAGGAGAACATGCCGTCGAAAGCGATGGCACAAAGTAACGTCTCCGGAAAGCAAATCAAAGAGCGAGAAGTGGCGCAGATGTTTGGAGACAGTGACTGTTTATCGAACAGACGCATAATTTTCGAGCGCCTCTTGAAAGGCCTGCGCCTCTTATTTGCAACTTCAAGGCCATGGCTTTGAAGCTGAAATTTAGTATACCTCGTTCCACTTCATGTTCTCCTGATATATTGGCCAAAATCAGGCGAAAATTTTCAGAATGCACAGAATTGGGTTTTGTAACAGGAGAACATGCCGTCGAAAGCGATGGCACAAAATAACGTGTCCGGAGAGCAAATCAAATAGCGAGAAGCGCAGATGTTTCGACTGTTTAACGAAGAGATGCAGAATTTTCGAACGCGCCTTGAAAGGCCTGCTCCTCATATTTGCAACTCTAAGGCGATGCCTTTGATGCTAAATTTTTAGTATACCTCTTTCCGCTTCATGTTCTCCTGATATATTGGCCAAAATCTGGCGAAAATTTTCAGAATGCACAAAATTGGGTTTTGTAAAAGGAGAACATGCCGTCGAAAGCGATGGCACAAAGTAACGTCTCCGGAGAGCAAATCAAATAGCGAGAAGCGCAGATGTTTCGAGACCGTGACTGTTTAACGAACAGACGCATAATTTGCGAGCGCCTCTTGAAAGGCCTGCGCCTCATATTTGCAACTTTAAGGCGATGCCTTAAATGCTGAAATTTAGTATACCTCTTTCCACTTCATGTTCTCCTGATATATTGGCCAAAATCAGGCGAAAATTTTCAGAATGCACAAAATTGGGTTTTGTAACAGGAGAACATGCCGTCGAAAGCGATGGCACAAAGTAACGTCTCCGGAGAGCAAATCAAATAGCGAGAAGCGCAGATGTTTCGACTGTTTAACGAAGAGATGCAGAATTTTCGAACGCGCCTTGAAAGGCCTGCGCCTCATATTTGCAACTTTAAGGCGATGCCTTTGATGCTAAATTTTTAGTATACCTCTTTCCGCTTCATGTTCTCCTGATATATTGGCCAAAATCTGGCGAAAATTTTCAGAATGCACAAAATTGGGTTTTGTAACAGGAGAACATGCCGTCGAAAGATATGGCACAAAGTAACGTCTCCGGAGAGCAAATCAAATAGCGAGAAGCGCAGATGTTTCGAGACCGTGACTGTTTAACGAACAGACGCATAATTTTCGAGCGCCTCTTGAAAGGCCTGCGCCTCATATTTGCAACTTTAAGGCGATGCCTTTGATGCTAAATTTTTAGAATACCTCTTTCCACTTCATGTTCTCCTGATATATTGGCCAAAATCTGGCGAAAATTTTCAGAATGCACAAAATTGGGTTTTGTAAAAGGAGAACATGCCGTCGAAAGCGATGGCACAAAGTAACGTCTCCGGAAAGCAAATCAAAGAGCGAGAAGTGGCGCAGATGTTTGGAGACAGTGACTGTTTAACGAACAGACGCATAATTTTCGAGCGCCTCTTGAAAGGCCTGCGCCTCTTATTTGCAACTTCAAGGCCATGGCTTTGAAGCTGAAATTTAGTATACCTCGTTCCACTTCATGTTCTCCTGATATATTGGCCAAAATCAGGCGAAAATTTTCAGAATGCACAGAATTGGGTTTTGTAACAGGAGAACATGCCGTCGAAAGCGATGGCACAAAATAACGTGTCCGGAGAGCAAATCAAATAGCGAGAAGCGCAGATGTTTCGACTGTTTAACGAAGAGATGCAGAATTTTCGAACGCGCCTTGAAAGGCCTGCTCCTCATATTTGCAACTCTAAGGCGATGCCTTTGATGCTAAATTTTTAGTATACCTCTTTCCGCTTCATGTTCTCCTGATATATTGGCCAAAATCTGGCGAAAATTTTCAGAATGCACAAAATTGGGTTTTGTAAAAGGAGAACATGCCGTCGAAAGCGATGGCACAAAGTAACGTCTCCGGAGAGCAAATCAAATAGCGAGAAGCGCAGATGTTTCGAGACCGTGACTGTTTAACGAACAGACGCATAATTTGCGAGCGCCTCTTGAAAGGCCTGCGCCTCATATTTGCAACTTTAAGGCGATGCCTTAAATGCTGAAATTTAGTATACCTCTTTCCACTTCATGTTCTCCTGATATATTGGCCAAAATCAGGCGAAAATTTTCAGAATGCACAAAATTGGGTTTTGTAACAGGAGAACATGCCGTCGAAAGCGATGGCACAAAGTAACGTCTCCGGAAAGCAAATCAAAGAGCGAGAAGTGGCGCAGCTGTTTCGAGACAGTGACTGTTTAACGAACAGACGCATAATTTTCGAGCGCCTCTTGAAAGGCCTGCGCCTCTTATTTGCAACTTCAAGGCCATGGCTTTGAAGCTGAAATTTAGTATACCTCGTTCCACTTCATGTTCTCCTGATGTATTGGCCAAAATCAGGCGAAAATTTTCAGAATGCACAAAATTGGGTTTTGTAACAGGAGAACATGCCGTCGAAAGCGATGGCACAAAGTAACGTCTCCGGAAAGCAAATCAAAGAGCGAGAAGTGGCGCAGCTGTTTCGAGACAGTGACTGTTTAACGAACAGACGCATAATTTTCGAGCGCCTCTTATGTGCAACTTCAAGGCCATGCCTTAAATGCTGAAATTTAGTATACCTCTTTCCACTTCATGTTCTCCTGATATATTGGACAAAATCTGGCGAAAATTTTCAGAATGCACAAAATTGGGCTTTGTAACAGGAGAACATGCCGTCGAAAGAGATGGCACAAAATAACGTCTCCGGAGAGCAAATCAAATAGCGAGAAGCGCAGATGTTTCGACTGTTTAACGAAGAGATGCAGAATTTTCGAACGCGCCTTGAAAGGCCTGCGCCTCATATTTGCCACTCTAAGGCGATGCCTTTGATGCTAAATTTTTAGTATACCTCTTTCCACATCATGTTCTCCTGATATATTGGCCAAAATCAGGCGAAAATTTTCAGAATGCACAAAATTGGGTTTTGTAACAGGAGAACATGCCGTCGAAAGCGATGGCACAAAGTAACGTCTCCGGAAAGCAAATCAAATAGCGAGAAGTGGCGCAGATGTTTGGAGACAGTGACTGTTTAACGAACAGACGCATAATTTTCGAGCGCCTCTTGAAAGGCCTGCGCCTCATATTTGCAACTTTAAGGCGATGCCTTTGATGCTAAATTTTTAGTATACCTCTTTCCACTTCATGTTCTCCTGATATATTGGCCAAAATCAGGCGAAAATTTTCAGAATGCACAGAATTGGGTTTTGTAACAGGAGAACATGCCGTCGAAAGCGATGGCACAAAATAACGTGTCCGGAGAGCAAATCAAATAGCGAGAAGCGCAGATGTTTCGACTGTTTAACGAAGAGATGCAGAATTTTCGAACGCGCCTTGAAAGGCCTGCTCCTCATATTTGCAACTCTAAGGCGATGCCTTTGATGCTAAATTTTTAGTATACCTCTTTCCGCTTCATGTTCTCCTGATATATTGGCCAAAATCTGGCGAAAATTTTCAGAATGCACAAAATTGGGTTTTGTAAAAGGAGAACATGCCGTCGAAAGCGATGGCACAAAGTAACGTCTCCGGAGAGCAAATCAAATAGCGAGAAGCGCAGATGTTTCGAGACCGTGACTGTTTAACGAACAGACGCATAATTTGCGAGCGCCTCTTGAAAGGCCTGCGCCTCATATTTGCAACTTTAAGGCGATGCCTTAAATGCTGAAATTTAGTATACCTCTTTCCACTTCATGTTCTCCTGATATATTGGCCAAAATCAGGCGAAAATTTTCAGAATGCACAAAATTGGGTTTTGTAACAGGAGAACATGCCGTCGAAAGCGATGGCACAAAGTAACGTCTCCGGAAAGCAAATCAAAGAGCGAGAAGTGGCGCAGCTGTTTCGAGACAGTGACTGTTTAACGAACAGACGCATAATTTTCGAGCGCCTCTTGAAAGGCCTGCGCCTCTTATTTGCAACTTCAAGGCCATGGCTTTGAAGCTGAAATTTAGTATACCTCGTTCCACTTCATGTTCTCCTGATGTATTGGCCAAAATCAGGCGAAAATTTTCAGAATGCACAAAATTGGGTTTTGTAACAGGAGAACATGCCGTCGAAAGCGATGGCACAAAGTAACGTCTCCGGAAAGCAAATCAAAGAGCGAGAAGTGGCGCAGCTGTTTCGAGACAGTGACTGTTTAACGAACAGACGCATAATTTTCGAGCGCCTCTTATGTGCAACTTCAAGGCCATGCCTTAAATGCTGAAATTTAGTATACCTCTTTCCACTTCATGTTCTCCTGATATATTGGACAAAATCTGGCGAAAATTTTCAGAATGCACAAAATTGGGCTTTGTAACAGGAGAACATGCCGTCGAAAGAGATGGCACAAAATAACGTCTCCGGAGAGCAAATCAAATAGCGAGAAGCGCAGATGTTTCGACTGTTTAACGAAGAGATGCAGAATTTTCGAACGCGCCTTGAAAGGCCTGCGCCTCATATTTGCCACTCTAAGGCGATGCCTTTGATGCTAAATTTTTAGTATACCTCTTTCCACATCATGTTCTCCTGATATATTGGCCAAAATCAGGCGAAAATTTTCAGAATGCACAAAATTGGGTTTTGTAACAGGAGAACATGCCGTCGAAAGCGATGGCACAAAGTAACGTCTCCGGAAAGCAAATCAAATAGCGAGAAGTGGCGCAGATGTTTGGAGACAGTGACTGTTTAACGAACAGACGCATAATTTTCGAGCGCCTCTTGAAAGGCCTGCGCCTCATATTTGCAACTTTAAGGCGATGCCTTTGATGCTAAATTTTTAGTATACCTCTTTCCACTTCATGTTCTCCTGATATATTGGCCAAAATCTGGCGAAAATTTTCAGAATGCACAAAATTGGGTTTTGTAAAAGGAGAACATGCCGTCGAAAGCGATGGCACAAAGTAACGTCTCCGGAAAGCAAATCAAAGAGCGAGAAGTGGCGCAGATGTTTGGAGACAGTGACTGTTTAACGAACAGACGCATAATTTTCGAGCGCCTCTTGAAAGGCCTGCGCCTCTTATTTGCAACTTCAAGGCCATGGCTTTGAAGCTGAAATTTAGTATACCTCGTTCCACTTCATGTTCTCCTGATATATTGGCCAAAATCAGGCGAAAATTTTCAGAATGCACAGAATTGGGTTTTGTAACAGGAGAACATGCCGTCGAAAGCGATGGCACAAAATAACGTGTCCGGAGAGCAAATCAAATAGCGAGAAGCGCAGATGTTTCGACTGTTTAACGAAGAGATGCAGAATTTTCGAACGCGCCTTGAAAGGCCTGCTCCTCATATTTGCAACTCTAAGGCGATGCCTTTGATGCTAAATTTTTAGTATACCTCTTTCCGCTTCATGTTCTCCTGATATATTGGCCAAAATCTGGCGAAAATTTTCAGAATGCACAAAATTGGGTTTTGTAACAGGAGAACATGCCGTCGAAAGCGATGGCACAAAGTAACGTCTCCGGAGAGCAAATCAAATAGCGAGAAGCGCAGATGTTTCGAGACCGTGACTGTTTAACGAACAGACGCATAATTTGCGAGCGCCTCTTGAAAGGCCTGCGCCTCATATTTGCAACTTTAAGGCGATGCCTTAAATGCTGAAATTTAGTATACCTCTTTCCACTTCATGTTCTCCTGATATATTGGCCAAAATCAGGCGAAAATTTTCAGAATGCACAAAATTGGGTTTTGTAACAGGAGAACATGCCGTCGAAAGCGATGGCACAAAGTAACGTCTCCGGAAAGCAAATCAAAGAGCGAGAAGTGGCGCAGCTGTTTCGAGACAGTGACTGTTTATCGAACAGACGCATAATTTTCGAGCGCCTCTTGAAAGGCCTGCGCCTCTTATTTGCAACTTCAAGGCCATGGCTTTGAAGCTGAAATTTAGTATACCTCGTTCCACTTCATGTTCTCCTGATATATTGGCCAAAATCAGGCGAAAATTTTCAGAATGCACAGAATTGGGTTTTGTAACAGGAGAACATGCCGTCGAAAGCGATGGCACAAAATAACGTGTCCGGAGAGCAAATCAAATAGCGAGAAGCGCAGATGTTTCGACTGTTTAACGAAGAGATGCAGAATTTTCGAACGCGCCTTGAAAGGCCTGCTCCTCATATTTGCAACTCTAAGGCGATGCCTTTGATGCTAAATTTTTAGTATACCTCTTTCCGCTTCATGTTCTCCTGATATATTGGCCAAAATCTGGCGAAAATTTTCAGAATGCACAAAATTGGGTTTTGTAAAAGGAGAACATGCCGTCGAAAGCGATGGCACAAAGTAACGTCTCCGGAGAGCAAATCAAATAGCGAGAAGCGCAGATGTTTCGAGACCGTGACTGTTTAACGAACAGACGCATAATTTGCGAGCGCCTCTTGAAAGGCCTGCGCCTCATATTTGCAACTTTAAGGCGATGCCTTAAATGCTGAAATTTAGTATACCTCTTTCCACTTCATGTTCTCCTGATATATTGGCCAAAATCAGGCGAAAATTTTCAGAATGCACAAAATTGGGTTTTGTAACAGGAGAACATGCCGTCGAAAGCGATGGCACAAAGTAACGTCTCCGGAGAGCAAATCAAATAGCGAGAAGCGCAGATGTTTCGACTGTTTAACGAAGAGATGCAGAATTTTCGAACGCGCCTTGAAAGGCCTGCGCCTCATATTTGCAACTTTAAGGCGATGCCTTTGATGCTAAATTTTTAGTATACCTCTTTCCGCTTCATGTTCTCCTGATATATTGGCCAAAATCTGGCGAAAATTTTCAGAATGCACAAAATTGGGTTTTGTAACAGGAGAACATGCCGTCGAAAGATATGGCACAAAGTAACGTCTCCGGAGAGCAAATCAAATAGCGAGAAGCGCAGATGTTTCGAGACCGTGACTGTTTAACGAACAGACGCATAATTTTCGAGCGCCTCTTGAAAGGCCTGCGCCTCATATTTGCAACTTTAAGGCGATGCCTTTGATGCTAAATTTTTAGAATACCTCTTTCCACTTCATGTTCTCCTGATATATTGGCCAAAATCTGGCGAAAATTTTCAGAATGCACAAAATTGGGTTTTGTAAAAGGAGAACATGCCGTCGAAAGCGATGGCACAAAGTAACGTCTCCGGAAAGCAAATCAAAGAGCGAGAAGTGGCGCAGATGTTTGGAGACAGTGACTGTTTAACGAACAGACGCATAATTTTCGAGCGCCTCTTGAAAGGCCTGCGCCTCTTATTTGCAACTTCAAGGCCATGGCTTTGAAGCTGAAATTTAGTATACCTCGTTCCACTTCATGTTCTCCTGATATATTGGCCAAAATCAGGCGAAAATTTTCAGAATGCACAGAATTGGGTTTTGTAACAGGAGAACATGCCGTCGAAAGCGATGGCACAAAATAACGTGTCCGGAGAGCAAATCAAATAGCGAGAAGCGCAGATGTTTCGACTGTTTAACGAAGAGATGCAGAATTTTCGAACGCGCCTTGAAAGGCCTGCTCCTCATATTTGCAACTCTAAGGCGATGCCTTTGATGCTAAATTTTTAGTATACCTCTTTCCGCTTCATGTTCTCCTGATATATTGGCCAAAATCTGGCGAAAATTTTCAGAATGCACAAAATTGGGTTTTGTAAAAGGAGAACATGCCGTCGAAAGCGATGGCACAAAGTAACGTCTCCGGAGAGCAAATCAAATAGCGAGAAGCGCAGATGTTTCGAGACCGTGACTGTTTAACGAACAGACGCATAATTTGCGAGCGCCTCTTGAAAGGCCTGCGCCTCATATTTGCAACTTTAAGGCGATGCCTTAAATGCTGAAATTTAGTATACCTCTTTCCACTTCATGTTCTCCTGATATATTGGCCAAAATCAGGCGAAAATTTTCAGAATGCACAAAATTGGGTTTTGTAACAGGAGAACATGCCGTCGAAAGCGATGGCACAAAGTAACGTCTCCGGAAAGCAAATCAAAGAGCGAGAAGTGGCGCAGCTGTTTCGAGACAGTGACTGTTTAACGAACAGACGCATAATTTTCGAGCGCCTCTTGAAAGGCCTGCGCCTCTTATTTGCAACTTCAAGGCCATGGCTTTGAAGCTGAAATTTAGTATACCTCGTTCCACTTCATGTTCTCCTGATGTATTGGCCAAAATCAGGCGAAAATTTTCAGAATGCACAAAATTGGGTTTTGTAACAGGAGAACATGCCGTCGAAAGCGATGGCACAAAGTAACGTCTCCGGAAAGCAAATCAAAGAGCGAGAAGTGGCGCAGCTGTTTCGAGACAGTGACTGTTTAACGAACAGACGCATAATTTTCGAGCGCCTCTTATGTGCAACTTCAAGGCCATGCCTTAAATGCTGAAATTTAGTATACCTCTTTCCACTTCATGTTCTCCTGATATATTGGACAAAATCTGGCGAAAATTTTCAGAATGCACAAAATTGGGCTTTGTAACAGGAGAACATGCCGTCGAAAGAGATGGCACAAAATAACGTCTCCGGAGAGCAAATCAAATAGCGAGAAGCGCAGATGTTTCGACTGTTTAACGAAGAGATGCAGAATTTTCGAACGCGCCTTGAAAGGCCTGCGCCTCATATTTGCCACTCTAAGGCGATGCCTTTGATGCTAAATTTTTAGTATACCTCTTTCCACATCATGTTCTCCTGATATATTGGCCAAAATCAGGCGAAAATTTTCAGAATGCACAAAATTGGGTTTTGTAACAGGAGAACATGCCGTCGAAAGCGATGGCACAAAGTAACGTCTCCGGAAAGCAAATCAAATAGCGAGAAGTGGCGCAGATGTTTGGAGACAGTGACTGTTTAACGAACAGACGCATAATTTTCGAGCGCCTCTTGAAAGGCCTGCGCCTCATATTTGCAACTTTAAGGCGATGCCTTTGATGCTAAATTTTTAGTATACCTCTTTCCACTTCATGTTCTCCTGATATATTGGCCAAAATCAGGCGAAAATTTTCAGAATGCACAGAATTGGGTTTTGTAACAGGAGAACATGCCGTCGAAAGCGATGGCACAAAATAACGTGTCCGGAGAGCAAATCAAATAGCGAGAAGCGCAGATGTTTCGACTGTTTAACGAAGAGATGCAGAATTTTCGAACGCGCCTTGAAAGGCCTGCTCCTCATATTTGCAACTCTAAGGCGATGCCTTTGATGCTAAATTTTTAGTATACCTCTTTCCGCTTCATGTTCTCCTGATATATTGGCCAAAATCTGGCGAAAATTTTCAGAATGCACAAAATTGGGTTTTGTAAAAGGAGAACATGCCGTCGAAAGCGATGGCACAAAGTAACGTCTCCGGAGAGCAAATCAAATAGCGAGAAGCGCAGATGTTTCGAGACCGTGACTGTTTAACGAACAGACGCATAATTTGCGAGCGCCTCTTGAAAGGCCTGCGCCTCATATTTGCAACTTTAAGGCGATGCCTTAAATGCTGAAATTTAGTATACCTCTTTCCACTTCATGTTCTCCTGATATATTGGCCAAAATCAGGCGAAAATTTTCAGAATGCACAAAATTGGGTTTTGTAACAGGAGAACATGCCGTCGAAAGCGATGGCACAAAGTAACGTCTCCGGAAAGCAAATCAAAGAGCGAGAAGTGGCGCAGCTGTTTCGAGACAGTGACTGTTTAACGAACAGACGCATAATTTTCGAGCGCCTCTTGAAAGGCCTGCGCCTCTTATTTGCAACTTCAAGGCCATGGCTTTGAAGCTGAAATTTAGTATACCTCGTTCCACTTCATGTTCTCCTGATGTATTGGCCAAAATCAGGCGAAAATTTTCAGAATGCACAAAATTGGGTTTTGTAACAGGAGAACATGCCGTCGAAAGCGATGGCACAAAGTAACGTCTCCGGAAAGCAAATCAAAGAGCGAGAAGTGGCGCAGCTGTTTCGAGACAGTGACTGTTTAACGAACAGACGCATAATTTTCGAGCGCCTCTTATGTGCAACTTCAAGGCCATGCCTTAAATGCTGAAATTTAGTATACCTCTTTCCACTTCATGTTCTCCTGATATATTGGACAAAATCTGGCGAAAATTTTCAGAATGCACAAAATTGGGCTTTGTAACAGGAGAACATGCCGTCGAAAGAGATGGCACAAAATAACGTCTCCGGAGAGCAAATCAAATAGCGAGAAGCGCAGATGTTTCGACTGTTTAACGAAGAGATGCAGAATTTTCGAACGCGCCTTGAAAGGCCTGCGCCTCATATTTGCCACTCTAAGGCGATGCCTTTGATGCTAAATTTTTAGTATACCTCTTTCCACATCATGTTCTCCTGATATATTGGCCAAAATCAGGCGAAAATTTTCAGAATGCACAAAATTGGGTTTTGTAACAGGAGAACATGCCGTCGAAAGCGATGGCACAAAGTAACGTCTCCGGAAAGCAAATCAAATAGCGAGAAGTGGCGCAGATGTTTGGAGACAGTGACTGTTTAACGAACAGACGCATAATTTTCGAGCGCCTCTTGAAAGGCCTGCGCCTCATATTTGCAACTTTAAGGCGATGCCTTTGATGCTAAATTTTTAGTATACCTCTTTCCACTTCATGTTCTCCTGATATATTGGCCAAAATCTGGCGAAAATTTTCAGAATGCACAAAATTGGGTTTTGTAAAAGGAGAACATGCCGTCGAAAGCGATGGCACAAAGTAACGTCTCCGGAAAGCAAATCAAAGAGCGAGAAGTGGCGCAGATGTTTGGAGACAGTGACTGTTTAACGAACAGACGCATAATTTTCGAGCGCCTCTTGAAAGGCCTGCGCCTCTTATTTGCAACTTCAAGGCCATGGCTTTGAAGCTGAAATTTAGTATACCTCGTTCCACTTCATGTTCTCCTGATATATTGGCCAAAATCAGGCGAAAATTTTCAGAATGCACAGAATTGGGTTTTGTAACAGGAGAACATGCCGTCGAAAGCGATGGCACAAAATAACGTGTCCGGAGAGCAAATCAAATAGCGAGAAGCGCAGATGTTTCGACTGTTTAACGAAGAGATGCAGAATTTTCGAACGCGCCTTGAAAGGCCTGCTCCTCATATTTGCAACTCTAAGGCGATGCCTTTGATGCTAAATTTTTAGTATACCTCTTTCCGCTTCATGTTCTCCTGATATATTGGCCAAAATCTGGCGAAAATTTTCAGAATGCACAAAATTGGGTTTTGTAACAGGAGAACATGCCGTCGAAAGCGATGGCACAAAGTAACGTCTCCGGAGAGCAAATCAAATAGCGAGAAGCGCAGATGTTTCGAGACCGTGACTGTTTAACGAACAGACGCATAATTTGCGAGCGCCTCTTGAAAGGCCTGCGCCTCATATTTGCAACTTTAAGGCGATGCCTTAAATGCTGAAATTTAGTATACCTCTTTCCACTTCATGTTCTCCTGATATATTGGCCAAAATCAGGCGAAAATTTTCAGAATGCACAAAATTGGGTTTTGTAACAGGAGAACATGCCGTCGAAAGCGATGGCACAAAGTAACGTCTCCGGAAAGCAAATCAAAGAGCGAGAAGTGGCGCAGCTGTTTCGAGACAGTGACTGTTTAACGAACAGACGCATAATTTTCGAGCGCCTCTTGAAAGGCCTGCGCCTCTTATTTGCAACTTCAAGGCCATGGCTTTGAAGCTGAAATTTAGTATACCTCGTTCCACTTCATGTTCTCCTGATGTATTGGCCAAAATCAGGCGAAAATTTTCAGAATGCACAAAATTGGGTTTTGTAACAGGAGAACATGCCGTCGAAAGCGATGGCACAAAGTAACGTCTCCGGAAAGCAAATCAAAGAGCGAGAAGTGGCGCAGCTGTTTCGAGACAGTGACTGTTTAACGAACAGACGCATAATTTTCGAGCGCCTCTTATGTGCAACTTCAAGGCCATGCCTTAAATGCTGAAATTTAGTATACCTCTTTCCACTTCATGTTCTCCTGATATATTGGACAAAATCTGGCGAAAATTTTCAGAATGCACAAAATTGGGCTTTGTAACAGGAGAACATGCCGTCGAAAGAGATGGCACAAAATAACGTCTCCGGAGAGCAAATCAAATAGCGAGAAGCGCAGATGTTTCGACTGTTTAACGAAGAGATGCAGAATTTTCGAACGCGCCTTGAAAGGCCTGCGCCTCATATTTGCCACTCTAAGGCGATGCCTTTGATGCTAAATTTTTAGTATACCTCTTTCCACATCATGTTCTCCTGATATATTGGCCAAAATCAGGCGAAAATTTTCAGAATGCACAAAATTGGGTTTTGTAACAGGAGAACATGCCGTCGAAAGCGATGGCACAAAGTAACGTCTCCGGAAAGCAAATCAAATAGCGAGAAGTGGCGCAGATGTTTGGAGACAGTGACTGTTTAACGAACAGACGCATAATTTTCGAGCGCCTCTTGAAAGGCCTGCGCCTCATATTTGCAACTTTAAGGCGATGCCTTTGATGCTGAATTTTTAGTATACCTCTTTCCACTTCATGTTCTCCTGATATATTGGCCAAAATCAGGCGAAAATTTTCAGAATGCACAAAATTGGGTTTTGTAACAGGAGAACATGCCGTCGAAAGCGATGGCACAAAGTAACGTCTCCGGAGAGCAAATCAAATAGCGAGAAGCGCAGATGTTTCGACTGTTTAACGAAGAGATGCAGAATTTTCGAACGCGCCTTGAAAGGCCTGCGCCTCATATTTGCAACTTTAAGGCGATGCCTTTGATGCTAAATTTTTAGTATACCTCTTTCCGCTTCATGTTCTCCTGATATATTGGCCAAAATCTGGCGAAAATTTTCAGAATGCACAAAATTGGGTTTTGTAACAGGAGAACATGCCGTCGAAAGAGATGGCACAAAGTAACGTCTCCGGAGAGCAAATCAAATAGCGAGAAGCGCAGATGTTTCGAGACCGTGACTGTTTAACGAACAGACGCATAATTTTCGAGCGCCTCTTGAAAGGCCTGCGCCTCATATTTGCAACTTTAAGGCGATGCCTTTGATGCTAAATTTTTAGTATACCTCTTTCCACTTCATGTTCTCCTGATATATTGGCCAAAATCAGGCGAAAATTTTCAGAATGCACAAAATTGGGTTTTGTAACAGGAGAACATGCCGTCGAAAGCGATGGCACAAAGTAACGTCTCCGGAAAGCAAATCAAAGAGCGAGAAGTGGCGCAGCTGTTTCGAGACAGTGACTGTTTAACGAACAGACGCATAATTTTCGAGCGCCTCTTGAAAGGCCTGCGCCTCTTATTTGCAACTTCAAGGCCATGGCTTTGAATCTGAAATTTAGTATACCTCGTTCCACTTCATGTTCTCCTGATGTATTGGCCAAAATCAGGCGAAAATTTTCAGAATGCACAAAATTGGGTTTTGTAACAGGAGAACATGCCGTCGAAAGCGATGGCACAAAGTAACGTCTCCGGAAAGCAAATCAAAGAGCGAGAAGTGGCGCAGCTGTTTCGAGACAGTGACTGTTTAACGAACAGACGCATAATTTTCGAGCGCCTCTTGAAAGGCCTGCGCCTCTTATGTGCAACTTCAAGGCCATGCCTTAAATGCTGAAATTTAGTATACCTCTTTCCACTTCATGTTCTCCTGATATATTGGACAAAATCTGGCGAAAATTTTCAGAATGCACAAAATTGGGCTTTGTAACAGGAGAACATGCCGTCGAAAGAGATGGCACAAAATAACGTCTCCGGAGAGCAAATCAAATAGCGAGAAGCGCAGATGTTTCGACTGTTTAACGAAGAGATGCAGAATTTTCGAACGCGCCTTGAAAGGCCTGCGCCTCATATTTGCCACTCTAAGGCGATGCCTTTGATGCTAAATTTTTAGTATACCTCTTTCCACATCATGTTCTCCTGATATATTGGCCAAAATCAGGCGAAAATTTTCAGAATGCACAAAATTGGGTTTTGTAACAGGAGAACATGCCGTCGAAAGCGATGGCACAAAGTAACGTCTCCGGAAAGCAAATCAAATAGCGAGAAGTGGCGCAGATGTTTGGAGACAGTGACTGTTTAACGAACAGACGCATAATTTTCGAGCGCCTCTTGAAAGGCCTGCGCCTCATATTTGCAACTTTAAGGCGATGCCTTTGATGCTAAATTTTTAGTATACCTCTTTCCACTTCATGTTCTCCTGATATATTGGCCAAAATCTGGCGAAAATTTTCAGAATGCACAAAATTGGGTTTTGTAAAAGGAGAACATGCCGTCGAAAGCGATGGCACAAAGTAACGTCTCCGGAAAGCAAATCAAAGAGCGAGAAGTGGCGCAGATGTTTGGAGACAGTGACTGTTTAACGAACAGACGCATAATTTTCGAGCGCCTCTTGAAAGGCCTGCGCCTCTTATTTGCAACTTCAAGGCCATGGCTTTGAAGCTGAAATTTAGTATACCTCGTTCCACTTCATGTTCTCCTGATATATTGGCCAAATTCAGGCGAAAATTTTCAGAATGCACAGAATTGGGTTTTGTAACAGGAGAACATGCCGTCGAAAGCGATGGCACAAAATAACGTGTCCGGAGAGCAAATCAAATAGCGAGAAGCGCAGATGTTTCGACTGTTTAACGAAGAGATGCAGAATTTTCGAACGCGCCTTGAAAGGCCTGCTCCTCATATTTGCAACTCTAAGGCGATGCCTTTGATGCTAAATTTTTAGTATACCTCTTTCCGCTTCATGTTCTCCTGATATATTGGCCAAAATCTGGCGAAAATTTTCAGAATGCACAAAATTGGGTTTTGTAAAAGGAGAACATGCCGTCGAAAGCGATGGCACAAAGTAACGTCTCCGGAGAGCAAATCAAATAGCGAGAAGCGCAGATGTTTCGAGACCGTGACTGTTTAACGAACAGACGCATAATTTGCGAGCGCCTCTTGAAAGGCCTGCGCCTCATATTTGCAACTTTAAGGCGATGCCTTTGATGCTGAATTTTTAGTATACCTCTTTCCACTTCATGTTCTCCTGATATATTGGCCAAAATCAGGCGAAAATTTTCAGAATGCACAAAATTGGGTTTTGTAACAGGAGAACATGCCGTCGAAAGCGATGGCACAAAGTAACGTCTCCGGAGAGCAAATCAAATAGCGAGAAGCGCAGATGTTTCGACTGTTTAACGAAGAGATGCAGAATTTTCGAACGCGCCTTGAAAGGCCTGCGCCTCATATTTGCAACTTTAAGGCCATGCCTTTGAAGCTGAAATTTAGTATACCTCTTTCCACTTCATGTTCTCCTGATGTATTGGCCAAAATCAGGCGAAAATTTTCAGAATGCACAAAATTGGGTTTTGTAACAGGAGAACATGCCGTCGAAAGCGATGGCACAAAGTAACGTCTCCGGAAAGCAAATCAAAGAGCGAGAAGTGGCGCAGCTGTTTCGAGACAGTGACTGTTTAACGAACAGACGCATAATTTTCGAGCGCCTCTTGAAAGGCCTGCGCCTCTTATGTGCAACTTCAAGGCCATGCCTTAAATGCTGAAATTTAGTATACCTCTTTCCACTTCATGTTCTCCTGATATATTGGACAAAATCTGGCGAAAATTTTCAGAATGCACAAAATTGGGCTTTGTAACAGGAGAACATGCCGTCGAAAGAGATGGCACAAAATAACGTCTCCGGAGAGCAAATCAAATAGCGAGAAGCGCAGATGTTTCGACTGTTTAACGAAGAGATGCAGAATTTTCGAACGCGCCTTGAAAGGCCTGCGCCTCATATTTGCCACTCTAAGGCGATGCCTTTGATGCTAAATTTTTAGTATACCTCTTTCCACATCATGTTCTCCTGATATATTGGCCAAAATCAGGCGAAAATTTTCAGAATGCACAAAATTGGGTTTTGTAACAGGAGAACATGCCGTCGAAAGCGATGGCACAAAGTAACGTCTCCGGAAAGCAAATCAAATAGCGAGAAGCGCAGATGTTTCGACTGTTTAACGAAGAGATGCAGAATTTTCGAACGCGCCTTGAAAGGCCTGCGCCTCATATTTGCAACTTTAAGGCGATGCCTTTGATGCTAAATTTTTAGTATACCTCTTTCCGCTTCATGTTCTCCTGATATATTGGCCAAAATCTGGCGAAAATTTTCAGAATGCACAAAATTGGGTTTTGTAACAGGAGAACATGCCGTCGAAAGAGATGGCACAAAGTAACGTCTCCGGAGAGCAAATCAAATAGCGAGAAGCGCAGATGTTTCGAGACCGTGACTGTTTAACGAACAGACGCATAATTTTCGAGCGCCTCTTGAAAGGCCTGCGCCTCATATTTGCAACTTTAAGGCGATGCCTTTGATGCTAAATTTTTAGTATACCTCTTTCCACTTCATGTTCTCCTGATATATTGGCCAAAATCTGGCGAAAATTTTCAGAATGCACAAAATTGGGTTTTGTAAAAGGAGAACATGCCGTCGAAAGCGATGGCACAAAGTAACGTCTCCGGAAAGCAAATCAAAGAGCGAGAAGTGGCGCAGATGTTTGGAGACAGTGACTGTTTAACGAACAGACGCATAATTTTCGAGCGCCTCTTGAAAGGCCTGCGCCTCTTATTTGCAACTTCAAGGCCATGGCTTTGAAGCTGAAATTTAGTATACCTCTTTCCACTTCATGTTCTCCTGATATATTGGCCAAAATCAGGCGAAAATTTTCAGAATGCACAAAATTGGATTTTGTAACAGGAGAACATGCCGTCGAAAGCGATGGCACAAAATAACGTGTCCGGAGAGCAAATCAAATAGCGAGAAGCGCAGATGTTTCGACTGTTTAACGAAGAGATGCAGAATTTTCGAACGCGCCTTGAAAGGCCTGCGCCTCATATTTGCAACTCTAAGGCGATGCCTTTGATGCTAAATTTTTAGTATACCTCTTTCCGCTTCATGTTCTCCTGATATATTGGCCAAAATCTGGCGAAAATTTTCAGAATGCACAAAATTGGGCTTTGTAACAGGAGAACATGCCGTCGAAAGAGATGGCACAAAATAACGTCTCCGGAGAGCAAATCAAATAGCGAGAAGCGCAGATGTTTCGACTGTTTAACGAAGAGATGCAGAATTTTCGAACGCGCCTTGAAAGGCCTGCGCCTCATATTTGCAACTTTAAGGCGATGCCTTTGATGCTAAATTTTTAGTATACCTCTTTCCGCTTCATGTTCTCCTGATATATTGGCCAAAATCTGGCGAAAATTTTCAGAATGCACAAAATTGGGTTTTGTAACAGGAGAACATGCCGTCGAAAGAGATGGCACAAAGTAACGTCTCCGGAGAGCAAATCAAATAGCGAGAAGCGCAGATGTTTCGAGACCGTGACTGTTTAACGAACAGACGCATAATTTTCGAGCGCCTCTTGAAAGGCCTGCGCCTC
This sequence comes from Andrena cerasifolii, assembly GCF_050908995.1. Classification (NCBI taxonomy): domain Eukaryota; kingdom Metazoa; phylum Arthropoda; class Insecta; order Hymenoptera; family Andrenidae; genus Andrena; species Andrena cerasifolii. Next base: position 526,772 of record NC_135118.1, read on the forward strand.
ATATTTGCAACTTTAAGGCGATGCCTTTGATGCTAAATTTTTAGTATACCTCTTTCCACTTCATGTTCTCCTGATATATTGGCCAAAATCTGGCGAAAATTTTCAGAATGCACAAAATTGGGTTTTGTAACAGGAGAACATGCCGTCGAAAGCGATGGCACAAAGTAACGTCTCCGGAAAGCAAATCAAAGAGCGAGAAGTGGCGCAGATGTTTGGAGACAGTGACTGTTTAACGAACAGACGCATAATTTTCGAGCGCCTCTTGAAAGGCCTGCGCCTCTTATTTGCAACTTCAAGGCCATGGCTTTGAAGCTGAAATTTAGTATACCTCTTTCCACTTCATGTTCTCCTGATATATTGGTCAAAATCAGGCGAAAATTTTCAGAATGCACAAAATTGGGTTTTGTAACAGGAGAACATGCCGTCGAAAGCGATGGCACAAAATAACGTGTCCAGAGAGCAAATCAAATAGCGAGAAGCGCAGATGTTTCGACTGTTTAACGAAGAGATGCAGAATTTTCGAACGCGCCTTGAAAGGCCTGCGCCTCATATTTTCAACTCTAAGGCGATGCCTTTGATGCTAAATTTTTAGTATACCTCTTTCCGCTTCATGTTCTCCTGATATATTGGCCAAAATCTGGCGAAAATTTTCAGAATGCACAAAATTGGGTTTTGTAACAGGAGAACATGCCGTCGAAAGAGATGGCACAAAGTAACGTCTCCGGAGAGCAAATCAAATAGCGAGAAGCGCAGATGTTTCGAGACCGTGACTGTTTAACGAACAGACGCATAATTTTCGAGCGCCTCTTGAAAGGCCTGCGCCTCATATTTGCAACTTTAAGGCGATGCCTTTGATGCTAAATTTTTAGTATACCTCTTTCCACTTCATGTTCTCCTGATATATTGGCCAAAATCTGGCGAAAATTTTCAGAATGCACAAAATTGGGTTTTGTAAAAGGAGAACATGCCGTCGAAAGCGATGGCACAAAGTAACGTCTCCGGAAAGCAAATCAAAGAGCGAGAAGTGGCGCAGATGTTTGGAGACAGTGACTGTTTAACGAACAGACGCATAATTTTCGAGCGCCTCTTGAAAGGCCTGCGCCTCTTATTTGCAACTTCAAGGCCATGGCTTTGAAGCTGAAATTTAGTATACCTCGTTCCACTTCATGTTCTCCTGATATATTGGCCAAAATCAGGCGAAAATTTTCAGAATGCACAGAATTGGGTTTTGTAACAGGAGAACATGCCGTCGAAAGCGATGGCACAAAATAACGTGTCCGGAGAGCAAATCAAATAGCGAGAAGCGCAGATGTTTCGACTGTTTAACGAAGAGATGCAGAATTTTCGAACGCGCCTTGAAAGGCCTGCTCCTCATATTTGCAACTCTAAGGCGATGCCTTTGATGCTAAATTTTTAGTATACCTCTTTCCGCTTCATGTTCTCCTGATATATTGGCCAAAATCTGGCGAAAATTTTCAGAATGCACAAAATTGGGTTTTGTAAAAGGAGAACATGCCGTCGAAAGCGATGGCACAAAGTAACGTCTCCGGAGAGCAAATCAAATAGCGAGAAGCGCAGATGTTTCGAGACCGTGACTGTTTAACGAACAGACGCATAATTTGCGAGCGCCTCTTGAAAGGCCTGCGCCTCATATTTGCAACTTTAAGGCGATGCCTTTGATGCTGAATTTTTAGTATACCTCTTTCCACTTCATGTTCTCCTGATATATTGGCCAAAATCAGGCGAAAATTTTCAGAATGCACAAAATTGGGTTTTGTAACAGGAGAACATGCCGTCGAAAGCGATGGCACAAAGTAACGTCTCCGGAGAGCAAATCAAATAGCGAGAAGCGCAGATGTTTCGACTGTTTAACGAAGAGATGCAGAATTTTCGAACGCGCCTTGAAAGGCCTGCGCCTCATATTTGCAACTTTAAGGCCATGCCTTTGAAGCTGAAATTTAGTATACCTCTTTCCACTTCATGTTCTCCTGATGTATTGGCCAAAATCAGGCGAAAATTTTCAGAATGCACAAAATTGGGTTTTGTAACAGGAGAACATGCCGTCGAAAGCGATGGCACAAAGTAACGTCTCCGGAAAGCAAATCAAAGAGCGAGAAGTGGCGCAGCTGTTTCGAGACAGTGACTGTTTAACGAACAGACGCATAATTTTCGAGCGCCTCTTGAAAGGCCTGCGCCTCTTATGTGCAACTTCAAGGCCATGCCTTAAATGCTGAAATTTAGTATACCTCTTTCCACTTCATGTTCTCCTGATATATTGGACAAAATCTGGCGAAAATTTTCAGAATGCACAAAATTGGGCTTTGTAACAGGAGAACATGCCGTCGAAAGAGATGGCACAAAATAACGTCTCCGGAGAGCAAATCAAATAGCGAGAAGCGCAGATGTTTCGACTGTTTAACGAAGAGATGCAGAATTTTCGAACGCGCCTTGAAAGGCCTGCGCCTCATATTTGCCACTCTAAGGCGATGCCTTTGATGCTAAATTTTTAGTATACCTCTTTCCACATCATGTTCTCCTGATATATTGGCCAAAATCAGGCGAAAATTTTCAGAATGCACAAAATTGGGTTTTGTAACAGGAGAACATGCCGTCGAAAGCGATGGCACAAAGTAACGTCTCCGGAAAGCAAATCAAATAGCGAGAAGTGGCGCAGATGTTTGGAGACAGTGACTGTTTAACGAACAGACGCATAATTTTCGAGCGCCTCTTGAAAGGCCTGCGCCTCATATTTGCAACTTTAAGGCGATGCCTTTGATGCTAAATTTTTAGTATACCTCTTTCCGCTTCATGTTCTCCTGATATATTGGCCAAAATCTGGCGAAAATTTTCAGAATGCACAAAATTGGGTTTTGTAACAGGAGAACATGCCGTCGAAAGAGATGGCACAAAGTAACGTCTCCGGAGAGCAAATCAAATAGCGAGAAGCGCAGATGTTTCGACTGTTTAACGAAGAGATGCAGAATTTTCGAACGCGCCTTGAAAGGCCTGCGCCTCATATTTGCAACTTTAAGGCGATGCCTTTGATGCTAAATTTTTAGTATACCTCTTTCCGCTTCATGTTCTCCTGATATATTGGCCAAAATCTGGCGAAAATTTTCAGAATGCACAAAATTGGGTTTTGTAACAGGAGAACATGCCGTCGAAAGAGATGGCACAAAGTAACGTCTCCGGAGAGCAAATCAAATAGCGAGAAGCGCAGATGTTTCGAGACCGTGACTGTTTAACGAACAGACGCATAATTTTCGAGCGCCTCTTGAAAGGCCTGCGCCTCATATTTGCAACTTTAAGGCGATGCCTTTGATGCTAAATTTTTAGTATACCTCTTTCCACTTCATGTTCTCCTGATATATTGGCCAAAATCTGGCGAAAATTTTCAGAATGCACAAAATTGGATTTTGTAACAGGAGAACATGCCGTCGAAAGCGATGGCACAAAATAACGTGTCCGGAGAGCAAATCAAATAGCGAGAAGCGCAGATGTTTCGACTGTTTAACGAAGAGATGCAGAATTTTCGAACGCGCCTTGAAAGGCCTGCGCCTCATATTTGCAACTCTAAGGCGATGCCTTTGATGCTAAATTTTTAGTATACCTCTTTCCGCTTCATGTTCTCCTGATATATTGGCCAAAATCTGGCGAAAATTTTCAGAATGCACAAAATTGGGTTTTGTAAAAGGAGAACATGCCGTCGAAAGCGATGGCACAAAGTAACGTCTCCGGAGAGCAAATCAAATAGCGAGAAGCGCAGATGTTTCGAGACCGTGACTGTTTAACGAACAGACGCATAATTTGCGAGCGCCTCTTGAAAGGCCTGCGCCTCATATTTGCAACTTTAAGGCGATGCCTTAAATGCTGAAATTTAGTATACCTCTTTCCACTTCATGTTCTCCTGATATATTGGACATAATCTGGCGAAAATTTTCAGAATGCACAAAATTGGCTTTTGTAACAGGAGAACATGCCGTCGAAAGAGATGACACAAAGTAACGTCTCCGGAGAGCAAATCAAATAGCGAGAAGAGCAGATGTTTCGAGACCGTGACTGTTTAACGAACAGACGCATAATTTGCGAGCGCCTCTTGAAAGGCCTGCGCCTCATATTTGCAACTTTAAGGCGATGCCTTAAATGCTGAAATTTAGTATACCTCTTTCCACTTCATGTTCTCCTGATATATTGGCCGAAATCTGGCGAAAATTTTCAGAATGCACAAAATTGGGCTTTGTAGTGGTAATAAGTTTCGGCCGCAGAGAAGGATTGCGAATGAAAATGATGGAGACAATCGGCAATCCTTTTTTCCACTCGCTCTCTTCTCCTACGTTCGAGGCTGTCGACAAACTTCAAAAAATGTAGGATCTACAGTAAAATCTCGATTAGGGTTCAAACTTGTGACTATATATGATTGGTGTTAATTTATATCAACCCTAGTTGGAGTGTTCCCGGTTGGAACCAGTGAAGCGTGTAATATGGCTCGAGGGCCGATCGTATAACCCGATCCGAAATTGAAAATCGGTGAGAGACAACACCGATACAAACGAGGTTCACAATTAAAAGTATTTTATTTTTGGTTCTTTTTTTATAAATTGTTTACCAACATATTTGTGAGGATTTTCTGATTAAAGTGACACCAAACACGATATGGTTTGGATAATTATATAAATATAAACGATTCGTATTCACGATAAGTAAAAGTTGTCCGATTTATGTTGTTTTTGGTATCATTTTAATTAGGAGATTCTAACAAACATGTTGGTAGAAGTTTCATGAAAATGAAACCAAAAATACAAATCTTAAATTTTGATTGCGTTAGTATTGTCTCACATGTACACGGGTATTGTTCCGAGGCTTTCGCTTACATCGAGATTTTACTGTATATCTTCTTTTACTATGCTTTGATTTTCTTTTCTGCTGTATGTTTTTCTTATTTCTATGTATGTACCACGTGTTAGTGATAATTAACTCTATACATGCAGACAACGATTGAAGAACACAGCGTGCCTCGTGGTAATTCAGGATACCGTGGCGAAAGCATGTATCTCGTACGGAACATATCCAAGCACATCTGCTGCGGATAAAATTTTGAAGATTCTCCAATTATCGAAGGAATTGTAGAAGAAGTACATTTCGATACGGACGCAGAAGATGTTATAGAAGAAATAAATTTCCATCCGGACGAAGAGGAAATTGTCGAAGATGTGCATTTCGAGTTGAACGAAGAAAGAATTGTGCAAGAAATAGATTTCGACAGAGACAGCGATGAGATACAATCCGTAAGAGACATCAACGAAGAAACGACTCAAGATGTTGGAAGCGATGCCGAATACTGGGTGGTAGAAAATGCAAAACCAGAACAGCCGGAAAATCCAATTTCAGAAGGAATAGACTTCGTTGATTTTCCGTATGTTTTCGAAAAAATAAAAAATCTTGGAAAACATTCCACTATTGGCTGTGGCATTGAACATTTTGAAATAATTAGATGTCAACGGAATGGACTAGAAAATGTGTATTATGTAGAGTGCAAAATGTGCAAATACACAGAGCACATATCCTATCTTCGGAAGAGTGATGCCACTATGGATATCAACCGCGCCGCTGTTTCCGCAACAATGATGACGGGCGGCGGATATAATCAACTGGAGGACATACTGACTGCCGTGAACGTATCCTGTATGACGAAAAGGATCTACGAGAAATGTCAGAATGACCTAATCGATGCCCTCGAAGTGGCCGCACAACGCGAAATGGAAGATGCAGAAAAAGAGGAGAAAGAATTAGCCATATCAAGAGGCGACGTACATGCCGAATCCAATCTACCCTTTATCCCAGTTGTCGCGGATGGCAGTTGGATGAAAAGGTCCTACCGCGGAGGAGATTACAATTCTCTCTCTGGCGTAGGAGCCATCGTGGGATACCACACGAAGAAAGTGCTGTACATCAGCGTGAAAAATAAATTCTGCATGACTTGCCAAATAGCAGGTACGAAGAAGGAAGAACCGCGCGAGCATCGTTGCTTCAAAAACTGGGGCCGCAATCAGAGTTCAACTGGCATGGAGAGTGTTGCTATTGTCGAAGGCTTCAATTGCAGCATAGATATGCACGGCCTAATATACACTATATTAGTTGCCGATGGCGATAGCAGTGTGTACAAAAAGATATTGGACAGTGATCCATATAAAAACTACCTGGTGCAGGTACGAAAAATAGAATGCACCAATCACCTGCTACGCAATTTCAGTAAAAAAATAAACGAAATCGCAACAAAAGGCCGCGATAAAGACCTAAGAGCTGTCGTAAAGAATAATGCTCTCCGCTTGCATACTGGTATAAAGAAAGCTGCAGAATACCGGTTGCAAGAAGAAATAACACTCGAGGAACGAGTAAGAAATTTGAAGGAAGACTTGAGGAATGTACCGAGTCACGTTTTCGGTGAACACAAGGAGTGTCAGAAGTTAGCATACTTCTGTAAGAAATACTCTGATCCAAACAGAGAGGACTACGTACCAAGGTTGAGAGAAGCTGGTATTTATCAGAGTATCGAAGAAGCGATGCAGCCACTTTTCCCTAAAGCTGACAGTTTGCTGCACGGTTTAAATAACAATGCTGTTGAAAGTTTTAATAATATCATTGCCAAATTCATCGGAGGCAAAAGGATAAACTTTGGACGAGGGGGCTCGTATCAGGGCAGAGTCTCCGCTGCAGTCGTCCAATATAATACAAAAGAGGCGTTTAGCAGATTGAGTACGGCAATGGATAAAGAGCCGTCAACTATGGTAAGAAAGCTGGAAGGACGTCGGAAGCGTGCAGCAGAAAAAGCAAGGGAATATAAAAAAGAAGCGAAAGCTTCCTCTTTCCGAAATAAAAAACAATCGTGCGACCAGGATTACGGCCCTAACGCAGAAAAACCAGATATGGAAGAGACAGTATACTCTTCCGAATGTAAAAGGCACGCGGTTATACTCCATGCCTGGCAAAGAATGCGATGCGAGATCGAAGTGGAAACTCGCAATCAGGCGAATAATGAAAAGTGGATTAGTTATAGAAAAAAAAATACTAACTGCATCCAATTTCGGCAAGGTATCCCGATTACGAAACACTACACCACGTGCAAATACTGTGAAGAGTATAATGTACCCGCAACTTCCAAATTTGTTTGCTCTCCAATACGGAAGGGAAAACGAGGCAAACGCCTTGAGACAAATGGAAGAAGAATTAGGAATCCATATTCTACTATGTGGCCTCTTCATCGATGACACTGTGCCTCACTTAGGTGCAACTCCTGACGGCCTCGTGGACCATGATAAAATCGTCGAAGTAAAGTGTCCTGAATCGGCCAAGGATTTAACAACTGCTGAAGCAATAAAGCAACTTGGTAATATACGGCGTATTTTCGAGGGTAATGAAATGAATCAAAATCATCATTACTATTATCAAGTGCAAGGACAATTGCACATAACGAAAAGGCAACGGGCCTATTTTTGTTTATGGACGCCGAAAGGAATGAAGGTTACAACAGTAACGAGAGATGCTCGATTCTGGGCAACAGAGATGGAAGACAAACTGAGCAAGTTCTATGAGAACTGCATGTTGCCAGAAATTATAGATAGCAGATACAATCGACAACAGCCGATTAGAGAACCTCCGTACACACAAAAAGGAGGAGCAGCTACGAGTACACAAGAAAGTACATAAAACGATGGATGAAAACATCGCGATAGCACCGGCGAGTGCATCCAGCGCATATGAAGAGCTGTGAAATAAGCAATTGCAATCCAAAGTCACTAATGCACCGACGAGTGCATCCAGCGCATATGAAGAGCTGTGAAATAAGCAAATGCAATCCAAAGTCAGTAATGCACCGACGAGTGCATCCAGCGCATATGAAGAGCTGTCGAATTAGTAATTGCAATTCAAAGTGACTATTGCACCGGCGAGTGCATCCAGCGCATATGAAGAGCTGTGAAATAAGCAATTGCAATCCAAAGTCACTAATGCACCGACGAGTGCATCCAGCACATATGAAGAGCTGTGAAATAAGCAATTGCAATCCAAAGTCACTAATGCACCAACGAGTGCATCCAGCGCATATGAAGAGCTGTGAAATAAGCAATTGCAATGCAAAGTCACTAATGCACCGGCGAGTGCATCCAGCGCATATGAAGAGCTGTGAAATAAGCAATTGCAATCCAAAGTCACTAATGCACCGACGAGTGCATCCAGCACATATGAAGAGCTGTGAAATAAGCAATTGCAATCCAAAGTCAGTAATGCACCGACGAGTGCATCCAGCGCATATGAAGAGCTGTCGAATTAGTAATTGCAATTCAAAGTGACTATTGCACCGGCGAGTGCATCCAGCGCATATGAAGAGCTGTCGAATAAGTAATGTTCCAAAATGTAAGGAAGAAAGTATGTAGAAGATACATATGGAGAGTGAATAGGACCGTCTATGACGGGGGTAGTGGTGGGCCTTTTCACACTCTTCTAATAATAAATACCTATAGCTATTCTTTCATATCAAGTGGAAATGACATGTATAAAAGCGTAAGTATGACATATACTTTTGTTATGCAAATAATTGGATTAATTGGAAATCATCATGAATGTTTCTCTCATATATGAAATTGTTTTAGATATTTCCACCAACCAATATCAACATTGAAAATCATGCTGTATGAAGCGAGGAAAGGAAGGCTGTCTTCTCCGCAAGCATAAAGATAAGTAAATAACATACATACATTTACATTTTTACTGCATTCAGATTACAACTCGTTCTAACTTTTTATCACAGGTTCTATGACAACTAACTGGAATCGAAAGGGGTCAGTGCCATTCCACGAAAATATTTATGAGAAATAGGACACAATAATAAGGATTTCTTCAGTAAGTGTGAGTATCAGTTTTTACATTCAAGTGGTATAAACACAAAAATTATTTTTATTAAATTTATTTCTTTTTGCAGATCAAACCAGGGTGTACATATGTACACTGGGCTGAGGAATATCGTTGCAACTACCACAAATGCAGGGTGGAAGAGGTACCCCTTCCATGTCGCCGATCGGGCTAGAGAAAATGTGCAGCAGCAGATTTTCTGTCAGCTGGTGGAGCAGAGTTTCTGTCCTTGAAGTGACAGAAAATATAACCTATATGCTTTACCCGATTTCCTAAAGATACTGTTGTGGCGTAATGATAATGTTTCGAAAGGATGATGAAAAGTTCACAAAAGTACCGTAATGGAACGAAATAGCCGCTAAACATTTATTGTCATGTAGCATATACATAGGTTATATTTTCTGCCACTTCGAGAAGGGACCACATAATAATCACGCGTTGGATTCAACGTCAAACACAATTTTATATATGTTTGTTCATAACTGCTTTCTGCATAGGATATGTATTTCATGTTCTGTTTCAGTATTTTGCTAATTAAAAAATGTCTATCCTAACAAACTTCATTTTCTGGGGACATGCCCTCGTGTATTTTTCCTTTTCACTTATAATTCCTTACTGCCAACGTAGAATATTCTAGCATAAGCACATTTCAAGTAAATGTACAATGAATTTTCTACGTTTGCAGTACCAGCAGACTTTCTGTTTAAATTTTTACAAGTTCAACGCAACAGCTGACAATTTCTTTCCACATTCAAAATAAAATATGGAAATAGCAAACAGCTCCCTCTCGCGTGCACAGGCAGCCGCGTGTCTATGGGTATTACCATTTCTGTGCACAAAAAACCTGCTGCAATACTGACCTGCCGAATCGGCCAGGTCACGTGACGTGTCTACCCCCTTAATCAGATTAAGCATAGAGACTATGAGGAATCGCACTCTCTTGTAGTAAACATCGAAGCGTGGCGGTTACTAGTGGCATTGTCTAGTAAATTAAACTGGAATTTGCGGTTTTACGACGTTAAAACTGCTTATTATTATGGCGATTTAGCCGAAAACGTTTACCTTTCGCCACTGCCAGGGTTCGAACACGAATATGGGAAAGGCAACATTTGTAATCTGAAAAGATGCATATATGAACTCCCACAATCGGGACGCAATTGGCACATAAAACTTAAGAGTACACTAATACAGATAGGATTCAGTAACGTCATACCTTCCTCAATATAATCATCGTCCAGAGAAACGCCACCTTATATTAGCGAAAAGGGTATTAAGATACCTGCAAGGTACAAAAAGGAAAAAACTATTTTTTAGTAAAAATCATGGCAAGTTAATGGCATACGCGGATGACAGTTGAGGAAATACAGAAGGGGGCAGTCCTTCTCAGGGGGAGTAGTCATGTTAGGAGATTCCTTAATACTTTGGAACAGTAACAAGCAAAAATGTGTTGGACTGTCGACATGTGGCGTAGAACTGTTTGGGTGTTCAGAAATTGTGAACGACATTACTTGGGTATCAAATATTCTAACGGAAATGAAATTGAAAAACTTCTTGAAAAAACCTATTGTATTATTTTGCGATAACACAGCGGCCATAGAATGGATGAAAAGTGTACGCTCTTCTAGCAAAACAAGACATGTAAATATGAAATTTCATTTTGTGCGTGATGAGGTAGAGAACGAAGAAATTTATGTTCGTTATGTCGACACTAAGCATATGACTGCCGATTTTCTGACAAAAGCAGTAACTCATGAGAAATTGCTGTGATCATTAAAGGAAATTAATTTAGTAGATATGTAAATTAAAGTATGTATATTACAATTGGGAGTGCGATGACACTGCTTGTAGGGGGAGAGTGTTGGTAATAATTAAGATTGTCCCGAGCGGCGCCGTCTCTCGTTTGGCAACAATGGACAGACACTTGGTACCCCCCACTATACCTGTACCTTACCGTTGCGTATCGGAGAACAGAGCGTCTCGAACTTTTGTACAGAGCACACATAATTACTAATATAATTATATTGAGTATTAGGGTGGAGTGAAAAAAACTTTTTTTCGATAATCAAATGTAGGAGTCGGAAAAAGAGAGCCACGGCGCCGGGAATCGAACCCAAGCCGTCCGCGTGCTGATCAGTCGTCGCGTTTGCCACCACGGCTACGCCGACTCTCCACGGTCCCTGTCTTCCGAACTCCTCATAAATGTACGCCACCTATGGGCCTCATCGCATACCATAGGCCGTTGCCTAAATGCCGGTTGCCTACTACACAAATTCTAATAGTGCGGAAAAGTTGCCTACATGGCCCAATAAAACGTGTGTAGCAGTTACGTCTTGGTGACCACGTTCTTTCTCTTCGGTACTTTTCTTTCCCTACGTTTCTAACTTTCACTTTTCTAAATTCCCTTGCTATTTACAACTTCCTTCCTTCTATTCTTTGTTCGATTCGTTTCCCGAGGGTTTCGTCTGGGCCTGGTGTTCGTTGAGAACATGTGGCGACCAGGTCCGCGCGAGCCGAGCGAAGTCGCTTCTCGAGTAGCTTTCTCTTTTATCTTCATCTCAGTTTTTCTTCAGTTTTCTGTCTTTCTCTTTTTCTATTTCCTTCCTTCACCTTTTCTACCCCTGGTCAAGGGTACGGTCGGTGAAGAGAGCCAGTTGGATCTAGGCAGTTCCTGCGGGAACACCCCGACGTCTACACGCGAATCATCCAGTAACATTGTCGTTTTTCTTTGATTAAAAAATAAATTGAGTGTTTGGTAAGTCGGAGTCGATATTATTTCACATCATACCACCTCACGTGTAAAAAATTTCAGCTCGATCGGATAATTTCTTCTGTGTGCACCAAAGGCCTTAACTTTCAAAATTTTAGTACAAAACTTAAGAAAGTTGAACTTTCTTCAGCTTGTGAATTCTACCTTTTTTTTTACCCCGGACTATATTTGCTGCGTAAATGATGCAAAGAAACATCCGTGGCTGGTTTCGGAACGATAGGAATGGCCTGTCGGCACTGTAAACTATCAAAAAATACAGCTCTTCGCTCACTTTCCTAACGGAAAATACGACCCAGAACCCACCACGTGGAGGTAGCTGTACGTCGGGCTCCTTGTTTTTGTGTTGTTTTTTGTATTTTATATATATATATTTTTTAAATAATTTTATTGCTTGTTATAATGTTTTTCCATATTTTTATTTGTCGGAATGAGAAACTGCGTTTGTTATAGCTGTTATTGGTGTACAAACTTTATAACGAGAACTGATTCTTCGTTTCAAATTTTGGAATTGACTGACGGGATAACAACGTACACCGAATGAAACCATCCCTTGCATCGCTACCGCACACTTGACAGGATGCTTCGGTCACGAGTTTCACCATGCGTTCGACTGCAGTGATGTGGCAGGGATACTTAAGAAATTCCCAGTCTAGAAACAAGCTGTTGCTCAACAATTTTTCTGATAGCTCCTGATTAGTTACTTTGTTCAAAATTGGAGGTGATGTGATTCGGACAGAGGACCAATCGATTATTTTATAATAGTCGTCTGCGGAGAAGTTGATTTCCGGAACTGCACGAGGTAGTACTTGTTCATCACTTTCATCTAATTCTCAGGCTTGCAAAATTTTGCGTAACGCATCTAGACGGACTTCACGCCTTTCATCCGTCATCATGGAGATGAGAACATTTTCCGGGGATGCGAAGAAAGCATTACGGGCAATTGTGGCATCAACCACGCGTAAGTACTTTTTTGGTAAGTACCGTGACTGTTGAATGGTATTGAAAAGGTGCTTCGGCCCGTCTTTAATAGAGCTGTTGCATCTTATCGCAAACCACATCGGGACATAAACCTTAAGTATGTACGTGACAATATCTTTCAGCTCTATCGTTGGTTTTTCAGTGGATATGTATAAACGTAGTATTCTATTTGCACAGGTCAGCCAGCGAGCGTGGTTAAGGATAACTGGGTTACGACAGCTGAGGTCAGGCGGGCAACTGCCGGATTGAATTGCCTTAGAAATGTCCAGCAAGTACTTCTGGTCCTTACTCAGATCTACAGGTCCCACATCAGGTAAAGAGCATTGAATGGCATTATAGGAAACAACTGGGAGGCTTTCAACATTTTTAAGTCGAACACCTATAGGCTCAGATGTGCCTCCATCAATAAACTCGAAGAGACTTCGAAATGGAAGCTCGTTAAAGTGAAGAAGGCATATTATCCAATGAAGCGATCGACCAAGCTTGTTTTCAAGGCACCTAATTACACCACCTTTTGCTCCCGTATTCACAACAGTGCCATCACACCCTACGACTACAAGCTCGTTTAAATCTGTTTCCCTCAAGACCAATTCGTAAATGCTATCGCAAATATTCCGTGCACTCCCTAATTTCGGTACTACGTGTCCTAAGTACCTTGATCCAGGTTCGGATATTATTGAAATGTGCTTCTCTTTTACAGTGCGTCGATAAAGCTTTGCTCCTTGTTTGACCTGAGTGAGTGTGTCGTCTCTTCGACCATCAAAGTACAGTCCTCTAGGTGGGGTAGCATGTTGTTGCACTTGTAATTTCACCTGTTCCCGAATCTTATACTTTTCCCGCCTTATTTTACTTCGATCTGTAACTAGTTCGGAGGCATCTGGAGATACTAGATCAACATCTTTAAGCACTGAAGTAGCTATCATCGCTGTCGCTCTATCACTGACACCATACCTTTGACTAGTAAGTGGCGTCTCTTTCAAATTCACTCTCATTTGAGAAGGCTTTGATGGTGCTGAGTAAGGGTCGTCAAAATCACTCGATTCGCTTTCTGAAATTTCAGATTCAGATAAACATAGTAAAGGTTGTCGACTAGTGGAAGAGGAAGGTTCATCTTCTGACGTAGGTACACCCGCATATATATTTTGTATTTTCTTATGACGGTTAGTTCTGTTTATAAGCTTTATTGTTTCAGGAATGTCAACGCCTCCGATGCGACCGACTCGGTCCCCTCGCTGGTCAAGAAGAAAAGATTGTTTCTTCTGAGGAACCTTTCGATCCTTCTGACAAGAACAGGACTGGAAATCACGGCATTTGCAAGCGGCAATGTCAAAAAAATAGTTGGCAGTTGCTTTGAAACAATAAATTTTTTTCTGTAAGGCTGAGCTTTCGCCGGCTTTGTAAGTGTACTTTATGACCTTTCTGTATTTTTTATGGTACTCTGTGATTAGTTGTACGATGCGTGTATACGAAACAGAAGGAATAGATGCCTTACCATAAAGACTGATAACCTTGTTCGCTACCCTATAGCGAAGGGCTGTATTTTTTAATAGTTTACAGTGCCGACAGGCCATTCATATCGTTCCGAAATCAGCCACGGATGTTTCTTTGCATCATTTACGCAGCAAATATAGTCTTGGGTAAAAAAAAGGTAGAATCCACCAGCTGAAGAAAGTTCAACTTTCTTAAGTTTTGTACTAAAATTTTGAAAGTTAAGGCCTTTGGTGCACACAGAAGAAATTATCCGATCGAGCTGAAATTTTTTACACGTTTTATTGGGCCAAGTAGGCAACTTTTCCGCACTATTAGAATTTGATTATCGAAAAAAAGTTTTTTTACTCCACCCTATTGAGTATGTTATAATAAAGATCATCTTAATAAAATCATTACGAACAACATATTTTATTCAAAATACTTGGCGCTACGCTCCGAATTGGTGTTGCTAACCTAAATAAATATGTATAAATTGCCTTAATATTTTTCTTTCTTTCTTGCGCAATGGTGTCTTGTATTATTTTATTCTTTATACTAAGACAATTAATATTTTTTTGGTTTCGCAGCACCAAGTATTTTTAATTAAAGCTAAATATAGCACATTAATATATTTACGACAGTTTTTTTTCGTTCGTCTGCGCGCGCACGTATACTTGGCGCCCTTTTTTACCTTTTTTTTTTTAAAAAAGGTAATTTTGTGGAGATACAGTATTTCCTCGTTAGCGACTCGATTTTGTGTACACGATACCGACTCTTCGCTATCCCCACCACTTTTGTCTCACTCTTGCCCGGCGAAAGCTGGAGCGAGATGGAACGAGAGCGAGCGAGAGGCACTGAAAGCGAGCGAGGACGGTACGAGACCGACGACGCGTTGATGTTTTGTCTCGCTCCGTCTTTCGGACGCCTGACATTCTGTCCTTTGCGCTTGCGACCATCGCGCACGCTCGCCGCGCACGCAGTGTTCCATCTCGCTCCCCCCTCCGGCCAGAAAGAAGCGAGAAACGAACACTCGGAATTAGGGTTCTGTTCACGATACCGACTCAACGCCGGTCCCGACCAGCGAGTCGCTAACGAGACAATACTGTAGGATGGACCTATCACGCAATGTAATTTTATGTCACATGCCCGGGGGGCTTGCGAGTCTCCTTACCATTTTCACGTCACACCCAATGTTATCGATTCAGTCTAAAATAAGATTGCAATGCTACGAGTGGTAGGAATTAAAATTACATTTTAGCGGAAACATTTAAAATCTAAAATGGCCTGAATGTTACGTCCAATTTCAAGAAACATGTTGCATAATTCCGTTTACTAATACATTTTGATAGAAGCATAATTTGCACGTATTACCCTAAATTTCGATCAGAAATATGATACAAATACAAAGCGTAATAAACATTTGTACAGTCTCTTAGACTTGCGATTACTGTCGCAGTGAACGGACCTGTTTGCTTCGCTCCCGACTACAGTGTTCTCTTCGAAGCACGTGCGTGCCTTCAGCGTATCCTGGGATTTGTATCTTTCATTTTGCTCCCATCTGTGCATCACTTCATTTGGGAGCTTCCTTTCGGACTTTTTTTTGCACGATCTGTGCATGAATCTTATCTCCGTCTAACTCTGAGTGATAAGAACAGGAATAATCATAGCCTCAGACTGTAATCTGGACCAATCCAGGGTTCCCCTGGACCCCCTAAAGGATGCAGGGTCTTCCCTAGACGCCCTTAATTCAGACAGAATGGTAAGTACATCCATTTTTACCATTCCAAAATCTGCTTTGAGTACGACCTCGGGAAAAAGGCGGGCCGGTGCTTCCTTAGAAGCCCTCTTGGGCTCCACATCCTCGGAAAACTCCGACTTATCTCCTTTATCCGGACAATCTACTGCTAAAACCAGCGTCGAAAAGCGCTCTGGGAAGAAAAAAAAATCTAAACGCGAAAGTATGACACTGGGCAGAAGCATAAAAACTGCAAGTTCCTCTCCAAATCGCACTCGTAGTCCTATTTCCATCTCGCTTCCTTTAACTCAGTTGCTCGAGGAATTAATTATGGAGCACGAAAACATTTCTACCATACCTGTTTTTCGGTCCTTGCGGCCTTCAAACCATCGTGCCACCTTGGCATGACTTCCTCCGGCGAGGCCAATAAAACCTCGCCGGAAGTAAACAGTACGTCCCATAGCTCTGTAAATCCTCCAGGTGATCACTCCAGCGCCGCGGGTCCGGCTGTAAACAATAACGGTACGCGTACAGTCAACCCCCCTCCTTTATACATTTCTAACTTCGGGTTTATACCGGCCAAATTTGAACGCAAACTCGCTAGTGACTTCGGGAACACGTTCAATACCAAATACTTAGGTAACAAGATCCGCCTTCAATTTGATGAAGTCGACTCCTTTAAACGGTTTAAAAACGCGTTAATTGAGTAATATCCCATATTTTACTTTCTCGCTAAATTCCGAACGCGGGCTAGCCATGGTCCTTAAGGGCCTACCCGATACTCCCACCGAGGAAATCCTCGAAGAGTTGAAATATAAAGGACTTTGCCCCTTATCCGTTGTAACTCTCGCAAAAAACGGGACTAAAAAACAGTCGTCATACCACTCTTACAAAGTCAACTTCCCGCTGGGAACTTGTCCGAACTCAGTTACCAAAATTAACGCCATCTTTAGTACAAGAATTTATTGGGAGAAATTTTTCTCCAAAAAGAACTACACACAGTGTTTTCGCTGTCAAGCTTTCGACCACTCGACCTCTAACTGCGGGCTTCCTCCCAAATGTGTCAAATGTGCCGGCATGCATCGATCGGCCGACTGCCAAAAAACGAGAGAGTCGCACCTTAAATGCATAAACTGTTTGGGCCAGCACACAGCCAACTACGGCCAGTGTTCTGCTCTTCTCAGTTACCTAGAAAACAGAAAAAAACACTTCTAAACCCGTCAACGGCCTAATGTTAAATACTCACCCAAACCATAATTCAAAACCATCTGAGGGAGCAGTACTTCTTCCCCTTTCCCGCCCCTTTCCTACCTCTCCTTCTTCCTTCCCTTCTTACTCTGATGCTGTTGCCACTGGGCCGCGAAGACCCTACATCTCCCCCCCCCCCACACACACACACTTCCGTAGACTACGTTGTCCCTGGCCTCCAGGGTACGAACTGGCAGGAGCCGAGTGGCGTAAACACTATGATGGATTTGATGGGAGCCATCAAACAATTAAAATCCATTGTTGATATCGACAAAATTCTTTTTCTAACCCGTTCGCTTATCGAGAAACTGAGTCCCTGCCGCACGCTGGCCTTTGCTCGGTCCTTGGTGGTCTGGAATGATCCAATGCCTTTTCCCAAAATTATTCTATGGAATGCGTCCTCGTTGCTGCGCAAGCGTAACGAGCTCATCTACGCGGTCGCCGAGCTGCAGCCCAGTATCATCCCGATTACCGAAACCTGGCTTACCCTGCAGCTAAGTTTCTCGTTGCCTGGCTACAAGGTGGTTCGCGCGGACCGCCCTGTTAAAAGTGGTGTCATTGCCATATACATTCACTCCTCAATTAACTATGCTAACTTCAGTCCCGCTGGCGCCATCAGGCTCACTGCCCCCAAAATCATTATTGGAGTAATGTACACGTCCCCCGGCTCCATAAAAGACTCCGGGGTTTCGACTCTCTCACACGTCTGAGATCCCTCTTCTTGATTGGTGGAGATTGGAATGCCAAACATAAATTCTGGAACAATTTTTTCGGAAAATAAGGCAGGAAAAATCTTGTACAACCACGTCAGCAAACATCCATATCATATTATTCACCCGGAAGATTTCACTCACAAGATGAGCCGCTGCAAACCGTCCACCATAGACTTTTTTATCACTTACTTCCAAGTCGACTTCGCCTATGCGGTGATCGAACACTTTGATACGCCTCACCGTCCTGTCATTCTGACACTGGGAAAAGTACCTGTAACTAACGACAAATTTCAACATCAAGCGTCAGCTCATCACCAAAACGGAAATTGATTCCTGTATCAGTTAACCTCCTTTCTTCACGCCTGTCGCAAGCGAGCAGCAATACCGGTTTACTCACATATAAACAGCAATTCTCATCTTCTGTCGGACCTGACTCTTCAATCCCTTATACGCCACCGGTGCGTGCTTCGTACAAGAGGGCAGCTTCTTGGTTCGCACGTGGTTGCTGACGCAATTCGGGAAATCACTGCGACAATTCGGAAAAGAATCTGTCACCTTCGAATCATCGAATGGGACCGCATCTTGTGAGCCTTCTCCAGACCCGACCCCACCTTTTGGGGAACTTACCGTAAAGTAACCAGCACCACAGACGAGGTATAGAATAGACCTATCACCTTATGGGACTTCGTGTCGCCACCCAATCTGTGTTACCGACCCATAATTTGAGGACTGAATTTAGCGACCTCTGTTCATGAACAGCGGCCAACTCAAGAACTACTCTGAAATGTGTTGAAATACTTAAATATGTGTGCGTGCTTGTATGCGTGTGACTTGTTTAGAGTGAGAGTTTAACATAGAGGGCGAGCTTTCGCTAAGCTATGCTTTGGCTGGGTTTGTCAACGACTCACGCCGGATTTCTTTCTGAAAACCTATTTCGGGGGTCAGGAGCCTATATGGCGCTGAAATATGGCACTTTTTGAGAGCTTATACAAGCTATAAATTGCAAGATGAAATTGATTGTTAGTATTTTTCGTGAAGTGGAACATTTAATTAATATTTTCACATGTCGTACACGGAAAAATATTAAACATTGACGCTGCTACTGACATTCCCGCAAATTTCTGCACTTCGCGCGTGTCTAAATAGACGGTGCCCATCCTACGACACGTAAAAGTCATTGAAAATAATGAATTTAAACGTTTTTGTAAAATTTATATTCGTAGTCTTTTGGACCCGAGGCCCCTAAATCCCTAGGTGTCGTTACAAATTGATTGGCTCTGTCCTTATTAACTACTGAAAATTAACTATTTAAAAATTACAAAAAACATCTACGATGTAAATACACGAGCGTAGGTAGCGCTTACGTTAAGATCTGGGTACACATATCAGTTTCGTGTCAGTCTTGGGCGTCCGGAGCGGGGTGCAAAAGGGGCAGTTGTCCCCCCTGACTTTTGAGAAAAAAATCGCCTATTTTTAAGAACTTGTCTCTATTAAGTTTATACTAAAAAAGTGAATAATTCGAAATTTAGAATTCTAAAATTCTGGAAGTGAATAATACTAAATCCGACAATTTCGGATTTAAATTTTTAATTAAATTGGCAATACAAAATGAGTTCAAAAAAGCAAGCGGGCTACTCGTTTTTTCATTACTATAATTTTCACCAAAGTCACTTCAAAGTTACCCCACTCCATGGAAAAAAGTGTACAGACGCCCGTGGTGTCAGTTCACGTAGGATTCAAGTACTCTTCATTACTTTCCTCAATTACTTTACTCCAAGTACTTTCTATTACAGTCATTAAAAATAATCAGAATTATATCATGTTTGGTGTTACTTTTATCAGAAAAACACTAGTAATCCATTAGTGATACGTCTATGATAGAAATTGGCATAGTCATTACTGAATGGCCTATTGCTGACTTTGTCCTTATGCCACTAGTCTAGCGTTTATGACCTCCGAGGCGCGTCGTTCGAAAGCTTTTACCTAAGAACCCATCAGGGTCGTAAAAAAAGGTACGCGTTACCGTTCAACCGATTTCAAGAGAAAGGCCAGAATATCGTGGCCATCCAATTTTAATTTTCTGAATATGAATACAGATCCGACACTGAAGGAATTCGATCGCGTCCGAGTTTTGCCAAGCCGATCTGAAATCAAATTGCCCGCTCATGGCGGCTATGCTTGCAGCCCGAAACGAGTCTCGGGATCCCGAAAACTTCGGGTTCTCGAGCAATACGAAAGTAACAGGATCCCGCCCGATCTCGCCCGAAAGTTTCCGGCCCGTCCCGAGCCCGAAACGTCGGGTACCCGCACACCCCTGTCTGTCAGCGTCCGCTGCACAGCGGTGAGCCCCGAGCTTCGAAAATTTTGGCATGGTCTCTTTCAAATGAACGTGGCAACGAGCTATTGGGAATTTCCCGGCCCATATAAGCGAGCCGCGCGCTCCGCTTTTATGATCGTTTTACTACTCACACCCTAGATCACTGTAATGAGGTTTGCAAACAATGTCGACTGGTCTCGTACCCGTCTCAATTTCAAAATTTTCAGCTAAGACAGGGTTGGCCGCGGCGCTATACCCCTGTACGGAGAGATTTTTCTCCACCAGTGGGGAAATAGTCACAATACTGGCGCATCGTTCCAAAAAATGGAAGATCATAATTAAAACCGACTTCAAAAAAATATGAAATGCGCTAAAAAGTAAAAAGTAATTTTGTTCCTTATTTAATCTACGACACTTAATTTTTTTATATCGGCGCCTCATCATTTGCACTGTGTAAACCTGGAGCCGACTTAAAAAAATTGAGTGTCGTAGATTAAATTTTGATTTCAAATAATTTTTTGCCCATCCTGGTAATTTTGAGGTACATATAAGTTGCAGCGACAAAGTTTTTCCTTAATATACAAGGAAGATTTTCACCAATTTTCACACTGATTAATAAATAATTGTAGATGATATGACGATATATATAAATCTCTTCGCGCCGCCAACAGTCAACAGCCGCGTATAATGCGCTATTTAGCAGTTTTATCACTCGCGTTGACAGTTGGCGCCGTGCGAGAAATGTATGTATCGTCACATCTTCTACAATTATTTATTAATCAGTTTGAAAATTGGTGAAAATCTTCCTTGTATATTAAGGAAAAACTTTGTCGCTGCAAGTTATACAGGGTGTCCCACTAAGGAGTGGACAGCGCGATATCTCTTAAAGTATTGTCGATAAAAATATAAAAAAAATAGGGTATTGCATGGTTCGAGGGGGCCCATTTATTAGCGCGAACGAATTTTGTTTCCGATTATTATTTTAAAAGATACGATGGTCAAGTTCGGTTTTTCAAATGGAACTATTTTTTTTGAACACCTGAGTTGATAGTGCGTTCCAAGACAAATTCAATAAGCTTTAATGTATACACTTTATTTCCACTGGTTTTTAAGATATTGCGCTTGCAAATTTACTGATTTTCACTAAAAGAAACCCCTCTGGAATGGCAAAAACCGGGGGCGGTCTTACTGGCCCCACGGGTGGCACTGCCTGTTGAAATGGATACTTACCTGCCAAAGGTCTACGTCAGAAATGGCAGGCCCAAAGGCTGGATAATTCTTTTCCGTCAGAAATGCTCCTTAGGTAGGTACATCTGCGGTATCGAGAAGCGCATCGTTACTTTTATTTCGCACTTGCATCTACGCTCGGATGGCCGGTTCTTTTGGGAGGGATGCAAGTTGGATTGGTTAGGTTAGGAGGAGTGAAAGTTGCTAGACTAAATTTCAACCATAGAGAGCACATTGTATCAGAACTAATCGGATTTGCATCCCTCACAAACGGCTGCTCTCTTGAAGAGGCCCTCGTCACAGCAATACCCTCCTAACGTAACCAATCCAACTTGCATCCCTCCCAAAAGAACCGGCCATCCGAGCGTAGAAGCAAGTGCGAAATAAAAGTAACGATGCGCTTCTCGACACCGCAGATGTACCTACCTAAGTAGCATTTCTGACGGAAAAGAATTGTCCAGCCTTTGGGCCTGCCATTTCTGGCGTAGACCTTTGGCAGGTAAGTATCCATTTCAACAGGCAGTGCCACCCGTGGCGTCAGTAAGACCGCCCCCGGTTTTTGCCATTCCAGAGGGGTTTCTTGCAGTGAAAATCAGTAAATTTGCAAGCGCAATATCTTAAAAACCAGTGGAAATAAAGTGTATACATTAAAGCTTATTGAATTTGTCTTGGAACGCACTATCAACTCAGGTCTTCAAAAAAAATAGTTCCATTTGAAAAACCGAACTTGACCATCGTATCTTTTAAAATAATAATCGAAAACAAAATTCGTTCGCGCTAATAAATGGGCCACCTCGAACCATGCAATTCCTTATTTTTTTATATTTTTATCGACAATACTTTAAGAGATATCGCGCTCTCCACTCCTTAGTGGGACACCCTGTATGTACCTCAAAATTGCCTCGATACTTTTTAACGGCGAACGTTGAAAAACATGGGTTATGTCCAGTATTACTTTTTAATTAAATATTATTACATTTTTTAACATAAGGGTTTTGTGCATACATTTTACGGCTCTGCTAGAGTTTTCTGAGTTTTATGTTTCAAGTCTCATAACGATCCGTTAATATTTACTCAACTTATCGCAATTTATGTTTAAAGAAATAATGATTTTGGTCGAAGAAATTTTGTTTGTTTATAATTTTTGTCCGGAATACTAATAATTCGATAAAAATACTGTAAAAAGAAAAAATGTGTGCCGTAACGAGTTTTATAACACTATATTTTTTAAAATCCAGTTTAACAAAATTTAATTTTCCAATCTTTCTTAGCGTTTGGACAATAATTTTTCCCATTTTCGAGCGCTAGTCCCCTTATTGTATCCGAGCCCTCAATTGTTCTAATAGCTATGGAGGAGAATGAATTCCTTTTTAAAAAAATATGTATCGAATATTTTTGGCTACTCTACAGACTTGCAAAATTGCAGCAAAATCGGTGTGTACGGGTTCGATATGTTCCTTTTAAATAATATAGTACAGTAGAAGGATATTATTATTATTATTATTTTTATTATTATATGTCTGTATTATATCGTGTAGACCATCATTAATGTATGCGGAAACACATGATACATGGGTAGGGTTCAGCAACAGGTGCTCTTAAAAAACATTAAAGCCCTGTTTTTACAAATTACGTTATTACAAGGGAATTAAATTTGTTTTGCGTTAAATAAACCGGAATAGGACAGCAAGGTTAAAAGACGAATGTGATATCGTTTTATTTTCTTCCTCCGTTCTCTTTCGTTGAACGGAATATGTTCGTAAGACGATTTTTAAATTGTTACTCTAACAGAAACATTTGTAAATCGCGGGCTTTGACTCTCAAAACATAACCTAGTTTTACTCGTGGATAATTCTAGTTCCTACCACGCGTAGCGTTACAATCTGTTTTGAGACTTCACCGGTAATGTTGCATGCGACACTAAAATGGTAAGGGGGTCCTAGGACCCCCCAAACCGGCGACACAAAAATACATTGCTTGATAGGTCTATTCTATACCTCGTCTGTGCCAGCACAGTGTACACGGGGACTTTACCTCCTCTCCGTATTGGACTCACCACTGCCACATCCGCTGCTGATAAACTCGATCGACCTCCTGAATCCACCTTCGCGAGGACTCACTCTGCTGCTACTTAGCTCGCGTCTAGCATAGCGCCGACAGTCGAGGACTACATTACTTGCTTGGACTCTGTTGTCACTGATAATTCTTCAGTCATTCCAATCTGCCCTGAGCAAATTCTTAAATTTATAAATAAGATGGCTTCCCGGAAAGCCCCCGGCAGCGACGGAGTATCGGTGCGCATATTGAAGCACGTGTCCCGTAAAATTGTCGTTCAGATCTTTCACATTTTCTCTACCGCGTCCGCGTGGGTTTATTTCCCGGATGCCTGAAAACTGTCAAGGATCGTCCCGATGCCCAAACCAGGAAAACCGCGCTAGCTGCCGTCTAGCTAGGCCGATTAGCCTGCTCGCCAAATTCGGCAAGCTATTCGAGACTTTCATGCCTTCCTGAATGACTTTCCCTTAAAGAATAAAATCATTATCGATCAGCACTTCGGCTTCCGCCCGGAGCACTCTACCATTCAGCAAACGCTTCGCATCACGCAGTCCAACGCTCACGAACTCAATGTCAATAGAATTGTGGGTATGATCCTCTTAGACTTATCTAAGGCCTTTGATTCGGTGTGGCATGGCGCTCTGCTTTATAAACTCCATTCGATTGGTCTTGCTTCGGGTTTTAACAAGCTCATCGCATCTTACTTGTCAGACAGGCAAATTTCTGTCTGCAGTAGCGGCGTGAGATCCATCCCGCAACGGGGCATGGCTGGCATGCCGCAGGGCTCTATCCTCGGGCCTACATTATTTAACACCTACATTAATGATTTGCCTACTACTAACTTCTGCGAACTTGCACTGTACGCTGACACACTGCACTAAACACGTCTTCCTGGCAGCTTTCGATGCTGGTTTTACGCCTCCAAACTTACCTAGATGAGGTGCTGCATTGTTCCTCCCTATGGAAATTGCAAATCAACCCGGATAAAACGGAGGTCATTATTTTCACTAGAAACCCCACTGTACTTGCTGATAGGCATAAACATAAAATCTCTATCAACAATATTGTAGTGCCATGGTCAAACGAGGTCAAATAGCTTGGCATTATTCTCCACCATAAGTTGCTGTGGAACGCGGCTGTCCACGACCGTATTAATAAAACGCTTAAGGTAGCCGGGTGCCTATACTGTCATATTTGCCATAGGTCCCCCTTCACCTTAAACATTCGGATCCATATCTATAAGACGTGCATCAGGCCCGTACTCACCTATGGGGCACAGGTCTGGTGGAACACGTCTAAGGCTATTAAAACACAAATCCAGCGCGTTCAAAATAAAATATTAAAAATTATTACACACTCTCCTCTCAGACACCCCACTATGACACTGCACTTGGACGCTAATATCCCGCCTATGTACGACTTCATTTCAACACTTTTAGAAAACTAACAGGTCTCTAACCACCCCAATCCCCTTGCCCGCACCACGGGCACGTATGATATTAACAAAATCCCCTATAATGTAAAAATCCATTTCCCCCTGTCCCGTATAACCTATCCTATAACACTTACACATTCCCCCTTCCCCTCCCTTTCTCCTCACTATCCCTCCATCCTACACCCCTGCACTAACCAGTTTCTATTTTCTAGCATCTTCTTCTTTTCACCTACAACTTGCATGTTTCCCTTACGTAATGGACTTTCCCACGCATGCGGACGGCCTAACTCTTTGGCCTGACTGACCGACTCGCCACGGCATGTTCTCTCACGGGTTTTACCGTCAGCACGCGCATGGCCTACAAGCTATCTTTGCTACAGCCTCCCGCTTCTTGTACCTCGCTTGGTGCCTACGCTAGCCTAACTATTGGGCCACACTATCCCGCTCTTCACACAATCTCTTTTCAGCTCTTTCAGGTAAAGCGGTTTTTTGAAAATTTTCCTGCAACATACATGCTGCCTATTCATATTAATCTGCTGTGGTAACACCATCCTACATCCTTCTGGCCGGTAACTGGGCTTCAGCCCAGAGGGACGGCCCACAGGGAGGACGAGGGAGAAAACTACCTCCACCCTCCTACTGAGCAAACTAATTTTAAAAAAGCATTTGTACAGTCTCTTAGTTAGGTTATATTTTCAGTCACTTCGAGGAGCCAACCATATAATAATCACGCGCATCCAGCCTGCGCATTTTCAGTAGCGGATTTTCTGTCCTCGAAGTGACAGAAAATATAACCTATATGCTGTACCCGATTTCCTAAAGATATTATTGTGGCGTAATAATAATGTTTTGGAAGGATGATAAAAGTTTCACAAATGTAGCGTAGAAGAACGAAATAGCCAATAAACATTTATTGTCATGTACCATATAGATTATCTTTTCTGTCACTTCGAGGAGGGGACCACTGTTGCGCGATTCAGTGGGGATTTTGTAATTACACGGCGGGTTCGGGCTCGTGGAATGCTGAAGCACTCAGCTCGCGAGTTTGTGCGAGAATTTAAATGGTTGGAGAAAATACAATGAAACACTTCTGAATAATTACGATGTTAGGATTTTAATTGATAGCTCGACGTTTACTGTACTGCTAACACGTTCGATCTGCCGTTTCTACAATATCGCTCCTCACTTGTGCCCTCTGACTACCCTACTCCTCTGACTCTGGGGCATCCTTCGAAGTTCCTCCTCAGGTCCTTCCGTCCAATCAAAACGATGACATCCTTCAAATTTCGTCAGTGGGTTGTCTACTAGCCGTCTCTATGTCCTTGGCCCTTCCTTCGCGCATCCCTCCACTCTCGGCTGGTGATCAAGGCACGCATTCCGATTACATACAGGGTGATCCGTTAAAACTGCAACCGACACGCGCGCGAACAGACGAAAATGGCAACACCGCCTCACGGACGCATCCCACTACAACCATTCACCGGCCCGGCGTTCGGAGGGTTGCCAACGACCGCTGGGCAGCATTGATGCCTGAGCTTCGAAAATTTTAG
Organism: Andrena cerasifolii; assembly: GCF_050908995.1. Lineage (NCBI taxonomy): Eukaryota > Metazoa > Arthropoda > Insecta > Hymenoptera > Andrenidae > Andrena > Andrena cerasifolii. Next base: position 553,171 of record NC_135118.1, read on the forward strand.
GATGATCTCTTTTAAATTAATATCGCAAAGAGTTGTGCGGAATTTTCCGGAACCAGGTAATCGAGGCGCGCGCTCCGCTTTTATGATCGGTTTACTACTGGCACCCCAGATTACTGTAATAAGGTTTGAAAACAATGTCGACTGGTCTCGTACCCGTCTCAATTAAAAATTTTTTAGCTACGACAGGGTTGACCGCAGCGTTATACCCCTGTACGGAGAGATTTTTTGCCATCTGCGTGTAAAAGCCACAATAATTGTGCATCATTCCTAAAAATGAAATTAACGGAAGCCGGTATATGCGTGGCGTTGAGTACCTAAAAGGTTAAAACATTTAGACACAAAAATTCTAGAAAAAAATTCAAACACCGCTACAATCAAAGACACGTCCCATTAGTTACCCTTTACGTCCGATCTATGCATGCACTGCATTAAGGATAAAATTATAAAAAAGAAAACCAGCACAATAGATTCTGAAATCTGCAGAACTAACACATAATTGAATAAAAAAATAATTTCTCAATTTATGAAAGTAATGATACAAAAACAAATAGACTATTGTTCATCAACACCAGGAATTTTAAAAAGTACATTAAATACAGTATCAAATAAACCGTTTGCAAAAGCTTTTCGCAACAATTATGGTTATGGAATTGATAAAAGAAAAATTAAGTAAACGTAAAATACTTTAAATTATCCATCATAAAGAGGGAATAATTTTTCCTCATTTTTCGGTGCAAATTGCATTCCGATCTCTTTTATAGTTCAAAAGTTATACGAAAAAGGCCCCAAATTCTTCACCCGGGCCGAGAAATTCCGCACAGCTCTTTGCGACGTTAATTTGAAAGAGACCATCCTAAAATTTTCGAAGCTCGGGCATCACTACTGTCCAGCGGTCGCTGGCAGCCCTCCAAATGCCGCGCGCCGGGCCGGTGAATGGTTGTAGTGGAATGCATCCGTGAGACGGTGTTGCCATTTTCATCTGTTCGCGCGCGTGTAGGTTGCAGTTTCAACGGATGACCCTGTATGTACGCATAATTTTGCAGAAAGGATTTCGTACAGGGGAGAGTAGAAGATTTACGAACCCCTAAGGGAAAAGTTAAATTGAAAGAATAGTATTGACTCTAATCAAATTTAATTTATAGATAGTTGAACTTTGGTTAATTATCTACAAAGGCAATACAATGAATTATAGATACTTTAAGAAACAAATCATTTTCTGAAAGAAAAACAAAACTCTTTCTATCCGCTATTATTCGTAGCTAGCGGGGTAAATGCAAACGGTTGCTTAAAGTTCTCTTGATCTTTACTGAACACTGCTTTTCTTCCATACCGTGGATCTGACCCAGTCTTTCTTCTTGTTTGATCGAATTTTGGTTGTTCGTGGGATTGAATATTTATTTGCTGCCAGACCGATTGAAAGTCTTTTATCCTTAACCTCTTTCACGGGAATCTCAAGATCTTTCAACGCCTATGTACGTATATTCTTCCTAATATAATTCCGGAGTACTGGACACATAAATAGCTTCGAATTGTTAAGAGAAAAGGGTAGATGACATCGTCCTTAATAGCCCCAAACACGCTGTTCGTAATTACCCCAAATGGACAGAATTTACAAAATTTCAAATAAAACAAATACGAGCATATATATATACATAGTGATCACGTGATTTTATTTAGAATTAAGTAACTGATTTACGAAAAAAATATACTCTGTTGGTTAGTATAGTTTTAATGCACTATAGACTCAAAATACTCGAGCGTAAACTTATAAGAAAAGCTACGAAAACATTTCACGCCCATTATCTTCGCAGTTGCGTGCAGCCTTCCGTTATGATAGCTTCCTTAACACTAAACATTGCTAATTACATCACGTAACAATATCGCGGGAGGACAGGACAAGCGAATTCAGCGAATACCACGGTGTTCCGGGTTACCCCGCGTCCGCAATTCCCCCACTCTCTCTTACATACTTATTCAGTTATTTTGATACATGGATACCATCGATAATGCATGAATTTAATCAGTGATTTTTGTACTATACATAAAGTACTATAATATAATACATATAGATCGGCAATGCGGTGCATATGGTTTGTTTTTGTAGTTGTTAAACATGCGTAGCATTTATCCTTATTTCTGTCCCGTGTAACCTTCTTTAACGAGGCGTTGCCGTTAATTACAGGATATTCCACGAATAGAGCAGTTACCCGTGGAATTGTGGAACTTGGTTCGGTTGGCGTGCGATATAGAAATAGTTTTCAAGAAAGTCGTCTTTTAACAATAATAACAAAAATAGTTTATTCAAAAATAGGTTTTGTCTCTAAGTCGAAATGGAGCATAATAATACTACACTGAATCGTGTGAACTATGATGATAATAAATTGAACATAAGATAATTACGTAAGGACGTATCGGTCGGTAATAAAGAATATCTTTTGATTTCGGTTTCGACGCTAAGTCAGTAATAAAGATTATCGTTTGATTTTCGGTAACGACGCTAAATCGGTAATAAAGAATATCGTTTGATTTCTGTTACGACGCTAAATCGATAATAAAGAATACCTTTTGATTTCGGTTTTGAATAGTTATAAATGAGGCGTTAATTAATATTAAACCTAGTATAAGTGTACGATACTAAATTGCTCATGGAACAGAAATGCCCCGACACGAAGTCGATATAATGTGTAATAGAAGAATTGATGCTTCAGTCATTTCAAAATGTAAAGCTAAGAAAATTGAGAGGATTCCTTCTCTCAGAGTTGGATTGGCTTCCCCTGTTGCCTATCAGCTGGCTTACGCTTTCTTGGATTGTTGCCAAGGGGTTAATTAAAGCGGCCTCAGCTGTAGATTCCTCGTGGCTCTGGGGCTAATTAAAGCAGCCAGAGATGGAAGTTGGAATGCTGTTTTAAAGTAAACTTGGCTTGTATACGTCACGAAATCCAGGGGCTAATAAAGCGGCCGGAGATCTGAGCTGATGGCCTAACTAACGGTATGCTGCTGGTTCGGTGGCAGAACTAAGAAGTCTTCTCTTCACTGCTGACGGGCCTATATTTATACTCCTCGCTGGTACTTGGCCCGCACCAATCACTCGTTGCGCGATTACGCGCACCAATTGGATTTTATATCCGGTTCGCGCCACTCGCGCACTATACTCAGTTTATTCGGCGTCCGGTTTATCTTTTGTTCCGCGCACGCGCGCACTATCCGTTCGCGGCACTCAGTTTCACTTGTCGAGTGAATGGCACTGCGCATGCGTTTGCGTCACTACGTTCTCTCACCCGCCGACGGGCCGCACTCTGTTCGCACGCTTGCGTGTGTTTAATTTATTGCTAACATTGAAAAGCTTAGGTATAATATAAAGATAATTAACAATTAATGTAATAAGATAGGAAAAATTGACGGTAGTGCGTAGCGGTACGTTACACCCGTGATAAGACTGTTCATTGCTGTTGATGGTGAATCTTTGTAATTTATAATATTAAAAATGATCTGAAGTCATCCCCTGTGCAAATTATCTTTGTAAAAAGAAGTGAGGTCCCCATAAAAATCTTCAAAAAAGTAAAGAAATTAAGCCAAGTACAGGATATCAAATAAATCACAAAAAATGTTGTGAAATCAAACTGAGCTGCAATTACATAAAGGTGTTTTCCCGCAGCGTGCAAAGGCTACCGCGTCTCTAGATTTCTTATACAACTTAAATGATAACCCCCTTTGTATCTTGGCCACGAATATTTTTAGATCCAGTATCCGCGACTGATTGTTAAAGAATTTCACGTCGACTTTTTAATCTCGTATTCCAAGAAATGTTTCAAACTAATGACTGATGTTGAATATAGTACGTAATTAATTTTAATTATAGATGTGGACAAAAATTTCAAACCAATTCTTAATTGGAAATATTCAAGAGATATCTATATAATATGTATTATTTACGTGAATTCGCATAACTTGTGGGAATGGAATAGGACGATTCAATTTATAAGGCTAAATAAGAGCATATTAAAATCTAGATAGCAATATTACTTCCTTATGTATACATTATGTATACATTAATTGAAACATAACTGCCAAAGAAAAGGCATATCCAATCTTCTTAAAAATCATGTAAGAAATTAATAAGACAGAGAAAACAATTTGTATACACGAAATTTACATACAACTTTAGAAAACTTTTAGCGAGCTCTAATTTATTGCAACACAATTTTTTGACGATAAAGTTTGTCGCTTTGAGTATTCACTTGTTTACTGATTCTTAAATTTGAAAGAATACGCAATCTTCTTCTAACTTATAATCGATAATTTAAAACAATGCCATTTATGTATCAGATGATACACTATTTACTTTACAGGAATTTCGTTTAACTTTTCGCGAGACCGATCGACAAAAAATAGTGTCCGGCAAAATAGAATCAGCTTGACTACGAGTTGTATTTAATAAGAATATGTAATTATAAATTACATTGTTAATAATTACATTAACGTGCATATCAGAGTTAAGGGCAAAAATACAGGCAATACAAGGAAAAACAAATGGGTATTACAAATTCGGAAATGAGAGGTACAAACAATTATTTCCTTATTAAAGCAGGCACGTTTATTTTGAGTATGTTATAACAGTTACATATCTAGAGACGCGGTAGCGTCTCGACGCCAAGTACATGTTTCGACACCCTGTACATACAGGGTGTCCCAGAATTGAGGGACATCCCGGAACATGCAATATCCTGATGCAAAAAGAAATCGAAAAGTCCTTAACCGTTTTGGGATCTGGGGTTTCGTTTTCGAGATATTAAGAAAAAAACCTGACCAATCAGAGCGCGAGCCTTCCGCTGGAGGTCCCGCGCTAGCGTGGTCGCGCGCCGGGCCGCGCTGCGACTACGAACAAGCAAAACGGCATGCATAGAAAGAAATTGCGTAGAATGACAAATGAAAAAAACATAACAAAAAAATCTAACCTTTTGCCATGGTTTGTTTGCCATTTAAAGTGAATAATGAATAAATGATAAATGGATGAAAATCGTGTGTAACGTAAAAAGACAAATACACTGTTGTTTTTTTTTTTAGAAGAATCGAAAATAATAATTATTTGGAGTGACAGGATAAGGAACGCGTAAATTTCCTTCTTTAATAACGTACAAACGAAAAGGTATGCAACAGGGAACGAACGAAAACTTATCGTAGTTGGTTATTATGATAAAAATCTGTAGTTCAATAACGGCCAACACTGTTGTTGATAGTGAATAAGGCCGTTTACAAACAACGAGGAAAAATTTACGTACGGAAATTTGGAGAATTATCGCCGGAAATAATCCATAACCTGCGTTAAATTTAAAAAAATAAGAGTCGCCAATAATGTAACTAAAACTCACCCTTTCGAAAATTCACCTGCAGTTTGAAAACCTGTGTCACTACGTCAGTGAACCGATCCTATCTCGGGTATACGATACCACCGTTAAGGATCGCAACGTCAAGTGCGACCGGGTTAATGTACCGAATATTTACTTCAGTGCACGGCTACTACTAACACTGATCACTTAATTTATTTTTCATGGGACGTGTTGTTCCTATGTTATAAAAATTGGTGGAAATGAATTTTTACCTGGCGTTCGGAGCCGTGGGTATTCCCGCGCAAATTCTCACGCTGCAGCACTTGCGTCCTCGTTGTTCGGGGGGTACACCCAGAACATCGCGTAATACTTTTGAGCAGAGAACATTTCTGCGACCTGATTGCTTGCTGACTGACAAGATTTTTTCCAAGGGACTTCTTCTACCCCCAAATAGTTTCTCGCGTTCCATTATGAGTTGACACCCACCAGGCCAAGAGGCTTCAGATAAAAAAAGCCAGCACATATTCGAAACACACGTGCCTTGCAGAAGTGCAAGGAACGAACCATCCTACACTTTCATAAAACCCCGCACTCCGTCCTTTTACTGCCAATGTACCCATTGCTTCGAGGTAGACAGCAGACACCACGTGTTTCGGTTCAAAAGGGTCCGAAGAGAAGAGAAATAGGAAGTCTTTGAGTTGCTATAAAGAAGAAAAGGTATACCATTCCTGTTTCCTTTTCCGATACCCTGAGTTCACGTCTGCTACGAGGCGGAACCAGCTAAGCCATAAATTACCCAAAACAAATCGTTCTCTACCGCCGACTCGCAGGACAATACGGTAATAAACCGCGTCCCTGGAGAAATGCTTTGGCCCATCAGCCTGATTAATTTTAAATGCGTCTCGCGGAGAGACACAGGAAGAAAGGGGGTAACTCGCTTAGTTCGCGTAGTCCCACCTGCTTCGTCCTTCCTTCCAATTAAAGGCAGATCCCTTATCTCTAGAGTATAAGCACGCGCTCGAATTTCAAAACAAAAGCACGCGTTGACGTATTCCGTGCGAGAAAAGGTGGGCATGAAGTCCGATTGGTCGTAACCTAAAAAAATCTGCCCTGCATCCCTCCCAAACGGCCACTGTTTTGAAGAGGCCTTCTTCACAGCCATGTCTTTTCCCCAAGGCCCACCAGTATAAACACGCGCTTAAATTTCAAAACAAAAGCACGCGTCGACGTATTCCGTGCGAGAGAAGTTTGGCTTCGGGGAGCATATATTTCTGTGAAGAGGGCCTCTACAAGACAGTGGCCGCTTCAGAGGGATGCAGGGCAGATTGGTTAGATTAGGACCAATCAAACGCGTACTTTTGTTTTAGAATTCCAGCGCGTGTTTATACTGGTGGGCCTTGTAGAGAAGACATGGCTGTGAAGAAGGCCTCTTCAAACCAGTGGCCGTTTGGGAGGGATGCAGGGCAGATTAGGTTAGGACCAATCGAAATTCATGCCCACCTTTTCTCGCACGGAATACGTCAACGCGTGCTTTTGTTTTGTAATTCTAGCGCGTGCTTATACTCGAGAGATAAGGGATCTGTCTTTAATTTGAAGGAAACACGAAGCAGGCGGGATTGCGCGCAGTAAACGAGTTACCCCCTTTCTTCCTGTATCTCTTCGCGAGACGCATTTATGTTGGATATTATTTTCTAATTGCTAGTTCCCAAAAATTAATCAGGCTGGTCGGCCAAAGCATTTCACCAGGGTCGCGGTTTATTACCGTGTTGTCCTGCGACTCTGCGGTAGAGAACGATTTGTTTTGGGTAATTTATGGCTTAGCTGGTTCCGCCTCATAGCTGACGTGAACTCAGGGTATCGGAAAAAGGAAACAGGAATGGTATGCCTTTTCTTCTTTATAGCAACTCAAAGACTTTCTGTTGCTATTCTTTTCGGGCCCTGTCGAACCGAAACACGTGGTGTCTGCTGTCAATCTCGAAGCAACGGGTACATTGGCAGTAAAAGGACGGAGCGCGGACTTATGTGAAAGTGTAGGATGGGTCGTTCGTTGCACTTCTGCAAAGCACGCGTGTTTCGAAAATGTGCTGGCTTCTTTTTACCTAAAGCCTCCTGTCCTGGTGGGAGTTAACTCATAATGGAACGAGAGAAACTACTTGGGGGTAGAGGAAGTTGCTTGGAAAAAATCCTGTCAGTCAGCTAGCAATCTCGTCCCAGAAATGTTCACCGCTCAAGAATATTACGCGATGTTCTGGGTGCTACTGTGCGAGCGTTTGCACGGGCATACGCGCACATCCAAACCCCCAGTGACGGTACGATTCGGTGTTTGGCGTCAAGATTATTCTGAACGGAGTCAATGATGCCGCAAGGCGTGCATAGACGCTGATGGTGGTCACATCGAGCAACTGCTCAACTAACAGTAATCGGCCCCTTTCGGGGCCACCAATTTTATAACGTAGGCACAACACGTCCCATGAAAAGTAAATTAAGTAATCAGTGTTAGTGGCCGTGCAGTGAAGTGAATATTCGGTACATTAACCCGGACGCACTTGACGTTGCGATCCTTACCTTCGGGTGGTGTCGTATACCTGCGATTAGCTGAGCAGTGGGCGCAACCCTACCATAAATCTTTTCGTCTACCGATCACCAGGATCGGCACAGTGACCTAATTAGTAACACAGGTTTCCGAAAAGGAAGGAAAGGAATGCCCGTAGGGGTGAGTGTTATTTAATTTATTAGTGATTATTAGGTGTAGAAATAAATTCTGTTCGATTTTAGGGTTCAATAACAGTTTGATTTAAAAAGTATGAAAACAACTCAACCATCGAAATAATTTCCATTGTTGTTAATTACCTTTTGCCATTTTTCTGGTAGCTTACGAATATCACTGCGATAGAAACTCGATTGCTTTATACTGATTATGTAAATAGAATCGGACAGACTTTATTCATACACCTAATATTATTTTTTAAATTTAGTTATGTTGGCCGTAATTAAACTACGGATTTTTACCTCAATAACGAATTACGATCACTTGTCGTACATTTTCTGTTACATTACCTTTTCGTTTACGCCTTATTTGAAATTGAAATTTACGTATTTCTTGTTCTCTCACTTCAAACAATTATTATTTAAGATTCAGCTATAAAAAAAAACTGTGTAACGCGGTTTCCTTCGATGCATGCCGACTTGCTTGTTCGTACCTTCGTAGTACAAGCGCAGTTTTTGTTAATATCTCGTTAACGAAGCTTTGGACAATATTTTCGCTATGGAAAAAGTTGTTTCAAATCACCCCCTGAGTTACCCCTTTCAAGGAACTCCGACATTTTTGGGACACCCTGTAGCCATTGCGCGTTAAAAATATATTGGATCTCTTCGTTCATTTTCGTTAAATTACCATTAGCATTTAAATTTCCTGCAACAAGACCTTCTGCCATACGCTGTAACCTCCTTTGGACACATTATGTAGTATCTACACTTAGCAAAAGGCCACTCTGTTTCTATAAGTTTTACGTTAAGTTGTAACTGAAATGTGGCGTTTATATATTTACAGATAATCAAAACAGAAGAGAAAGAGGAAATAACCCTGCTGCACCAACAAATGCAAGAAGCACATTTTCATGTATACTTTTATTTTAGAGTTTTAAGAAATATGTATATAAAAAATCGAATTTTATTATAAATGTGGAATAATGTATAATTTAGAGGAGAAAAAAAAATTGAAACATAGGTACACCGTATTTACTGTTAAAAGTACGTATTTCTATACATTAGAATATGGATTAGCACTCGAATACAATATAATTTAGATTCATTCTTTGTAGAATTCTAAAAAATAGTTTCAAATAAATATAGTTAATGGAACGGTATGCTAAAGTAACATTTAAATATAGCGCCAAATGAAGCTAGTTCGTCCCATTAATCCTGTGGCGGTATCGCCATCGCTCCGCCAGAGCGCGCCGCCTGCGCCACAGCAACGGGCGTCTTCTCATGGGAAGCGAAAGCAGATTCAGAAACCGCGTGATATCTTTTAGCGCGGAAGAGCGATCGGCACTTGCTCGTTTTCGTCATCCGAGAGATATACGACGCACGCACCGACCTATTTATAAGAATCACCTCTCCGAGTCTTTTGCTTCTACTTGACCTGTAAAGAGTAGGAAGTGAAATATACACACACTGTTCTTTTCCCTAATGTTTTTATTTTCATACATTCGGGCGATTACCCGCATCGCGATATTCAAACCGCGATAAGTATCGATCCGAATAATTCTATTTCCTGAATGTAACTATTTCTCATATAAATTTCGCTCGCAGGTAACTACTTTAAATTAAACAGCTCTATGCCTATCTAATACATCGCAACAAAAATTCACAAATAATGAAAAAAGGGATGACCCCCCCCCCCCCCCATACACGTGACTCATGTATGAAAGAAGCTAATTCCCTTTAATTCTCGAAAAAATTAAAAAAGTTCAGATGCAAAGATTGTGAAATCAACTTTGCTAATTACAATTGTATACAAATCAATTCAGTGCTCAGATTTTAAGCTTCAGTTTGAAGTAATTTGTGGGCCGTTGTATAAGAAAAAAATCCACATCTCTATTAATCCACTACTGACTTTGATTCGTTTAAATTAGTCTCTACCGAGTCTTTATTATCTTCGATCGTAAAATGATCTTCATACGGCCCGCTAGTTAATTAAAACCGAAGCTGAAAATCTGAGCACTGATTTGTTATGTATACAATTGGAATTGGCAAAGATGATTTCACATTCTTTGCATGTGAACTTTTTTAATTTTTTCGAGAATTAAAGGGAATTAGCTTCTTTCATACAAGAGTCATGTTTATGGGGGGGGGGGGTCTACATGCAAAGAATATGTATTTCCTTAGATTGAATTCTGCCCCCCCCCCCCCCACGTAAGTAGGTACCGATTTTATTGAATTTGGTCTTATTCGAAAGCTTATATGTGGTTTACATGCGAAAAATGCCTTTAAATTTAGAAAATATGGCAAGCGTGATAAGATATTAATGAAATAAGTTTCAAGTAAGTTTGGAATAGCCGTTTCTCGAGTAAAGATACGCGGCAGCGACAGTCGACATATATATAGGGTATCGAACATGTATTTACTTGGCGTCGAGACGCTACCGCGTCTCTAGGTATACGCGTTATACGCACACCTTTTACGCAATCTTGTTGAAGATAACCGTTTACGTAGGTTCAAATCTCTCCATTCTATTGTAATGGTGTTGTGCTATAGCTAATGAGAGTGGGGAGAGGTTTTCGTTTTCCCTGCTGAGGTCGAGAACGCTCGCCACGTGCTGTACAGAGTCGGCAGTACACATGTCGAGTAAGCAACACCGCCTATAAAGCCCACTGTATTTTTCGTTAACGGTCTACATTTCAATCCAAGATTGTTTTTCGTACTTTTCTGGGCCCAGTTTAAACAACTGCTGTGTGCATAAAAGTGAATTGTTTAAGTAATATTAAAATGGAAGTGACGAACCTGAAAATTGAAAAGCTGCGTTACAAGGGCAATTGGCATCAGTGGTGTTTTATTATGCGCACTATGCTAGAAGAGGACGAAGACTTGTTTGATGTTTGCGAGGGCAGACTAGAGCGGCCAGCAATAACCAGTGAAAGTGGATATACTGAAGAGTTAAAAAAGTTCCAAAAGGCAGACGAACCTGCGAGGAAGTTGATTGTCACGACAGTTGAAAAGAAACCGTTGGATCTCCTTTTGAGTTGTACGACTGCGAAGGAAATGTGGACAAAACTAAACGCGGTTTACGACATGACGTCGGATGAGATCCATCGTTGATTCAGAAACAATTCTTTGACTTCAAGTGAAATGTAGTGACAATGTTGCTCATAAGTTGTCGAAGCTTGAGCAGCTGGCGACAAAAATAAAGAGTCTCGGTAGCGAAATTCATGATTCGTTGCTATTGACACGCGTACTCTCCACTCTACTGAGAAAGTGCTATCATTTTCATAGCGCGTGGGATTCGGTAGACGATACAAATAAGAATCTAGAAAATCTCACCACGAGGCTGATGGCCGAAGAAATGAGAATTCAAGAACAAAAGGATCCCGACGAAACGACGGTTGCGCTGTGTTGAGTACGAATATACTCGAGCGAGGTTGCCAAGCCGTAATCGTTTCTCAAAAGCCGAAAACGATGTGGATGGGTGGTAAAGAAAATTACACATTAATAACAATAACAATAGTGGACTGTATATTTCTGAAGTAACTATGGCTGAACAATTAAAAGTACTGGCTCAGTCGAGCGCTCGTTTCGATCTGCCTGATCCTCGAAGGAACATACGCTCGCGCTCGGAAAGCTTCAATCATTCTTGTCGGGGTGGAGTCTTAAAGAAAAAGGGATGAAAGAACGTAAACTATTGGTGGAGGCGTGACGATGTCGAGGATGGTTGTGAGGCGTAGGAGAAGGAATCCTCCAAAATCGGAACTGACCTGGACAATGTTTCGAAGATCTAATTTATGGTTTTACGAGAGTACCTCGGCGACAATCTAAATACGTTGGTGCGAGGCCATCCGAGTGGAAACCTTATCCCCTGGGAAACTCAGTTCCGTCTTAGGCCAAGACTCAAACCCCGATGATATATGGCGGGACAACAGCCCGACGCTTGACTCTACGCAAAACAGGCGTACATCCCCAAATCTAAACATATCAATACGCCGATGTCCCTTTCTTGGTCGATGGTTTAAATTACTACGCTTCCTTTCTCAACACGCTGCTTACAAACACAGAGTCGCGAGACTCTGTTTCGAGGGACAGACCCGAGCGGAGAAGAAGCCAGAACGAGTATACGAAGAAAAGGAAGATGGTTAACTGTTATACTTGTGGAAAGAAAGGTCATAAGAAGAAAGACTGCGCAGGGTGTTACGCCTGTGGTTTGAAGGGTCATCTGAGCAGAAATTGTCCGAAACGGAGTGGAGGATCAGAGGTGCAAGACGGTACGAGGTCAGCGCAGAAGGTTGCGGTGGTTAGGCAGGCGTTTCTGGCAGTTAGCGACGCTGTTGATGACGACATTAACGATTTCTGGGTGGTTGATTCGGGTGCATCTGATCACATGACTCATCGGAGAGATTGATTCTACGAATTTGAAGAGTTCATAATCCTAATGACAATTAGAGTTGGAAATGGTAACGAAATTCCTGCATATAGAAATTAAGACTTTAGTAAACGGTAACTGGATTGCGGGTACTAAGTATGATGTTTTGTTTGTACCGCGCGTGAAGCGAAATTTGTTTTGTGTAAAAGTCGTTTCTAGAAAAGGCGTAAATTTTTCAATTAACGAGTGCGGCAAGCATTACGCGGGGTAAGAATATAATAGCAACGGGCTCTGATAGCGGCAATTTATATAAGGTAGACTTTCGCGTAGTAATACCGAAAGAATGTCAAGTTGCTATAGGGTTGACACCCTACTGTTGTGGCATGAACGACTATGTCATCAAGACAAACGACACGTTAAAAGTTTCTTAAAGAACTTAGGAATAGATGTGTTAATAATCAATGATTTCTGTGATGGCTGTGTACATGGTAAGCGTCATAGATTAAGCTTTCATGAGAGGGTCGAGCGCGTCACAAAAATTCGTGAGGTTATACATACTGATGTGTGCGGGCCTATGCAACAAGAGTCTCTTGACAAGAAACGATATTCTCTGATTTTTAAAGTTGTTTTTTCGGGATTTACACAAATATATTTTATACGGGAAAAATCGGAAGTATATGAGAAGTTAATGATTTTTTGCACTATGATTGAAAACCAAAGTGGTGAAAATGTAAAAGAGATTCACAGTGATAGTGGCAAAGAGTACGAAAATAAAAATGTCAAAAAATTTCTAAAAGTTAAAGGTATAAAACAGAGTAAGTGTTCCTTATACGCCACAGCAAAACGGGGTTGCAGAACCGTGATAACCGCATTATAGTCGAGGCCGCGCGGTCTATGATTTATTCGAAACCAGGTTTCCCTTTGTTCTTATGGGCAGAAGCAATGGATACAGCGGTTTATGTCATTAATAGAACAGGTCCGACTAAACAGCCGGGCAAAACCCCTTATGACTTGTGGTATGAAAAAGCAGCTAGTATAGAGAATCTAAAAGTTTTTGGGACCGAATGCTTTGTCCATATACCAGACCAAAAGAGAAGGAAATTAGATAAAAAAAAAGCGGTGAAGGGCTGTTTATTTGGATATCTTGAAAATTGCAAAGGACATCGCGTTTACGTGCCAAGCCTGAGAGATGTGATTCTGAGTCGTGATGTTCTGTTTAAGCCAGAAAAACCAGTCCTAAACGAAGTAAGTGTAAAGATTCAGCCAGAAGACACAGAAGATCACGACTCATCTGTTGGGAGTACAGGAAGCGCGCTAAAATAGAGACAGATGACGAAGAGTTCCCAGTAGAGGGATAGGGGGATGATTAGACCGACAGATTTTTACGGATGCCCGATATCATTTCTAGCAGAAGCTGTGCCTTCAGATTATAAAGAAGCTATTAATTCAAAAGAAAAACAGTCATGGAGGGCAGCTATGCAAGATGAAATCGAGTCGCTACATGAAAACACAACGTGGGTTCTTGTCGAGAAACCAGAGGGGCACAAGGTAATTAGCAATCATTGGGTTTATACCACAAAGGTAAATCCGGATGGTACTAATCGCTATAAGGCGCGTTTGGTTATAAAAGGTTACTCACAGACTAAAGGGATTGATTATAAGGAAACGTTCAGCCCAGTTGTTCGTTTTGATACGGTAAGAACGCTACTGAGTGTTGCGGCTCTTGACGGGTTACATCTTGGACAGTTTGACATTAAAACTGCCTTTTTATATTGAACGTTGAAAAAAAATATATATATATGAAACAACCCGAGGGTTTTTCTGACGGAACGACGCGAGTTTGTAAGCTACTGAAAAGCTTGTACGGATTAAAGCAGGCTCCGAGGTGTTTTATCACTTCATGAGTTTTGTTGAAAAGTTCAGTTTTCAAAAAAAGTACAGCTGACCCTTGTTTTTATGTGTTTAAAGAAGGTAATAAAAGAATATTATTAGCGATCTATGTAGACGATGGACTCTTGCCTGCCACGCATGAATATCTTATAGATAGGTTCTTGAATGCATTGAATAAACAATTTAAGACGACTAACACGAAAAATATAACTAGTTTTCTTGAAGTAGAAATCTTTAAGTTAAATAACAGATCTATCATTATCAGTCAAAGGATATATGCGGAAAAGATTTCAAAAAAGGTTAAATTGAGTAATGTCAATTGTGTTTCCACTCCAATAGTAGACCTGACATTGGTTTCGCTGTCAACATTGCCTCTATAGCAGGCTTGGGAATTAAGTGCACGCGGCGGCCGATTTTCGGAAACAACGCCTCCTTTCTCCCGCCGCGCGTCTTGGCCCCCGCGACGGCCATGGTGCTTGGAGCGCCTCAGGCCCGAACCACGTGAACCCGCGTGGCACGTTGACAAAACAAAAACGCATCGAAAATCGTGCTCTCTGGGACGATGTGGAAACCTATTGATACAATGTCGCCCCAATGCGTCAAGCGCGGTTCATATGGTACGGGCCTGAGGCGCTCCAAGCACCTTGGCCGCCGCGGGGGCCAAGAAGCGTGGCAGGAGAAAGGAGCCTCTGAAAACCGGCCGCCGCGTTCACTTAATTCCCAAGCCTGCTCTAGAGCATTAGAGAACCCGAGTGAAGCTCATTACTTGATAGTAGAACGAATCCTAAGATACGTCAAGGGTACTTTAGTATAGCGACGCTGATTTCGCCGGAGACAAAAAGGATCGGAAATCCACGTCCGGTGCCGTTTGTAAATATGCGGGTGCGGCCATTACATGGCAAAGTAAGCGACAGCGGTGTGTGGCCGTATTTACAAGGGAGGCTGAGTACGTGAGCGCAGCCTTAGCTGCTAAGGAAATAGTGTAGTTAAAGAGATTGATAATTGAATTTACCAGTGATACTGGAGACTATTCCTTGTATGTGGACAATGCGAGTGTGATAAAACTGATTAAGAATCCAGAGCCGGATCCAGACTTGAATGAGTATACGTCGAACAAGGCTGAACGCGCACGAATATTCTGATGTCGACGGGTGAAACGGTAGCCAGGACCGCATGCTTCTACCTCAGAAAGGGTGAGCGTGAACGCATATGCTAGTGTGGACGTGTCATTCGTGGTGGCTCGGCGCATGCGACCCGACTCGCGAATGCCGGCGAAGGTACATGGCCTGAGCCGACCGCTGTCGGTTTTCTTCCACACATTAAAGGAAGTTTGGAGTGCATTGCGTTCAGCGTGGAAGATAGAAGCAGATGTGATACTTTTCTAAAATCCTCGATGTCTCGGATTTTCATAATATTGAAATATATGGTAGTCCATATGAAATTAGGGAGGGTTAAGTCCTCATTTTTGCAGATTTGAAATTGTTTAAAAAATACAAATCTTCAAAGTTACCTATTTTCGGTGATTTTTACGAAACCCGCCTACAGAAATTAATTTTAATGACCTAAATTATTAAAGGTACGGACTTGCGTCTTTTTTTTTTAATCATGAAGGATAGATCTATGTGAATGAATTTAATCCATTGCTAATATTGCCATAAACAGTTAATCAAAAAACTAAAAATAACATTTTCAACAATATAATGCAATTACCGTATGATAGACTTTAAAGCTCTATTTTACTGAATAATTTGTGTTCCTTTTCTTCACTACACCCTGCCATTGTTCTTAATTCATACAGCCCGAACGACTTGCTGTTGTGTTAAAAAATCACACGAAACTATTCTTAACGAATTCAGCTTGAAATGATATAAATCAATTTTTCACGAAATTTCCTTCCTTATGGTCCGAATTACGTCGTTTTTGGTGTTAGTTTCCTCGGCGAAACATAAGGAATCAATTGACGTTGTTTTCGCAAAGATCTGATGAGAAATGCGGAACTCTTGGACATTTCTGATTTTTTAATGGTATTCCATACGTTTCGAGGGTCGAAACCCATAAAATTCGGCGAGGCACTGCGGGGGGTTGTCCTCGCCACGAGGTACCAGGCGGCACCTCTTTGACAGGCGTCGCTGGAGAATCACACTGCATTGGTAAACAGTATGACTCGGAGGGTTGAGCTGTATGTTTATTTAACTCAGGAGTGTCGAACTTCCCCACTCCGAGAGCCGCACGAGTCGGGCCCCCGGTCAGCCTGTTCCCCCAGTTATTTTTCTCCAGACGTTGCACGAGACCCGACAGGGAGAGAGTGCAGCACCCGGAGAAGAAATTCATCAGAGTGAAGTAGGGTGTGGAGGGGGCCGTTATCCTACGGCTCTACGGAGCAGGCGAAGAGGAGAAGGAGCCACTGCGGCTCGCGAGCCGCTAGTTCGACACCCCTGATTTAGCTAATCACACAATCTTTACGACTGCGGAGTCGGGCTAAGCTAAGCACAGAAGTTGGCGAAGAAAGACACAATGGCACTTTCGACCCCTCCGCATGCGTCATTCGTGCGCGCTCAGTCTGCTCAGCGTATACGCATTCAGGTCTGGACCCAGCTTTAGGTATCACTTTGTGCGTGATCTGTATGGAAAGGGTGAATTTGACGTAACGTACGTTAACGCCGGTGAGCAAATAGCTGACGTGCACATGAAAGCCTTCGTCTCGTACGAAAAAGCGAAGTTGACCATATGATAATATAATGCATTTTTTTCTTGATAAGTTAAATTAGATTAAGTTTTTTTTAAAAGAATGTTGAGTTTTTCGGAGAGTGTTGAAGATAACCGTTTACCTAGGTTCAAATCTCTCCATTCTATTGTAATGGTGTTGCGCTATAGCCAATCAGATTGGAGAGAGGTTTTTGTTTACCCTGCTGAGGTCGAGGACGCTCGCCACGTGGTGTACAGAGTCGGTAGTATACTTGTCGAGTGAGCAACACTGCCTATAAAGCCCACTGTATTTTTCCTTAACAGTCTACATTTCAATCCAAGATTGTTTTTCGTTCTTCAAGTATATTCATTTTATACAATAAAGTCTTAACAAAGCTACTCCAAATTTTGTCAGCTTACAGTCAGGTTATAACCTGACGAGTGTCAAACAAGGTAAGTTGTAAAAATTTGAGATGCTACGTATTTTACACATATGTATCGTTGTACCATTGAATTGCAACCAAAATGCAGTCTCAAACACAGGGTAAGTTGCCGAAATTTTAATTGCGTCATGTTTGTATATCATCAAACTGTTCTTTATTTGGAACTAAACTGAGGATTTTATGTATATGTAGATAATCGAAGCGTAAAATAATACTGTAACCTACGCCAGGTTATGTATGTACGCATAAATTTGCAGGAAAAATTTGGTATACATACTTATTCAGTTATTTTGATGCATGGACACCTTTGATAATGATTTAATTTAATGAGTGTTTCTTGTACTATACACAAAGTACTATGCATATAGTACATATAGATCAGCAATGCGGTGCACATGATTCGTTTTCGTAGTTATTAAACTTGTCCCGTGATAAGACTGTTCATTGCTGTTGATGATGAACCTTTGTAATTTATAATATTAAAAATTATCTGAAGTCATTTCCTATGCAAATTATCTTTGTAAAAAGAAGAGAGATCCCCATAAAACAGTTCAAAAATGTAAAAAAAATACGCCAAGTACATGAAAAAGTCGAGGGCGGAAAAGAGTATTATCAAATAAATCACAAAAAAAATTAGAAGACAATAAGAATTGCAATATAAAAAAGATGTGAAATCAAAATAAGCTGCAACTACATAAAGCTACTTCCCAGCAGCGTGTAAAGGCGACACTGTGTAACACAATAAAAGACAAATAAAAAAATGGCAGGGCCTGGAAGTCAAATACTTGTTGTGTCGTGGCAAGGTATTATTCTCAGATCATCAATACCCATACCTTCCCTCTCGCAGGCTTTCAGATAATTTGTGAATTTAAAACTCTGACAATATATGAGTACACTTTCATTATTTTGCGTCTTTAAACAATTCTAATTGTCATTCATCGACACCTATACATTGCCTTTGACAGGCGTACAGCTAATAATTCAACAATTTAAATAAAACTTTGACACATTGCGAACACTTTCATTAATTTCCGGTTTTTAAATCATTCTTATTCATCGACACCTTGATCTTGCCTAGCCACGGCAAGTATTTGACATCCAGGCCCGGCCATCTTTTTTTGTCTTTTATTGTGTTACGCAGTGTCGCCTTTGCACGCTGCGGGAAAACACTTTTATGTGCTTGCAGCACATTTTGATTTCACATCTTTTTTTTATTTTGTGATTTATTTGATTTCATGTACTTGACCTAATTTTTTTACTTATTTTAAGTTTTTATGGGGATAACATATTCATCGTTTTCACATAATCCGTGTCAGAATTATTTATTATATTCTTAAATATGAAATATCGTCGAAAAATTATTTTGTGAAATGTTTTTTTATTAACATAGTAATACAATGTACATTTTAGTTGCATACAGTAATAGTATTGAAACTTTTATTATATTTTCAAGCTACTGAAAGGTCATTAACATTTTTAATACATTGTCTGATGTTTCAGGAGGCACAGTTTATCGGGGGCCTACAAGGCCCACTTGCTATCGGGCAAGCTGACACCCTGGCCAGTCCGCCACGGCAAATACTTAGGTTAGAAGTCGACGATATTCGGAATTCGACGACGTCGAAACAGGAGATAAGGTCAGCGCACACAAAATGAACGAACAGTGTAGAGACAGCGGACCCTACACTGGACGAGGACTTGGATCCCCGTGCACCTTGCGTGCGGTGCGCTCACAGTTCTTTCAACTGGTGGAGTCAGTGTCCACCGC
This sequence comes from Andrena cerasifolii, assembly GCF_050908995.1. Taxonomy (NCBI): domain Eukaryota; kingdom Metazoa; phylum Arthropoda; class Insecta; order Hymenoptera; family Andrenidae; genus Andrena; species Andrena cerasifolii. The sequence continues at coordinate 572,356 of NC_135118.1, forward strand.
GCTGTCACGACGGACAGTTAAGTACCTACCTTCTGGTCACGCCATTCAAGGGACGACACACGAAAATACCGCGGAAAGTTTCTCGCTGTTGTAACTAGAATGTTCCTCAAGCGATTTATCTACATGTTGACGTTGGCTAACGTAATATTGTTCGTTGACGGAAGAACCATAGAAGATCAAAATTTCAAATCGGATACTGTAAATAGTACGACGATGACTGAAAATGAGTCTGTGAATGAAGATTTTGAGTCTAAAGTGATGGAAGTTAACAGTTTAAAGGATAAAGCATTAAGCAACAATAGTTGCGGTAGAAACTGCAAGGAGAAGAGTCCTAAGGTGTTGAGAGGAAGTAACAACTATTTAGGAGCGTCGTGTCCTTTTGAAAGTAAGGAATTGTGTTTAATATATTCTTTGTCAAAAATTGCTAAAGTTCAAGTGGCTGCACCAAACGGATCATCCTCAGCTCGTAGCCTGAAAGCAGGAGTTTTTGACGATACGTCGAAAAATGTCAGAAATTCAGAAATCGATCGAGGAATAGAAGAAAATGAAGAAATGCGCTTGAAGTTTTCAGAACCCACCGAAGACGAAAATTTCCAGACGCAGAAGCAGATGAAATTACCAAATGTTCACTGTCAAGCGGTTCGAGATGTTTTTATACCAGAAGTCAAGCAGAACTTGCCAGCTTTTGCTTGTAGATTTAGAAATCATACGTTCATTTTATCAAGCGCAAGATTTTTCCAAGATCGACGATCATACTTGGACATAAACGTCAATGAAAGTGCTTTGAAGAATATAAAAGTTGCTCCGAAGATTTCCAGAAGCAATGAATTTAATGTGGTACCAGTTCTGCTTATTTTAAATGCTGCTAATAATGAGTATAGGATAGAGATACACGAGAACAATAATTCTGAGGAAGGAAACGTCAATCGAACAAGAGAAATTCAATAAGATTAGGTGCCTATTAGATAAGCAATCGTATCTTGTGAAAAGTTCAAATATCCGGTGATAATTTCAAATTCATTATCTTCTGTCTAATAAACAGTACATGTAAACAACGTAATTGTATCGATAGTAGTCTTTATAATGTTTCTAACGAAATAAACTAGTTTTATTGATCCAAACGAGCTTTAAACCATGTCTCTACATTTTGAATTATCTTCGTCCAAGTTATCAACATAAATACAATTTTCAAATTCGGTTTTATGAGGCATGATACCTTGGGTAAACTTTATTCGAGTATGAATTACGTCGGACAATTTTCAAGGCAACAACGCGCAATAATATTCATTCGACTCGTAACACTTGTAAGTAAAACGTTGAATCGTGGGATTTGTCAAACAAGTACACATTTTATCACAAAATTCTTGCTTATCGGTATTACTATAAATTGGTCTCACTATGAATAGTACGTTTATTTCATTTCGCTTTTTCTTCTAAAGATTGATTTTCTGCCCGTTCCATTTATAACTGAAGCAATATTTCTGGCGGAGGCGACAGTTTTCGAACGTTGGGCAGAATATTCAGAAGTCTTTGTTCCGTAGTAGGCGATTCGTTGTTTATAAGTGGGGATGGAGGGGCGCCCTCATCCGTAGAAAGTTTTGAAAGATCCTTAATTAGATGAAGATCAGATTGAGTTGATTCATTGACAATGATTTGACTGAATTTTACAGTGGGATTAGAAACTTCTTTTTTATCCTTGTGACATGGTTTATCGTTTGACAATTTTGAGGGATTCAAGTTTGAATGACGTACACTGTTCGAACTCTGAGTTTTCTCCTGCATTTCGTTAGAACTTCCTTTTTCCTCTTGCAGATCGTTCGAACTGTGTGCTCCTTCGTACATATTACGTGTGCTCTGTGTTTCCTTCTTAGTCACAATTCGTAATGTCCCCAGGGCCTTCCTTTCTTCTTCAGTCAATGGATTAACCTGAAGGATAAAATGATAGATTTAGAGTTGAGTTTGGGTACTGTTGTTTTATAACGACGATCCATTTCATTTTAGATAACGACCAGTAACGGTAGGGTTCACTGTAAAGACCATCAACATAAGAATTTACGGTTGCCATGTGAAATTTTCTAAAGTTATATAAACTAATTAAATTTTGTATAAAAATTTGGTGGTTATCATAAAATTCGGAATTCGCAGTTTCAGTGATATGTTACTTAAATTTGTTTGTTTAACGAGAAAATATTTCCAAGGATAATCACTGAGCTGGTTCGAAAAATAAAATCAATATTACAATTCCTTATTTGTGTTCAATAATACGTTTTTTATTGCAGTTTATTAATGCATAAAAATACATCCTGCGAGGATTATGGTAAACGAACAATCACTCAAAAATATTAATTTTACTTGAAGTTAAGTTTACGAAAAGAAAGTTGTGGTTGTCGGGATTTCTGCATATATACTGAATATATTAATTGTAAATTTTAAAAGTGCATTTCGATTTATATACTGCGTATCATACGATCGTGGATTTAGCGAAACAATAATTTATATCAAAATGATATTTAAGATAGAAAGTTTCATGTGCGGTATGAGAGTTTTCAAACTCTTTTTAACACAATGACAAAAAATAAGAACAAACGAGAAAGTAAGAAAGGCCAGAACCGAAAGGTAGACAATAGAATATGTTGTGGAAATTTGAAGTTAATGTGTACATTAGACTGCGAGTATCCTTGACAACCACGAAACAACTTTTTTACCTACGGATTAATTTGAATGACGAATAATTTTACGTTACATTAATAATTTTCTAATGCTTTTTATGCTGTTTTACTCATAAAAAAAAATCATTTTGAAAGTCGATCCTATTTATCGACCTGGCTTAATTGACGACCCCGTCAATTCACAAGGTGCTTCCAAACTGGTGTATGCCCAGGGTGAACACGTCAAACATTACGAGGTACATATTTTTTCGACGTCTATTAAGTATTTAGGGGCTCGGGCCTCAGTGAGGAATAGCCTCTGGGCTCAAGGCATGTGGCCTAAGACTCAATTCTTATTGACGTTTCTACAATAGTGTACCGCGCCCACCGCTACTTACTCCTAATATAAAAAACGGGAGTCTTCTACTTTTTGCAACGAGAACGACATACAATTTTACAATTCTGGATACTATTAACTTAAGCATACAGAAACTTTATGTCAAGTGTGTTTTGTTCTTACTTTGCATAGTTACTGAAATATTATTGGAATATGTCCTGCATTATTAACAATTCTAATTTCGGGGCACAACATACAAACAAAGATACTTTAAGTTATAAGTTATTTTGAAATAAAAAAAATGTCATGGCTAGCTAACCTACATACTTTTCTGTATGGAAAAAATTGCGTTCCTTGTCTTTGAGACGTAATATTAAATATATTCTACTTCCATATTTTTCTAATCTTAATATATAAAGCAGAAAGTGTTTGTGTGTTCGTCTGTCGCCTAAAAACTTTCGAACGGTAAACTCTGTGGCCTTGAAATCTGTTCCAGCTCATTATGTCTAGCTAATTCAGATGAATGCAACTATTTTCACAAGAACAAAATAAATGAAATTTTTGTTAATAAAATCAGAATCTAAATTTCGAGCAAAGCCGAGTAGTAAAGTTAGTAAAATTATATGACACACAGTGCTGGTGAACTTATCTGGTCATACGTTCTCGGTGTGTATTAAAAGGAAAATACCTATGTATTATATGACTTTTAGGAAAAGTAATATTTATCATATTACGTACTTTTTCGTGTCAAACATTTCTTTCTTAATTTCTGTTTGTTTTACTAAAGCCATACGAGATATTTTAGATGTTAATGTTAGATCACTCACCCTATATGTGCACAATAGGGTGGGTCTTATTTTTCGACCATAATATCTTTAACACACCTTCCCCTGGAGTTGATCCATTTCATGAAAAAATAATTTGTATAAAATTTAAGATCGATTGGACTGAAAAATTACTGGGAATTCCAATGATTTCGTCTAGCAGCGGGGACGACCAAGCTTCTGCGGTGTATGATTTGTTAGAAGAATGGGGATTGTCCAACAAAGTTCAAACATTCTGTTGTGACGCTACCGTCATAAATACTGGACACTACGTTCATCTTGAACAAAAGAGTGGGAAAGAGCAAAAAATTACGAATGGTGGAAGCGATTAGTATTGAAGCCGACAAATCTTGCAACAAAACAATTACTCCAAATGACGTAGGAAACTATATTGACAGAGGAATTGAACATTTTATTTCTTAAGGTTCAAAAAAAAAATTTGAGAGCTTCTCAATTGCCATTGAATTTTTTAAAAAAGATCCTAATTTAGGGGAAGATGAGAACGATTTTAAATACGGATTGAACATCGTTAAACTTATGGATAAATATAATCAGTTATTGACAAAAAAATAACGAGGAAAAATATTGCAAATTGTTTCCGAATATAGGAAACAGTTTCCGGACGTATAAAATATTTCAACGAAAAAAAATTCTTTCATTTTTTACTTGTCTAAATATTCCTTTTCAGTTCTAAACCTACTTTCTTGTATTATGTATTACACTAAAATTTATAATATATTAATTATATCTAGTGGATTGTTTAAAAAGAAACATCAAACTATCTACGTTATTTGCGAATAAATGAAAAAATTTCTTACACGAAAGTTGTACTGTTTAACGAGGAAAAAATATAATGCCAACGAAAAAAGTTTTTCCTGAGGGTTAATTTTTGAGCTTTCGAGGTCGTGAATTTGTTTTTGAAGTGATCTTATATTTTGATTCTACGTTGTTACAGAACGTAAAAAGACAAATTCAATGATATATAAGCATATATATTAACGATAAACTACAATGGAGAAAAACTTTCAAGTTCCATGTGCCACGTATTCCTCATATCCGATTAACTTCATCTTTTACAGGAATTATTTTCATACCCAATGAAACAATTTTACTCGGCGGCGTGAAAAAAATCTCGCAAAAAAATGTTTACCAAGAGTACCTAAGGTCCACCCTAGTGTACAATTGTAAGTACACTCATCATGCTCGATGAAAGAGTTAAATAAAACAAATTGTCTTCTTTCTATTTATCAAACTACGCAGTTGTTCGATTTTATCTTAAATCTATGCAAAATGTCGGTCGAACTGTTAGTAATACATTATGACGACGAGTTGAAAAGCCAGGATTTAATGACTCATCGATTTCTTCTTTAGATTAGCTATTATACGTGACTGTCAATTGAAAAAGTGTACATAAGTATGTATGTATGTAGAAACATGAACCTAACATAGATGTATACATACACCGACGGTGGTAATTCTTGGAACTATCAGATAGTCTGCCGTCAACTGCATACCTACAACTGCCATACTATAATGCTCAATAATGATATAATACCCATTTTTACTAACCAAAGTAGAATGTAAAAGTGTATAGAAGCCGGTGATTAAAAAGAGTACTCGAAAATTTAGACACATGAGACTCATAAAAAGCCTTAATACAAGGCAAATGCAACTTACTTTACCACTGGACTCATTTATGATGAGTTACACTTACTTATCCTACCAATAGTTTAATTTTTTTTAACCGAATTCAGTTCAATATAATTTTTTTTACAATTTAATTTAATTTGTATCAATCGCTTCGATCTTTCGATTTCAATTAAAATACGTAATCAATTTAATTTAGTTGTGCAGAATTAATGGTTTAAGAGATTACAATGATGGTTGTAGACTAAGTCAGGAATTTTTCTTATACGTAGTTCCAGGCAACGGATATTTAACATTAGTATTGACAAAAATCTGGATGAAATAACTGTCCCTCATCTTGTTCTGTATCTCCTTTGTGGTTAATTGGTGAGTATACATTATCTGCACATATTTTCTCAATGTCTATCTTGTGATTATATTATATTCTTCAGTTCGCTTTTTCAAATCACCATTTACGTTTTCGTTAATTCTACATAACTCAGAAATCGCGGCATATACATACGATCTATGGAGCAGATAACACTTTTTAATTGTTTTAGTATGTAGGTAGTTTAGATTCTTCCCAGGTTTTCTCGTTCATTGAATAATATAGTCGTGTGTGTGGATGTTCCTAAAGCTAGTATCAGTGAACAGTTAATTATTAAATGGAATTTATACTTTAATCAGTGGCTTCTGGATTGTTTCTCGCTTAAATGTTTCATGACGACTTTCTCTGTTAATGTCTCCTGCGAGAAGCTCCGATGTGCCTATATCACAGACCAGGTATAGAATAAACATTTCACCCTATTGTCTTCAGTGTCCTTCGATTTTGGGGCTCTAGAGCCCCATTACCATTTCCGTGTCGCATCCAACGTTAACGGCTAAGCATGAAATAAGAGTGCAGCACCACAAGCGGTAGGAATGAAAGTTATAATAACGGTGATAAATTAGATACAGGATGTCCCGATGCCAAATTAATACAGCATATTCAAGAGGCAAATAATTGAAAACTTCATATCGAAATAAAAATTTCTTCATTTGTTTATCAATCAGCAACTCTACAGACCCATACAACGGAGAAGCATTGTACAACTTCGCTTACGATGTAACGAATCTCTGCTATCTTATAATTCCTTAATAAATTATTTGCGGACATGGGTTTATATTAACTTTTTTCAACTACATGACCTGTTAAATACGCTGTATCAAATTGACACCAACCTACCGGGATACCCTGTATACCCGAGATATTCCGTGTACAGAGATACACTTCCTATAATAACTGATTTAAAATGATTACTAAATTATGGTAATCTTATGATGTGTCTCGTATCAAGCAGCAGAGTAGTGGTGTGCCCATGCCTATATTATACGTGTAACTCTACACAATCAAGTCGTTCCGAAATCTTTAACAATTTTTCCTGACCAAAGGGTTCCTTTGCGTCATATGGCTTCTTTAAAACATTTTCCCCTCTTAATGCGCAGAATTGGTTGATGTAAAAAAAATTAACATTAATTTTCAATGTTATAAACAATTTCGCGGACACTTTTTTTTACAAATGTCCACCGATCCAAAGGTGTAGACTCACCCCATAAGAGCCAAGACCAATAATACTAGTTTACAGCCATTTTCCGCAGCAGATGCCACTATTTTTTTCTTATGTAAAATGGCCCACTGTTTTCGAAAATAAGGTCCAAAAAATTTTCTACGGATACGTTATCGAAATATTGACGGTGAACTTTTTACCTGTCTGTCAAAATGGTAGTCCCACTTAATTGTGAATATCTCGTTAAATTATATCAAATTAAAGATAATTGAATCACCAACAAATGTTCTTAACAAAATTTTCAAATCAGTTCAGTAGTTCGGGTGAAATCGATGGAAATGTGTGAAAAGGTCATTTTTTTCGACTGAAATCGACAATTCATTTAATCATCTGGGAAAAATTGAAATCGCAACAATGAGCCCCGGCCCAGTTTCTCATTTCTTACGTTGAGTCTGCACTTTTACGAAGAAAACAAGCTGGTACTGAAGACAATCTATGGATAAATACCGAAGCCGGAGACAATTGTGTGAAAACACTAAAATTTCATTTTTTCTCGGTTTTTGTGTTTTATTCAATTTTATTTTGTTATTTATATTTTTATTCATTCTGTAAATTCTTTTCAGGTATTTTGTTAACATGTGTGTGTTTTAGAAATAATAAAAATGCACTAAAAACTAATAAATAATTATTTTCCTGTGCTACAATTTCGATGGTATTTTCTCACTTTAAATAAAATCGTGGAGCATTTTTAATAAAATCGTTTAACATAATTTTTTTATATATTTCTACACAGTTCACTTGCTGTTTTATGGCTTTCATTTTTTTTCCAAAAGGCGAAAACATGTCCCTGAAGATCCATTTCTTCTTTTCTACCTTGAATTTTTTTCCGGAAAATCTTAGTGACGTAAGTAAATGACGAACAAGGAGAGAGTTTCCATTAAAATATGAAGGGTGTTGAGCTGTGGTATCATGGATTTTGGGATGAGACAATGATGGAAGATTATATTTGGTTCCTCATAAGAGAGACGAATCCCAAAACGAACAAAAGGCACAAAAGAGCCAGAACTATTTCTAAAACACACATATGTACACTAACAAAATACTTGAACAAATGTACAGAATGAATAAAAATTTAAATAACGCATTAAAATAGAAAAAAAACACCAAAAGCAAGAAAAAATGAAATTTTAGTGTTTTCACACAATTGCCTCAAGCTTTTTTATTTATCCATAGATTTTTTTCAGTCGCAGCTTGTTTTCTTCGAAAAAGTGCAGACTCAACGTACGAAATGAGAAACTAGGCCCATTTTTTGAGATTTCCATTTTTCCTAGATGATTAAATGAATTGTCGTTTTCAATTTCGGTCGAAAAAAATGACTTCTTTCACATTTTTCCATCGATTTCACCTAAACTGCTGAACCGATTTGAAAGTTTTGTCAGGAACATTTGTTTAATTATCTTTAATTTGTTATAATGTTCGACCATATCGGTCATTCGCAACACGAGATATTCGCAATTAAGTGGGACCACCTTTTTGACAGAGAGGTCAAAAGTTCACCTGTCGATATCTCGAAAACGTATCCGTAGAAAATTCTTTAGATCTTATTTTCGGAATCAGCGGGCCATTTTATATAAGAAAAAAATAGTGTATACACTATACAATGAATTTGGAGAATGAACAGGTACTGTTTGAAAGAATGACGTGTGACGTGATTTCGTTGTGACTGATTTTTGGAGTGTGTGATTATGGCAGAAGCCAGTTGTCAGGTAGCGCGCAAATAATGGTTGAGGGGGTCGCAGCAACAATAAGTGATCTGGGTAAACGGTCATCGGGAAAGTGGTTGGGGAAAACCCAAGGGGTGTAAACGATACTCCTGCAAGTCAAGATACCAAATGTGATTTTCGCTTCTCATTTTGGAACCATTTTTACTTCTGACCTTTCTTCCTCCGGCCTGTCTTCTAGCATCTAGACATCGAGAAATGGTTTGAAATGGTTTTAAGAAAAAATATTTCAGACAAAAGTTGCTTGTTTTCTAAAGTGGATTACAGAAATAATTGATTTCACCTCGGCTTTAAATACAAGGAGGGATGAGTGCGAGTCAGTATTAATATAGATTCAAAAGCCCCTGGGATGCATAGAACTCAAGACCTGACTGATTAAAACTGACCGTATACGGAGTTCTCGATATATTAAATTAAGGTATTAAAACTTACGCGGGTTACCCTGCATAATTAGTTAAAACATAATCGAAATACGGATCCTTAAACTTTAATCTTAAACCATAATTCGAACGTACTACATTATTGGAAAAGGGGTGCAGAAATGGACTATTTTTAGGATAATAATCCTTAAAATAGTCTGATTTATGTCGTGTTTGGACTCATTTTCATTGGGAGGACCTCACCAAGCAATTCGAATTGTTTTTATTAAGGTAGGATCAGAAATGTAGAAAGTGAAATTTGAAACGCGCGCGGCTTTCGTTTCAAGTATGTATTACACCAGACCCCCAGCACTCAAAATGTTAAAGGACGGAAAGCGGTTAGCGTAGTGCAGACCGACAGTTTGACTGCCATGTGGCATCGAGGAAGGAACTGCGGGAGTCGGGATTCTCGAGTCCGGCCATACCTAAGAAAATGTATAGGGTATTGGCTGGCTGCGATGATCGGGCTAGTTCGAGTCGATGTTGGTCTTTAACCGTCCCATTGGAAGGATGGCGCACCGACATAGCGCGAACCACTGTAGTGGGGCATCTCTATCACTTACACTACTATGACTTACTGTCGCCCTTCCCCTTGAAGGTGTCAAATAGTTAAAAGAGGCAAGACAGGTAGCTGAAAAAAAATTCGCATCAAGTTCAATATAATATGTACCCTACGAATGCTTCAAATACTTGCAAAAAATTGGTTGAACTGGTTGGAATATTCATTACATTCTGTTGCGTGATAAATTGAATTATTTGTTTAATTTCTGTATCACGTTTTAATATTAATAAATATATCAATATGTTTGAATTTATATTAAGTGTCGTTCATTTGGTTTATTACACATGCCTCACATGGCGTGTTTATGCTTTCAAGAGTAATAAAAGCGCCTTTTCACGTTCGTATTTATTATTTTATTTTATTATTTCCTCATTCAACGGCCAGCTATCCGAAATGAACTGAGCATAGCTTCGAATATGTTTCAAAATGAAAGTAATAGGATGGGCAATGTTGAATATCTCAGAAACAATAAGTTTTACGATTAATGCACTTTAGTACTTTCGTACTAAGAATTCGCTATTCTATTGAATTTGACAGTACATTTGAAAAAATAAAATTGACCTTCACATCCGCTCTATCCGACCACCTGTAAAGAAACTATTTAGTTTCACCGTGTTTTGTGTTTCTTACAACCATACAACTTTTATAAATAATATTTTCGTTTATTACTTGAAATAATAGATATTTGAGGTGAATCGAGTTAGTGGGACGCCCTGTATAACACAGATTCTATACTTTTCTCGGTGATACCGGCAGCTTTACCTGTGTCAATGCTAGAAATACATTTGTTTCCCGCACCCACCGCTCGAAAAAAGGAGAGGGCGCTCGAAAACCAGTGGTTTAGAGACACTATAATCAGAGTCTGGCCACGAGCCACTGTCCGCCATGTTTGAGCTAAATCCTACGAGAGAGAAAGAGATATATACCATTTCACTGTTGACCACTCTTAACACCTCTTACGTTTATGGCGGTATTTTACTTCTGCTTACTTTACGTAAATAGGTATATACATAGGTATATCAAGAAATTCTAATTGTGATTGCTTCATACAAAATGGGTGGATGTAAAGCACCCTTTTGCAAAAATGTATTACAATTAAGATTAGTATAATTGACAGATTTAAAAATCAGCGGGAATAGACCAAAAATGGCAGATCAATCAAAAGTGGCCTTCTCGTGGCCAGACTCTGATTATAGTGTCTCTAAGTGGTTATTTCAGAATATCGGTACTTCAGAACGGTGACACTAAAGACAATAGGATGAGAGGTCTATTCTATACCTGGTTCGTGCCTATACTCTTTTCCGTTGCTTGCTTCCTCTTCTCGTCTGTATCAGAAAATGTGTTATCTACCTGTCTAATGCGCACAGCTTGGACATTGTACGTGTTCTCACCATCTATCTCAAGATTAAGATCCATAGAATCAGAAACATTATCTAAGCTGATATTCTGCAACGTAATGGTAAATAATATAATCGGTCATTGAACACATAACTTCTAATTTTATAGGTTTATCTATTGAAACTAATATACATAGTTCATATTTTTATTCCCGAGAAAAGTGAAAAATTGTAACCGACATGTAGAATACGTAGGGGAAAGATGTCTAAAACGATCCCTCGGGGTAAAATGATTCCTGTCTGTTATGCGGCTATTAGTGCTGCTACTTCTTAATATTGATGTACAAAAGTTCGGCCTGTACGTCGTCAAGTGGCGCGCGATGTACCATGCAAATATCAGGGATGTGTGTGTTATAAACAAGAAATAAAAAATATATAAAAAAAAATTTATGTTAAACGATTTTATTAAAAATGTAGTAAAAACTAAATTAAAATGCACTAAAAACTAAAAAAATAATTATTTTCTTGTACTTCAATTTGGATGGTGTTAATATCACTTGAAATAAAATCGTAGGGCACCATGTGCAACCAGAAGTTGAAGAATCGGTTGGTAAGTGGAACATCATCAACTGCAGTTTGTCCATTTCATGTTACATTACAATCTGTATCCCGCAATTAAAATATTTTATTTCATTAAAGCGAATGAAAACTTTCTAACATCAAATTCATTTCGATGTTTGCTTCTGTATTAAGCTGATTCATATCCTGTTATGAAATATCGTGCTCCAGGATTTTATTTAAAGTGTATTTTATTAACACCATCACAATTGAAGTACAAGAAAAGAATTATTTTTTAGTTTTTAGTGCATTTTAATTTAGTTTTTACTACATTTTTAATAAAATCGTTTAACATGAATTTTTTATTATATATTTTTTATTGTCTAATTTTTAGTGATTGTGGATTTACATTTCACAGCTCAGAGTTCTTTACAAATATCTTTTATTGCTGTATATAGTTTAACAGTTTGCTTAAACGTTGTAGTGCTACAGTCAATAAAAAATAATTATTTTCTTGTACTACAATTTCAATGGTGATATACTACGAATGCCTGCAAAGTTGTAGTTTTACTATTCGTACATACGTGACGGATCGCGATGCGACTAGCGATGCGACTAGCGTCCCGAACGCAGCGGCTTTTTGTCGTTTCCGTAAAGAACGCGAGTGGCTGAATTCAAGTCGTTTGGATTTGTGGTTATGGGTTATATTTATTGATGACTGGGTAATTTTTTCACCCCTTCGGGTTAATTTTTTTTAAAAATATTGTATTGTCATCCAAACTACGCATGCCTGCAAAGTATCAAGACAACTGGATAGATATTGTTAGAATATAATGTTTATTTATTCAAGAAAATAAAAGTTACACAGTCGAACGTCAGTATAATAATAATAATAAGAACTGTATAAAACTTAAACTAAAAGTAATAGAAAGAATACTGTCTTTAGCGCGATACAAGTTATCCGTTCAGAGGGTTTTCTCGGACTGAGAAGCGCAGGGGTCGAGAAGACCGTTTTCCCCTCTTTTGGGTCTCCTGTAGCGAAAGAAAGGAAACTCATAAATTACCGGGTCCTTAAAGTCCCTGACACTCTAACTCTAGGAACAGTCTATCGTTGTACACATTCCAACACTCTTCCTCAACAATAATTAGACTGTATTAATTTGCTGAACAATCAACCCGCATCGCTCTGCCATATATCTTAACTTTATTTTTCCTAAAGGTTTTGTCAATAAATCGGCAGGCATTTGATCCGTTGGACAGTATTTGTAGTCCATAATCCCATTATCCTTTAAATCTTTAACGTAATGGAACTTAGTGTCTATATGTTTTGTCCTGTGACTAAATTTCTTATTAGAGATAAGTTTGAGGCAACTTTGATTATCTTCAAAGATGATTGTTGGCTCTAAAATTGTTCCTTCGAAATCTTCAAGAAGACGGCGAATCCATATTCCTTCTTGCGCTGCTTCCGCAAGGGAAACATATTCTGTTTCCGTCGAAGAGAGTGCAACACATGCCTGTTTCCGGCAGCCCCAGCTTATTGAAGATCCATAATATTGAAATAAATAGCCACTAATTGACTTTCTGTTCTCCCTGTTTTGAGCCCAATCAGCGTCAGCGACACCAACAAGTCCTTTTTGCCCATTTCGATGACCTAGCCGTAGTTCATAATCCTTCGTCCCTTTCAGGTACCGGGCGACCCTTTTTGCCTCTGTCCAATCCACTACTGTAGGTTGCTTATTCTGCTGACTTAATATTGTGACACTTGCAGCAATATCCGGTCGAGTGTTTACTGCTAAATATAACAAAGCCCCAATTAATTGCTGATACTTTCCATTCTTCTCCATTGAAGGCTGCTTGTCCCTTATTTTTGCATATCCTTCATCTAAAGGTGTGCTGGAAATTTTTGCATCTTTTAAGCCAAATCTATTTAAAACCTTTTCGATGTATTTGGTTTGTTTAATGTAATAAAACCCGTCTTTATCTCGTCGAATTTCAATGCCTAGATAATGCTTTAAAATTCCTAAATCATTAAGGCGAAAATGCTGCTTCAAGAAATCGGCTGTTTCGTTAATTTCCTTTATATTTCCTCCAGCAATTAAAATGTCGTCAACATAAATGATAAGATAAATCATTTGTCCGTTATCATTTTTCATGTATAAACACGGATCAGCTTTGCTCTCTATGAATCCATACTTTATAAGTAAATTATTGAGTTGGTCATTCCATATCTTCGCTGCCTGTTTTAATCCGTAAATTCCTCGGTTTAATCTGCAAACATGATTTTCTTTACCTGGAATAACGTAGCCTTCGGGTTGCTTCGTGTAAATGGTTTCCGAAATTTTTCCATTTAGAAAAGCAGTCTTCGCGTCGAAGTGCTTTATAACCATCCCCTTTATATCTGCGTATGTAAGAAAGGTTCGAAAAGTTGTCTGCCGCACAACAGGCGCAAAAACTTCATCATAATCGACTCCATACTTTTGAGAAAAACCTCGCGCAACGAGTCGAGCCTTATATCTCTCAGTATTTCCATCTGCACTACACTTAGTCTTAAAAACCCACTTACAGGTAACAAGATTTCTGTCTTTTGGTATTGGCACAATATCCCACGTACCGTTTTCATTTAGCGAATTAATTTCCTCGTCCATCGCTTTCTTCCACTTGTTTTTGTTAAAACTTGATAGTGCTTCCTTAACACTTCGCGGTTCACTTTCTTCATTTTTAATTAAATTTAAATTAGCCATATACCTGTCCGGTGGTACTCCTCTATTCGATCTTTCAGATCGTCTGCACCCTGTTTGTTCTACCACTTCACTTTGCGAATGTTCAACATTGTCACTGTCTATTTCACCTGTCGAATGAAAATCATCCACACTTGATTCATCTTCCAATGATGATTCACCTTCATGATGATCCTCTCGTGCAGATCCATGGTCCTCTTCATGATGAGTCTCCGTATTTGAAAAAATTATTTCGTCGTGCGTTTTGTGATCCTTTTTCTTTTCTTGAATTTTGTCGAGAAATATTACATCTCGGCTTATCTTGATCATGTTTGTCTGTTTATTTAATAAACGAAACGCCTTCGATTCCTCTGAATAGCCGATGAAAATTAGTTTCTCAGCCTTGTCATCTAATTTTCTCCTTTGTTCCTTATGAATATGCGCATAGGCTTCACATCCAAATATGTGTAGATTCTTCACATCTGGCTTTCTTGAAAACCATAACTCATATGGGGTTTTGTCTGTTGCTTTTGTTGGTAACCTATTTTGTAAATAGTTTGCTGTATTTACTGCTTCACCCCAGTATTTATTTTCCAAATTTGCATCTAACAGCATACATCTAGCCATTTCTAGCAATGACGTATTCTTCCGCTCTGCAACACCGTTTTGTTGCGGAGAATATATAGCTGTGTACTGGACTTGTATGCCTTCCTTTTTCAAATATTCCTGAAGATCATTGTTAACATACTCCCTTCCTTGATCAGATCTTATCCTTTTCGGTTTTTTTTTTTTGAAATTGTGTTTTCACTAATTCCACAAATTCTTTAATGAATGTTGCTGCTTCACTTTTATGACTCATAAGACATATCTTAGAATACCTCGAGAAATCATCAATGATCGTTAAAATGTACCGCTTATTTCCCGGCGTTATCGTCTGCATAGGCCCGCAAACGTCCGTATGAATTAAATCTAAAAACGAATGACTCCTATTCATCGATTCCTTCGGGAAAGGAATGCGTGCCATCTTTCCTTTAATGCAGCATTCACAGGTCACTCGCATTTTACAATCCTTGATTGTAATACCTGTTGCTAAGTCCTTTTCGGCCAGGTCTTTAATTGCCGCTGGGTCACGGTGTCCAAAACGTCGATGCCAAGCATGCTGACAAAGCTCTGTATGATCCATGTTTATGGTTCCATTGACCGTACAAGCCTTTTCAACCGCACTTAGATAATATAAATCTGGAGAAAATTTTGCTGTTACCTGCAATTCTCCATTCTTTATAATTTGGCAGCGGTCTTCTTTAAAATTAAGGCTGTATCCTTCTTTCGTCAGTTTCTTTACCGACAATAAATTAGAACCTAGGGTCGGAACGTACAGCACGTCGCGCATCTGTATCTCGACAACCTTTCCTGAGTCCGCTACGCATTTTATGATCCCTGAACCGACGCCTTGCACTTTGGCTAGTTTCTTTTCATCTGTAAGACACACAGAGCCTTTGCTGTTTGCGTCAAAATCCCGGAAAAAATCCTTCGATGTGGCCATGTGGCCCGTTGCACCAGAGTCGACAACCCAAGTACCCGCTTTCTCTTTTGTCTGTACTAGATGTGCCTCTTCTGAAATTTCGGATGCCTTAGCGTAAAAACAACAATCTGTAGAAGATTTATCGTCTGAGACTTTACGAGCTTTTTCCTTTTTGCTCTTCCACGATTTGTATTTCAAACATTCACTTTTAAAATGTCCTAGCTTCTTACAAAAGAAACAATTCTTTTTAGCCTGTGTATCGCATTTTTCTTTAACACTTGATTTTAATGCTGCTTCATTTCTTTCCGAATTATCCCTCGTGTCCTTTGCTCCTTTACGCCTTTTATACTCGTCGACTAATTTACTTTTTACGAGCTGAGAAGTAAGGTCACTTTCGGGTCTACTCTCTAAAGCCGTTACAAGAGTCTCATAAGATTCGGGTAAACTTCCAAGTAACATCGCAGCAACAAGATTATCTGGCAATTCCTGTCCGAGAGCTGTCAATCGATCTACATTATTCGAAAAAACTGTGATGTGGTCTTCCATATCACCACCCTCTTTTAATACCGTTCTGCATATCCGCTTTAACAAAAGTACTTTACTTGTCAAAGTGGCCTATTGATGATATCCTTTTAGTGCATCGCACGCTTCCCGCGCTGTCTTAGCGTTCCTAATGTGCTGCAACTGATTGTCTTCTACCAATAAACCAATTGTAGCACGCGCTTGATCATCCTTTGATGACCATGCAGCATCTGCAGGGTTAGGCTTATCCTTAGTTATGACATCCCACGAATGATCCTTTATTAGCAAGATTTCAACTTTATAACTCCACACTGAGTAGTTCTCACTATTGAGTTTCTGGATGTTAAACCGAAAACCTTCAGCCATTGTGACAGTTTTTAACTTCACACTTTTAAATTAAACGACGCACTTTAGTGTCTTATACTGTCTTTACTTTATAATCACTACACTGGCGATCGGAACTGGGCCCATAACCTGTTAGAATATAATGTTTATTTATTCAAGAAAATAAAAGTTACACAGTCGAACGTCAGTATAATAATAATAATAAGAACTGTATAAAACTTAAACTAAAAGTAATAGAAAGAATACTGTCTTTAGCGCGATACAAGTTATCCGTTCAGAGGGTTTTCTCGGACTGAGAAGCGCAGGGTTCGAGAAGACCGTTTTCCCTTCTTTTGGGTCTCCTGTAGCGAAAGAAAGGAATCTCATAAATTACCGGGTCCTTAAAGTCCCTGACACTCTAACTCTAGGAACAGTCTATCGTTGTACACATTCCAACAGATAGAAGTGGGTTAAATTTGAGTTGCCAGATTTGAACCATACATACAAACATACAAACATACAGGATCATCCGTTAAAACTGCAACCTACACGCGCGCGAACAGGTAAAATGGCAACCGCTGGACAACAGTGATGCTCGAGCTTCGAGAATTTTAGGATGGTCTCAATCAAATTAACGTCGCAAAGAGCTAGTGGGAATATCCGGAACCAGGTAATCGAGGCGCGCGCTCCGCTTTTATGATCGGTTTACTACTCGCACCCCAGCTTACTGTAATAAGGTTTGAAAACAATGTCGACTGGTCTCGTACCCGTCTCAATTAAAAAATTTTTAGCTACGACAGGGTTGACCGCAGCGTTATACCCCTGTACGGAGAGATTTTTGCCATCTGCGTGTAAAAGACACAGTAATGGCACATCGTTCCGAAAATGACATTAACGAAAGCCGATATAGGCATGGCGTTGAGTAGCTAAAAGGTTAAAACATTCAGATACAACAATTATAGAAAAAAATTTAAACACCGCTACAATCAAAGACACGCCCTATTAGTGACCCGTTACGTCCGATCTATGCATGCACTGCATTAAGGATAAAATTATAAAAAAAGAAAACCAGAACAATAGATTCTGAGTATTGCAGAACTAACACTGTTGAGCGTGAAAAATACAATTACTGAATTCGAAGCGTTTCCTGGGCCTGTGCTTCGTCAATCCGCACGTGGCAAACACTTGAGCCGACCGTCCGGGCCTAAAATCTTGGGACGTAACTATTTACCAGCGGTGCCGTGAAATATGGGCTATTGGGCCGAGTCAAGACCGCGTATCTCTAGACGACATAAACAAACGGAGTCGCGCCGTTCGATGCGATTTCGTGGAACTCAGCTTCCCTTTCCGGTGCGTTTCGTCGCCCAATGCCACAATCATTTACAGCCAATAGGCAATAGTCTACCACCTCTTATTTTTAAGACACACCCCTGCAAGAGCTTTCAAAGGCTTGGTAGAGCCTGAATGCAACTTGGAAAACCAGATCGAACAAAACCTCTGTACTATCATCATCGACAGAATTGCATTCAGCATTCTGAGACACTACCAGCGCACATTATAACTTTACCGAAATTCAAGTGTACAAGTATTTTCAGTCAGTTTTGTCAGAATATATTTTAAGTGTTATGTTGTTACGCGCTACATTGTCAGTTTGATTTCACCACTATCCTTCCACATACCTCAATCACCGTTCAATTAGTGAACTCTTGCGGTGGAAAAAACCGCAAGGAGTGTGACATTGTGTCGTCGGAGTCTTACAACCTCCAAAGAACAAGTCGACATTTTGGCCTCAACAAACACATAATTGAATAAAAATTTAATTTCTCAATTTATGAAAGTAATGATACAGAAACAACTAGCCTATTGTTCATCAACACCAGGAATTTTAAAAAGAGCATTAAATACAGTATCAAATAAACAGTTTGCAAAAGCTTCTCACAACAATTATGGTTAAAAAATTGATAAAAGAAAAATTAAGTAAACGTAAAATATTTTAAATTATCCACCATTAAGAGGGAATAATCCTCATTTTTCCTCATTTTTCCTCATTTTTTGGCGCAAATTGCTTTCCGATATCTGTTATAGTTCAAAAGTTATACGAAAAAGGCCCCAAATTCTTCAACCCCGGGTTCGGAAAATCCGAATAGCTCTTAGTGACGTTAATTTAAAAGAGACCATCCTAAAATTTCTGAAGCTCGGGCATCACTGTTGTCCAGCGGTCGCTGGCAGCTTTTTTAACGCAGAGCCGATGCATAGTTGTAGTGGAATGCGTCCGTGAGGCGCTGTTACCATCTTACCTGTCCGCGCTCGCGTAGGTTGCAGTTTTAACGGATGACCGCGTACAACATACCATCATACAAACATACAAACAAAGGATCGCAGCTGAATAAAATTGTTTAATAAAAATCAAGGTTAGGTATTTTTCAATGTTGTGTAACTTTTGTCATAATCGGCTTAGTGTGACAGCTGCTTTTTCGCGACAACTTTCGCCATTTAAGGACAACTCAACAATAATTTAATGTATGTTTCGTTACCGAATGTAATAATTTGGTGCTATATTCAACCACTGAATGTGTGCTGAATGTTTAGGATCATGTGATCCGTCCGTACTAGGGTAAAATGATCCCAGGAATCCCAGGGGGTGCGCGAGAAAATTTGAATCTGTGGAGCTGATCTCATTTTTTTATGTTTGTAAATTGTTTTTAAGTATTCCTAATCATTGATTATGTACCGAAAATTAACTAAGTCTTGATTTTCTTAAGAAGCTGTTTTAATTTATTATGTTCGCATATTTTGTGATTGAGTTTAATTTCTGTTTTTATTTAAATAAATCATTGTTTTTTTAATGTTCGTCTTATTTACTATCAGTAGGTATAAAATGATCCATGGGGTCATTTTTCAAGGGATCCCTCGTAGGGATCATTTTGTACACCTACGTCCTTTAGTATACCTTCACAAAAATGCGCATAAAAAATATAATTGATCAGGTAGCTAAATTTGATCTAAGCCAATAATAAGGTAGATAAACTAATTCACAAAAACTACTTTACTTCTATTTAAATAATGTGCATTTGTATTTTTTATATGAATTACGCCTTAAGGGGGTCGGTTTATACACCTTTCTCCTACATGCTTACGAGAATATTTTTCCTTTTTTGTCACTAACGGTTTGTGAATTCTTTTTCGAACAAATAAACGATTCATTTATCGAACTACAGTGACCAATATTTTATACAATTGTACAATGTATATGATTTTTGAAAATACTAAATATTTGCCCATACCGCAGATTTTGTTGCGGAAATGTTACCATTGCAATATATCTGTAATATTGCGGACATATTGTCGTGCAATTTTGCAGTGACAACATTTGTGCAATATTTCTGCAATATTACGCACATATTGCCGTGCAATTTTGCAGTAACAACATTTGCGCAATATTTGTGCAAAATTACGCACATATCATAATGCAATTTTGACAAAATTTGTCGAAGTACAATGTACATGCATGACGTCGAGTGGGTTCTACAGTGTGTTTCTTTTAACTGATGGCGCTAGAATACCTCGTAGACCGTTCTAATTACATATGAAAAAACTTATTATTGCCAGAGTGTTAGTACATGGAATTTTAGACGAGATTTGAAGATTAATTTAATTTTTTTAAATAGAGTGCGTACTACAATATATATTTTTAGGTAAGGTAAATCCGTCTTAGTCCGTGATAGTGGTTACTCCGTGATACTTTTTCATTCGTTTATAACTCGAAGTTGTCAGACCCAAGTTAGTTTAAAAAAAAACTAATACACAGTGTTGATCTTCTAATTTATGACGCGGTGAGAGAATCGGACAATTGAAGTTAGTGTGATAGATCGAAAGCGTTTTTGTTCTGGCAGCGCATTATTTGGGAAATTCTTCATGCTAATTGTGGACGGTCGCTTTTTTTTATGTATTATATGTGTTTTAGAAGATAAATAAAAAATTGAAATGGCTGGTGAGTGATGGTAAGGTGACACCTTAACAAGATTTACTCTTAAAATTATCATATAGTAATGCATCAGAGTTATTTTTAAACGATTTTATTCAGCTTCGATCCTCTGTTTGTTTGTATAGTTCAAATCTGCTAACCCAAAGGGTATAGCCGGTTAAGATGGTGAAATGTGCCCTTGAACCGAATTCGACTCACGACGAATCATTCGAAAGCTTATTAAAACAGAAACATTTGTGGCAATTTTCAACTTCGTATCTCCACCCGGAGGATAGTAAAGGGCAAAAATAGGAAATCAGGTTTTTGCCGAATTTCTCCTATACTAGGGGATGAAAAAATTTGAAAAAAATCAGAGGCATTTCTGTTATCGGGACACATATTAGAGAATTGTTTCAGATTTTTGTTTCGGTTTTTTCAGTTTCTGTAATTCCTGTGATGATTTGCTGCACGTATAAACATTGAAGATCGCGTAAAACACTTATTTCATGAAGCAATTCGACGTATAAGTTCCTCTGACACGGAAAAAACGACGAAAAAATCAGTTTTTAATTTTTTTAACTGCGGTGCACCAAATTTAAAAATCTGAAAAAAATTCTGGACAATAATCAGTAACAATGATACGTACTTACAGTAAAAATATAATTATAGTGCCAAGACTGCTTCGATACACAATCGGCATTTTTCAGCATTTTTTGGCGTTTTTTATTTTTCACAGCTTGATTTTTCAATTTAAAAATCTGAAACAATTCTCTAATATGTGCCCCGATAACAGAAATGCCTCTGATTTTTTTCAAAATTTTTCATCACCTAGTATAGGAGAAATTCGGCAAAAACCTGATTTCCTATTTTTGCCCTTTACTATCCTCCGGGTGGAGATACGAAGTTGAAAATTGCCACAAATGTTTCTTTTTTAATAAGCTTTCGAATGATTCCTCGTGAGTCGAATTCGGTTCAAAGGCACATTTGACCATCTTAACCGGCTATACCCTTTAACCAACTTCCAACTATCCAATTGTCTTGCAACATTGCAGGCGTGCGTAGTTTAGATGACAATACAATATTTAAAAAAAATAACCCTGAGGGCATGAATAAATTACCCAATTATCAATAAATATAACCCATAACCACAAAACCAAACGATTTGAAATCAGCCACTAGCGGTCTTTACGAAAACGATAAAAAGCCGTTGCGTTTGGGACCAAAAATACATAATTATTTATCGAGAAATGATCCGTCACGTATGTACGAATAGTAAAACTAAAACTTTGCAGGCGTTCGTAGTATATCACCATCGAAATTGTAATACAAGAAAAGAATTACTTTTTAGTGGATTTAGCACTATAGCGTTTAAGCAAACGATTAAACTGTATATAGCAATAGAAGATATTTGTAAAGAAGTCTGAGTTGTGAAATACAAATCCACAAACACTAAAAACTAGAAAATAAAGAAAATATATAAAAAAAATTATGTTAAACGATTTTATTAAAAATGCACTAAAAACTGAAAAATAATTATTTTCTTGTACTACAATTTCGATGGTGTGTTTTTACTTTAAATAATTCACTTTATATAAAATCGTTGAGCACGATTTTTCATAATAGGATATGAATCACTTTAACCCTCTGGCGGGCGCGTCCCGGTCTTTTATGCCGCATTTTTATGTATTTAGAGATATCATTTACATACTCAGTTGTATGCCAGTGTTCATCGAGATATGCTTGGCTGACTATTACAGGGAACATATAACACCGAAATCGTGGCTATTGAAGTACTGTATCAGATGTAACTGAATTTTTCAAGTGGAAGGTACTAAATCGCGGTATTCTGTGCCGCAGCGCGTCTGATCATTTCATGTAGAAAACTCTTAGAACTTAGCTGTGTTTGTTTGTGGCAATGAATCTTTCATTGTGCTCCATGGCCCCATACATCGCAAATCATCCTCAGTTCGGTCCATTCCCTCTGATTATGTACCGCCCTCGGTGCATGCCGATGCCCCGAAGATCGCGGCCGGTCAATTAGTTAGTTTACAAGCGCGCTATACAGATCTATCTCGACCAGCGGCCATGGCCGTGATGGAAACACCGGTTCCCGTAAGATCACCGAAGTTAAACATCACGGGCGGCGTACTGGGGAAAGATGGGTGACCATCACCTGTCTCCCGGTGCGTCGCTGCTGCTGGGACCCGAAGGAGAGAGGAGGGAAAAAGGAAAAATTGACTATCGTTCGTTGGGCAATATAAGCGACATGCTTGAAACGCCATCCTGTGTGTTAGAAACACACAGGAACACAAAAATACAATACAATACAAGATCTATCTCGATCTAAGGTAAGGATTCGTGATCGAGCATCACCTTAGATCGAATCGCAGAATCTTTTCAGTTTCCCTTTATTCTGGTATCGCGTAGAGTGGGACAGCCCGCGAATGAGTGAGAGGGACCGAAATGGCGGCAAATCATAAACGACTTTCGTCGCTACAAAGCGGTACGAAGGCGACGAAATACAATATCCTTCTCTCACTTTATTATTACTACGCACAAAGCATAGTAATAAAACAGTTCATTGCAATCATTTCTTGCATCCCCCAATTGTGGAAGACTGATCTCGTAGTTTATTTTAGTACTTTTACTATTGGTTTTTATTGATTATTCTAGAATTTATTTCGTTTATTTTGTACGAACTACTTCTGACTTTACTGTTCTTGTCATTTATGCAATAAATTTGGCTATTATTGAATTGTATTGGTGTCTTTCTGTTTGCGGCATAAAGTGCCGCAGCGCGTCCGCTCATGAGATTCGACAAAGCGGGCCCGCCGGAGGGTAAATACTATAGAAGCAACCATCGAAGTGGGAAAGTTTTCATTCGCATTAATGAAACAAAATATTTTTTTCAACACCTGCATGAAAATGGGTGTTTTTTACGCCTGCTGAGCGCGGGCAAAATGGCCAATTTCAGACGTATTCGCGTTTTCTACTTTTCTCCCAAAGGAAAAAGACTTTACGCGCATGCGTATTCGCAATTTTTTACTTTGCTCCCAAGGAAACTGGACTTTGGCGTTACCCTGTGGTATGAAGATGCAATTGTTCGACTAATCGTTTTCGATCATGTGTGTTTTACTCATAAAATGAGTAATAATGAGTGTGATAGCGATACGGGCTACCACACGCCCCCTGAAGTAGCAGAAGCTACGAAACTGATTGAAGAAAATTTGCTGCCGTCGAAATGAAAAGAAAGGTACAAGACGATGTACAACAAATTTATGGAGTGGCGAGATAACCACAAATTAGAATCATTATCGGAAGCAGTTTGTTTAGTTTATTTTGTTGGAAAATAAATACACGTAGTTATTAATTTTGACAGAATAAAAAAGCAATCGAACATGCACATTTTTTTGCGATTCGCTCAGCAGGCTATCAAAAACACACCTTTCATGCAGGTGTTGAAAAAAGTATTGTGCGTGACACGAGAGAGACGCGATTTTGCCTCACGTGAAATGCTGCTCTCGCTGCGGTCGGGTAGCGAGACTTCACACACGTTGAAATCGCTTTCTTCTCTCCTTTGTCACGCAATGTACTATTAAATACAGGATACAGATTGTAATGTGATATAAAATTGATAAACTGTAGTTGATAATGTTCCACTTGCCAACCGATACTTCAACTTCTGGTTGCACATGGTGCCCCACGATTTTATTTAAAGTGAATTATTTAAAGTGAAAAAAAACACCATTGAAATTGTAGTACAAGAAAATAATTATTTTTTAGTTCTTAGTTGCTTATGAAAATAACTAAATTCTTACTTTTCGTGTGCCAGAGACTGCGTTTCTGATTGCGCTGTTTGAAAAATTCTGATGATCAATACCAGAAACAATGTTTCCTTACGTCTCAGACATCTGACCATGAAACGATTGATTATAGTGTCACAAAATAACAATAATATAAAATAATGTAAAATAATGTAAAATAATGTAAAATAATGTAAAATAATGTAAAATAATGTAAAATAATGTAAAATAATGTAAAATAATGTAAAATAATGTAAAATAATGTAAAATAATGTAAAATAATGTAAAATAATGTAAAATAATGTAAAATAATGTAAAATAATGTAAAATAATGTAAAATAATGTAAAATAATGTAAAATAATGTAAAACAATGTAAAATACTGTGAAACAATGTGAAACAATGTGAAATAATGTGAAACAATGTGAAATAATGTGAAATAATGTGAAATAATGTGAAATAATGTGAAATAATGTGAAAGAATGTGAAAGAATGTGAAACAATGTGAAAGAATGTGAAACAATGTGAAACAATGTGAAACAATGTGAAACAATGTGAAACAATGTGAAACAATGTGAAACAATGTGAAACAATGTGAAACAATGTGAAATAATGTGAAATAATGTGAAATAATGTGAAATAATGTGAAATAATGTGAAATAATGTGAAATAATGTGAAATAATGTGAAATAATGTAAAATAATGTAAAATAACGTAAACAAGTAGCTGGTGAACATATATCGGGCCAGCGAGAACTATCACAGAGTTAGCAGAGCTATCGCGAAGTAACCAGAGTTTGGAGTGTAAATTTAATTTCGTATATTTTCAATTAAATATACTTAGTAAATTTCTGTTAACCTATTATTTGTTTGTATGATGTCTGATGTATCATTATATCCTAGACTCGCTTTCAGAAAATGTGAATATTAGCAGTTAATAGGCAAATTCTAAAACTATCACGGACTTACTTGAGTTTACCCTACACATCTAGTGTTGCAAAACCGTAATGGGGTTTGCCACAATAAGCCTTCGTTTTTCAAAAATGTGAGTTCGAAGTTTTGCACGGTGAGAGTTATTCGAATACGTAAGTCCGTCTACGATGCTACAGGACTCTTCGGTTCGAATCTCCCTGTGCCCACAATTGTCGGAAGAATTCCCTACCGTAGGGACAAGGTAAGGCGACGCGACGTACACATAGAGCTATATACCTACCTATATACATTCTTCCGACAGTCCTGGGCACATGGATATTGGAACCAAAGAGATCTGTAGCATGGTAGACGAACCTTTTACTGCCTTGACAGACAGGAGAGTTTATTTACACTATTCCGATATTGGGGGATATAATATGTATAAAACTACAGTATAACCTCAATAATACGCATGTAGGTATTCGTTTGTACTTTATGTTGAGAATGTAGTCGATTACTCACGTGATTCTGGCATAGTTCGAGCATACTAATTAACCATTATGAGTAGTTTAGAGAACATTTGGGCACAGACGGACAAAGCAACTACAAGAAACAAACGAACTTTTCAATTCGGAAGAAGAAAAATGTGGAGCAACACAAAAAACAGTTAGAATAATCTGCAGATTCAGGGAGCGAAAGTCTAGTTTTACAAGAAAGTGATATGTCGTTAGAAGAGTGGGACGAAAACGAATGCAATTTTATTAAACATAACAATTAATTTCCTCATTTATTATACTTTTTGTAAGCTACACTTTTTGGTATTTTTCAACGTCGGCCCCACCCATAGAGGGTAGTCGCTCTAATATGCGGGTGAGACCGGTCAGTTGCAATGTCAATATTTTTGTTTGAAAATGAAAACAAATATTTTAATTTATCGCAGAGTATAATTTATGTATACTCTAAATTACTTAGACACTGCTTTAATTTGCCCAAAACAACAAAAGTCTGAAAAACAACAATGCCACGATTTGTTTTCCAAAAAGTGGTCGAAATATCCCGGATTTACCCTATTATTACAGTAATACTGTCGGAAATGTTGCCGAATAATTGCTGCAATCTTGCAAGACAGTTCCCGTAATACGTATATCAGCAATATTGCTGACATGTTGCATGAATAATTCCTGCAATGTTGCCCAGGAGTAGACATTAATATATTACTGCAGCATCTCTGCAATATTTCGTGGAATGTTGCAAATCATGCACCACAACCCGTGTCGTACGGGTATATATTGGATATATTTTCCAGTAATTTCGCAGCTTACGAAGTATTGACGACGTTAGACACATTTTCGAAAGATCGGAAATATTTTAAAAACCATCAAGATGAATTAGGTCACCTTAGATGAGCTCGATTGTTCGTGAAACGCCTCCGCTACCGCAGGATTTATATCCTCCAACGGCTGATCCCCGTACCTTATATAAACAGGGATATAACCCGGTATGCTAGGTAACACTTGAAGCGGGAATGGATCTACAAGAAATTAAGATTGAGTTAATGATATTTGCAAAAGACGGCAACTTTGGAAACGGTAATTCATATTCTTAGTGGTTATGATTCGATTTATAATTCCAATGAATAATTACGAACATCATAGTCTCCAATACGTTAGTTAATACCATTTTGCGCGTATAATTTTCTTTTGTACTTTAGTCGGACATTTTACTTAACATCACTTCGACTCGACTGTCACTTTGCCATTCGAAAACGCCCGCTTACGCTGTATTTTACGGACCGCGAATTTATATTTAAATAAACATTCTACACACTTTTCGTTGTCAGTAACTATCTCGTTTCTACACACGTTTTCCATCTAATCGATATTTCCATCAATAAACAAGCTTTATCGATTTGAAATGAATAACACCAGTAAATCCAAAACACACGAACAACTTAAGGGAAATATCGTTTTTACACCGTGACACTTGCTCTTGCGCCGATTTAATAAACACACCGTGTAAATTCGAATACACGCTCGTTCACGCGGGAACTTTATATATGCCTTTTACTCACAGACATAACCAATAGAGAGGCATATTAGGAACACAAGATGGTAGATCGGCCTGGTACCACGCAGCATCTTGGCAGTCAGCATCTTTGAACGGTACTGAGCCCCCGCAGGACGGGGCTCTCTCCTTTATATCTACGGTCCCCTCTACCCCTTCGGTCTCTGTCGCGGTGAGGCCCCTCGGGGTTAACGCCGTTCCGTTAATATCGTGGCAAAAAGTTGAATCTTCCTTTAGTTTCGGCAATCGAGACGACCCAACGATCGGTATTAGAATACCCTATTGCAGTTTTCTACAAAACCAATCGGCATAGGGCGGGACCCGTAATTTAGCCGCAACCAGTTTCAACTTGCTAAGTATACGGCTCTCTGTCATTGATGAAGAGATCCGTCGAATGAGATGTTCATATTAGGTCATCCGTAAGTAATGTGGTTTTTTATATGTACCTACCTACCTGCGCTAAGTGAGAATAAACAACTTCCTGTTAATGATCAATCAACGATACATATTTTATCTTCCTTAATATCTTACAATCCCTTCACATGGTTCTAATATGTTTTGTATTCTCCTTCGACGAAATACCTTCGATTTTGTTTGTAATAATTTTTACACTTGTGATCTCCTTTTATACAATATGTGACAAATATTTTTCATTGCTACAGTATGTACCTAGCGTTCTTTTCTCTGTTCAACTCGTATAACGTACTTAGCACGTCGAATGCGCTCTGTCGTCGCGCTGCCCACCTTAAACATTTGTAATAACGGAAACATTCGATCTAAGCTCCTCAACATTTTAATATGAAATTATCAGAAGATTCTTACGTGAACTAATATTTAAACGAAATGGAGAAACGACGCTTGTTTCAAGCTACAGGTGTACCTATTACTTACATACTTGTGGGATGACCCAGCATCACAAAAATGCTGTAATCCAGAAATACAGGAAGTTAACCGCAACAGGGCATCGAGGTAAGAAAATGAACGTGCAGCGATGACGCTGAAGATTGTGAGTTATGCCAATACTTCATTTTGTGCAAATACGTGTTGTGGAATGGTAAACACTTGACGAAAGGAGATAGTATTGTAGGATGATTCAAGCTTTTAAGCTTACGATCATCCTCCTATAAATAGCTATTCACTGATATTGTCTGTAATAATATTGAATCTTCAATGTACTTTTTTTTTTTAAGTCACTTACGCTAAAAGAATAGGCGCAAGATGTGACATAACGTGAAACTGAAGAAAGTTCAGTGTGTTCTCTTGCCCGTTACCTGTTTGCCACTGCTAAGATCAGATTCGATCCGTTCACACAGGTGATCATATGCGGCCGAGTTTGCTAGAGACCGTCGACCTTGGACCACCTTCATCCTGACCGTCTAGGCGAATTTGATTCGAGGATCATCTGTGCGTCAATCGTCTGAATCGAAGGTGACGGTGATAAATTGTAATAGTTGATCCATTGGATTAAATGCGTTTGTAAAATTCATAAACATTCCGTGTACCTCAATCGTATCTAGAAATCTGCCAGTACCTGAAAAATGGCACGATTAGAATTCCCCCACTAAACTATTTGACGATACAGATGTAAATTATGGTAAAAAAAACGTGGACACGTAAGTAATATCATAAAAGTAAATAACTTTATTATCTACATGTTTTTTTATAAGTTTATAAAGTGGAGGAAAATTGGAATACCGGTATTCCAAATTACCTGCACCTTAACGAAATCGATACGTGCTGGCATTTTTCATGTAGGCCAAAGTTTCAGTTACTTTTCGTTGTTTATTATTACTGAGAGTTCGAAATATAAAAGATTATTAGTTTTCCCATGATATGCATTTTTATTTGTTCGCACCCTCTGCCGTAATTTTTTATTCGTCTTAAACAAACTGGTATTCCAAATATACTGTACTGCACTTCCTATATTTCTATTGAAATTGTTTATTTTGTTTTAGCATATTCGAAGGATGCTTAATAACTACGAACGAATTAGGTATTAACTTCCTCGTCTGTAGCGTAAAAGTCAGTATATATTTCTGAGGTGGCAAACAGCGAAACTGGTTTGTAATTGCACCTCTAAACAAATATTATCTCGAGAATCGTAATTCAAATAAGCGTGGAGCGCTGCAACAAGTTAACTTCAAATATTATCTATGATTTCCTAATATTAATTACAAGTCAGTCTCAATTTATTCTACGTAAAAGTGCCTACATTCACGTTCTAACTTTCGCGGGGACTGACACTTTAGATTGCACATCTCTAGGAGGAATTTTATATACAATTTATATGGTAAGTATAGTTCGCTTTTTATGGGGGCGAATCCCGTAAAAAATTACGTAGGTACCTACTACCGACAATGAGACTATTTAGACTTTTTTTCATATGCTTATGCGATTGTGCCCAATTATACTTTCCAATATAACTGCCATTTAGAAGTGTCTTATTTTTCATATGTATGTATTACAACCTATAAAACATTCTTTTCCTTTTATAAAGTACCTACATTTTATTAATTGTGTAGATGCTTAAGAAAGCTTATCTATTAAACGATTAAAATTATACAATTCATAAAATTGTGTAATTTGAGAAATAGGGTAATTATTACTCAGAAACGAATTTTATTTCTTGAAATGTTTAATATGTTCACGCTTCGATGCGATATGGTACGAAGAACGGGCTGTCGTTTAATTTCAAAGCTGTTTTATTGCGATGAAAGCCTCGGGGACAATGATGTATCCTGGACGAAAGGTCAGGATCACCATACAACGTTCGTATGTATGTACTTACAGATTCATCTGAAAGAATGTGTTTCCATTGCAATGATATGGCCAATAGCTACAGAAACAGCTGACGTCTCGCTGGCAATGCGTCTTCCGAGACTAAAAAGTTGCGTCATTTTCTAATTTTACAATGTCTTTGCTGATTAATCACGCGCTATCTTCAGTACCACCAGCTTTGTGTCGCAGGTCCGTGACAAAATGGGAAATATTTTCAATGTTCCATTTAATTTTCGTAATAAGTAATCTTACAATTAGCTTCGAATTATCGACCTTGTTAAAATTAGGAAGGGCACAATTGAAAGATTTGCGTTTTGCTAGATATGATGGAGAGAAGGTTTCATACAATTTTTAGACACGGTAATAAATATTTTGAAAAATGGCTGACCGTTCGAATTTTGTAATTATTAACGTAATTAAAGGCAGAAATGAATTTCTCGTTATATTTCAATAGTTGCGATTCATCGATAATATTCTTAAGCGTAAAAGATTTATAAAGAACGATGACAATTCAAAATTACGTTACTTTCCATTTTACGTTGCTTGCTGTACCGGTTAGCTCTATTACGTTGCCTGATTAGCAACGTATCACCACTCGACGTCCCCTTTTCCGCTTATACGTGTGAAAGAAGGATGTAAGTGACCAGCTGCTAGATACTTTATTGCCGGATGTGCATACATAATTTCACCTATTGACACAGTTAGGATACAGGTTTAGTAGGCCATTGGCGTGCACTTTTATTTTTACGAAAAAACACACCACCTTTATAACGTATAAAGTTACTTACATCCTTCTAACGAGAATCGTTCGCATCGTTTTAAGCCAACCACGAGGAATATTCCTATGGAAGACGGGTTCTGGTACAAATATTGCTAATCGTATTACTGTATACATAATAATATACATATACTCAGTGCTTAACCATTATTTATAAGACGTTTATCATGAATTAATTATTAAATTACTATTACCTTTCGACAGTGCTTCCTTGGAATTACGGTTCTCATCGCGAAAACTTGCGCCTCGAAAATTTATAATTGGTACTTTTCTAACCTTATGTCTACCACACACATAAGAAAACTTTTTCCATTTCCGCTTGTTTACTTTCTTTACAAAATATTTGGCATTTGGAATGGGAAGTAAGTTTCATTTCAGAATAGCATTGGAAAATTAGGAGTTCGAGTAAAACGATTTCGCACGCGTGTCTGCCCGTTAAATTTCATACCAAATGTGCATCGTGAAATGTGGCGTAATTAGATCGGTTAAAATAATTGTCAAATTGGTGCTCTTGTTGCATCACGAATCATGCCAAGTTGCGATTAAATGTTTCAATGATCGATCTTATACGAATTGGAGGTCAGTTTGGCGAAATGGTTGTTTGACTTTTTTTCGTAGCTTTTTTCGTGGCTACTTGTGATTCAGAAATGATTTCTCGTGATTTTTTTCGCGAAATGAGTCTTCTTCTTCATGAGAATCGTGTAGACTGTAGAACCGTTCTAGAGATTAAGAGCTTCATACTACACTCCTCACATTAATTAAGGGGGGAGCCTGGTGTAACTAAATGAAAATCGAGGCATTTTTCGGAAATTTTTTTTAAAGAAAGTATTTGATAGATCTTTCTGAAACTTTCAGGATATTGTATTAACAGGTTATGGTATATAACAAAAAAATTTTATTAAAAAAGAGCGGCAAATAAGAAAGTTATGCCCAGTCCATTGGCGACGCAATTATTGCACTACGGGCAACGTAGCGTCTTTTGGTTTCATCTGAAACCAAAAATCTAACAATTTTCTTTTAGTTTATGAGTGTACGCACAGAATGAAGTAATTTGAAACTTAAAAGATGCAAAATGAACAAATGGCGGCCTCTTGAATAAAAAGTTCACTGTTTCCAACGAAATTTTGCCTTAAATGTCTAAAAAAAAGTTATTTATTTAAACAATATCATTATACTAATAACTTAGTACTATGAAGAAAATGTTCACAAATATCCGTGCACAAGGCCAAGTCGATTGGTTGAATATTTTTGGAGTAATATTGCCCGCAAAGTGTGAAACTGTCGTTTCGAGAAAAACGCATTTAAAGTTTTGTGGTAGCCTGGCGCTCCGTAGCAAAACTGGCTATATCCGCTTTAATTTTTCGAATTTCGTTTTGCGGCTTTGGGAACATATTGTCGTGATGTTCAACTATTGATTTATGCAAAAAAAAAATCAATTTCTTCGATCCGCTACACCAGGCTCCCCCCTTAAAGGATCACCTCTAGGAACCCGAAAAATAGGGGCAAGTTCACATGGTCATAACTCCGACAAAAATAGTCGTATCGATATTTTGAAACTATGCTTTGAAAGCGTGAAATCCCTACATTCAGCTTCTTTGTTCAGATTTTAGCCGTACTGCATTTCGACAAAATTATAACGATATAAAGAACACTTGGTTAATTTTAAAAAAAATTCTTCAACTTGCGAAAGTTCCACGGGGAGTATACAATCTTTTACAATCTTTCCATTTATACCGGTCGAAAGCGGCTACTTTCCTGTGGTAAAAGAGAAAAATTAATTTCTGATGCGATTTGTTTTGGCCCAGATATTCAACTTTGAAGCAAAAACCGTTTTTTTTCTACTTTAGTTGCTTCTAGCAGGCGAAGGAATTATCGTAGGGCATTCATGAAAAAAGCATTTCATAGAAAGACCAGTCTTTCCTCTTTAAGACGCATCTATGACTTTTTCGATTCAGTTAAAATTTCGGTCTATGATGTCCTTTCGAAAATATGCTTAAAAATTGCACAAATTCCATTTTTTCTTCAACCTACTGTATCTCTGAGAGGGATGACCGGGGCATCAATGTCTTAAGCTCATTTTAAAGCGGAGAGTCTCCCGATCCTTTTGAGTTCCGCCAGAGTGTAGTTTGAAGTTACCGTTTCGGAAAAATAAGGCTACAAAATGTGTCGCACAGTCGGTCGTTCCCGCGAAAGCGAGCACTCTTGTTCGTATCCCCACCCGCCGATATAAGTGACGATGGCAGCCGAAAGCAAGCCGAGTTACGCCGACGCTAAGGTGAATGTCCCAATTTCTGCTCATTTCAGAGCTTACTCGACAGAAAGAAGGTGTAAAAAATTTGTTTATGATAAAAATTTGCAGAGTAATTGATTAATTCTTTAATAATAAATCAACGAGTCGAAAACTATTTAAGAAAGATATTTCAAGATGTTTAATTACTAGTAAAGTGTAATTAAATAGAATGCTTTAAATGTCCGTATTTCTGCTCACGAAAAATAGCAATGTACGTATTTCTACTCACCATTTGTACCAATTTCTGCTCACATAATATGTTGCCATTTCAGGTTAAAATAAGTTACACTTTTAATGGAGATGTTTTATAACACAACAGTAAAGCATAAAATAATGGTAAACAAAAAATAAAATGCCTTAGAATAGAAATAGAAGTTACAGCATATATTGAATTGTGAGGTTATGTTGCTAAAATTTTGGTGAGTAGAAATGCGGGCACGATGGTGATTCACTTGACCCTAACCCTAGTCACCTGTTTTCTACTTAAAATAATCAAAAATAGTAAAAGAATCTACACCCAGAGCACAATGCGGTATCTATTTTTGTTATTAAATAAGAACTTTTACTGGAAAAACTATTTTCTGCCCAATCATCGAATACCAATAGTGACCCTGTTCCTTACCACAACCAGCTAAAATTATGTCGAAAAATCATGAGTCACTGATTTCAAAAGTTTTTCGTTGCTGCACTTTGATTAGTCCCAAGCTCGTGTAACACTCGCGTAAATGTTCAAATAATTTAGAATTATTTTATTGTAACTATAGTACAAACGTGACGCTTATAATAATAAGAGAAATACGAAATGAGCAGAAATGCGGACATGAGCAGAGAGTGGGACATTCACCTTACCGAATGTTCCTGTGCCAATGCCGGTGGTACGGCAGTCACGCGGCCGCTGAAGTCACCGCGGAACTTTTTTTATATAGATACAGATACATATTATATGTAGATATTACTACTGGATGTAACCAGTTCCCATTCCGACACTTAAACTACAGAGGATTAAAGTAAAGCTTTGTCAATCTGTAACCCTCGAACTTAAGTCATCCTAAAACAACTTACGCGTAAGAGCGATTTTAGGAAAATGTGTTTCTCGTGCGCGATTATCGTGCATATTTTGGTTTTTAAACGCGTCACGATGAATTAGTGCCAGCTTAGCACTTAGATTCATGATGCCTGCGTTACTTAAGGAAACCGAATACCCGTACTTATGGTATACATATGTAGAGGAAGTGCAGTATATTCGGAATACCAGTTTGTTTAAGACGAATAAAAAATTACGGCAGAGGATGGGAACAAATAAAATTGCATAATATCATAGGGAAACTAATAAGCTTTTATATTTCAAACTCTCAGTAATAATAAAAAATAAAAAGTAGCTTCGTTGAAGTGCAGGTAATTTGGAATACCGGTATTCTAATTTACCTTCACTTTACAAACTTAAAAAAAAATGTAGATAATAAAATTATTATCTCTCATGATGTAATCAGGCTCAGAAATCACAATGTAGGAATAATCTTAGATAAATATAAATGGACAGCACTGGCCCAAACCGACGCGGCGGTAGCCGTTACGCGTGAAACAAAAGCATCGCTAAACTTTGGAACGTTCCAAATTACCTTCACCTTCGGTATTCCGAATTAGCAAGATGGCATTGAAACCTAAAATTTCAAGTCACACTTTGTATTCTCGAAATCATCGGAACTCTGAAACGGTCCATAGAAGGAACATGCAAATGAGTAGATTAAGTGTCTAACACTAAAATTTGGACATATTTTAGTATTAAGTTTTGCAGATTCACATTTTCTTATTCTGCAGATTATCTGAAAAATGTAAAGATTACGGTTCATCCACAAATGTCATTATTTAACAGGTCATTAGCCCCTATAATTCACGATGTTTCAAATTAGATAACGTTAGTAGTTTATTAGATACTTCGGTATTCCAAATTACCAACAGTATTCCAAATATGCTGCACTCTCTCTATAAATCATTAATACAGCTAAATGGCCTTAAGGGGAGGTTCTGGTCTAGAGCCCCAAAAAATAGGTGATATTTAGGAATTAATTAAAGGAAAACTACTATATATAATTTAATGGGACTTGTTGCATTGTATTAAGGATGTCTTATGTTATAGAAATATATTTTTTGTTTTATAATTAATCAGTGCAAACAGCCCTGGGGAGTCGTTAAAGTTAAGGCGTCAAAAAATTGATCCAAATCGGTGGGACCTGTATCTCTAAAAGTTATTATCCGATTCGACTGAAACCTTTTTTATTTTGAAGATTATTCTTTTTTCTAGGGGGGGACTAAAAAAAATTACAAAAATTACATTTTTTTAGAAAATAACGACACTTCACGTTTGAAATCACTTTTCCCTGTATTTTTCGTCCTTTCAACGCCTTTAAAAATTATAAATTTTCAACTTTTTGTAATTTTTTTTAGCCCCCCCCCCCCTAGCCAGAAGTATATTCTTCAAAATAAAAAAAGTTTCAGTCGTATCGGATAATAACTTTTGAAGATACAGGTCCCACCGTTTTGAGAACACTGTCTCGAGAAAAACGCGTTTGAAGTTTTACGTGAGCGCCGAGTGACCGGTCGTGACCCATGCATTTGCCGCTACTCAAATGCCTATAACTTCGTGAATTTTACGAATTTCAACAAATCCTTTTAAACACGTTTTCCTAAAAGGTTGAACATTCGAAAAATGAAATAAAAAAAAATCGACATTTAGACCAGAACCTCCCCTTAAATGACTATGGTTTTCTCAATGACTATGGTCATTGATAAAATACATGGTTCTATATTAAAAAATTAAGTTGACCCTTAATCTCCTAAGCACGCCCACCTAAGAAAAACTTCTGCCCACCACGCAATGGGCCGGCCCCTCGGAACCAAACAACTTTTGTCTCAAACATTTTTTCTTATCTCAAAAACTGGCAAAGTTATTCAGGTGGCTTGTCTTACAATTACACTCCATTCCACATAAGAGCGGACCTATGCCCCTACCGATTTGCGACCGATCTGCGCAGGTCCCGCGGATCTGACACACGCGATTGGTCGTTACACTTTCCCTGCCAGTTTCGTACCAACCAACAGTATATCCCTGCGTGGAACGAGTCCGCTCTAAAGTAGAATGCACTGTAGGTGACTCTCCTTGTAGGTATAATGGGCTGTGACTGTAAGATGGCTGAACTATAGGTGTGACTATTGATTATCGATAGATTATCGATATCTTATTGATACTTAACGATATATCGACAATATCGTTAAGGCGAATAGAAGCGGCTGAGGTAGATTGAGACGCATTAATTGTAATGAAATCATTCAAAATCTAATTATTTTTATTTGAACTTATTGCAGACAACATAGCAGTGTAGTTTGGTTATAATCTTGTTCTTCTGTCTGGAAGAATTTTTCCCGTTTTAGAAAATAATCTTTCACTTGGCACACAAGTTGGCAGCGTTGACAAATGTTTCATAGCCATAGTGAAAAGCTATGGGAAAATGATTGTGCTGTCTGCATACCACCACGTGACTGGGTCATGCTTTCTATTTATTGTGTTGCATTTCTTCGAATGAGTCTTCTTGGAATGAGCCAGAGTGTTTGGACGAAACCGATTGTTTAGCGGTAGCCATACAGCACACTTTGTTGCGGCAACGATACAAATAACCGGTTTAAAGACATTGAAGTACAACGTACGTATGCAATTTCTATAGTTTTGGATCCTCGATACATATAAAGGTATCGCTTTCGATTAGATGGAATATGTTAAAACGGTAAAAAGTAATTTAAGATAGTTCCTAACCAAATACGCTAGTAAAATTAGAGTTGGGTAATAAACGATAAATATAAAGTAGTATGATACTATAGAAATAATAATAGTAATTTTTAACATCATGTATATATATTTTAAAAAGTTCAATGTTAATATAAATAATTGTAATACGAAAATAGAATATTGAATTGGTTAGCGTAGTGAATTGGAGCAGCAGATCTGACAACGTCGCATACATTCGGAGCGTCTTTTATAACCAAAATGTCAGAAAAAATGTTCATATGAATTTGAATCGTCTTGTGCGTCGATAGTGCGACTTTGCCACGTTGACTGCTCTACGTAATTTATAAAATATTTGCACGCAAACCTATTTTTTATGGGCATGTACGAAGAAACCATGTGGTCAGTTTCGCAGAAATTAATAAATTTATTTCGTGACATTTCAGTGTACTTTTGTGCCAATTTTGTACACTTCTTGACTATAGTTTTCCTGTTTCAGAAGAAAAGCTGAATTTAAAACTTTGTCCCCTTTTCAGAATCTGCCATATGCCACTGTGTTAAAATGTATCAACTTTAATTAACAATTTCTCGATAACTATGTGGTAAATCGATTTTAAACTTTGTACAAGGGTTTCTTGAATTCGAAATTCGTTTTGGACGAAATTTACAAGAATTCTTGAATTTAGTAGAATATTCAGGAACTACCTTAAGGGGATGTTCCGGTCTAGAGTCCAAAAAAATAGGTGATATTTAGGAATTAATTAAAGGAAAACTACTATATATAATTTAATGAGACTTTTTGCATCGTATTAAGGGTGTCTTAAGTTATAGAAATATATTTTTTGTTTTATAATTAATCATTGCAGACTGCCCTGGGTAGCCGTTAAAGTAAAGGCGTCAAAAAATTGATTCAAATCGGTGGGCGCTGTATCTCCAAAAGTTATTATCCGATTCGACTGCAACCTTTTTTATTTTGAAGATTATTCTTCTGTCTAGGGGGAACTAGAAATAATTACAAAAATGACATTTTTTTAGAAAATAACGACACTTGAAGTTTGAAATCACTTTTCCCTGTATTTTTCGTCCTTTCA